>NC_022030.1:41000244-41006659 GCF_000317375.1 Microtus ochrogaster
AAGCCAAGGACAATGGCACTGGGTTTTGATCCTACTTCTTGTTCTGGCTTTGTGGGGGCCTAGCCAGTTTGGATGTTCATCTTCCTAGACCAGGATGGAGGGAGGAGGACTTTGAACTTTCCACAGGGCAGAGAACCCTGACTGCTCTTCAGACTCTAGAAGGAGGGGGAGAGGAGTGGGGGGAGGGTGGGAGGAGTGGGAGGCTGGGAGGAGGCGGAAATTTTTTTTTCTCAATAAAAAAACTTTAAATAAAAAACAGAATAGTTTTGTGCATAATTAAATATATATTGTGTGGATAAAAAAAGATGAAGTCTCAGCAAACTAAATGTAGAGGTACATAACAATGTCATGAGACATCTCACAATGCAAGATTGCTTTGTCAGTTAAAATAAATCAGTGAACACCATAACATTAGCAGCATTATGGAAAGATCATGATTACTCCAATAAAGTCAGGAAAAGTATTTGATAAGAATCAAATACCTGTTCAAGAGAATGACAGAAAAATTTAAAAAGTGAATATTCCTCACAATGATAAATTATGCCTGAAAGATGTATGGAGCAAATTTCATTAGCTGATAAATTTTAAAAACTTTCTTCTGCCATCAATAGACAACAACTTCCATGAATTCAGTTCAATACTATGACTATGATATCCAGACAGTGCAATAGTCTGTGGAAAGAGGAACTGTTAAGAACAGAGAAACTAAGATATTCAAAGCAATAAAAATTTTTAATATGTACAGATCTGTAGATGGCATGATTTTATATATAATAAACCCAAAACTACATACAAAGAAGAAATTAGAACTGATAAATGAATGTGCCAATCTTGTTGGACAAAATTTCAACTTAAAAATAGTATTATAAATTGTACTTTTGTATCCAATTGAAAAATGTAGCAATAAATGGTATAGTATAATAAGCAACTAAAACAGACTCAATAATAAACCCAAAGACTGACAAAAATTATGCCGGCAACTCCAAATCTTTTTTTTTAAAGAAGCTACTAAAAAGAAAACAAACACATGGAAAAATAGTTAATGTTCATGATTGTAAAACTCAATTTTGTAAGGTGCCAATTTTGCACAAATGAGTATCATTTATCCAAACATAACAAGCTACTCTGATGAAAAATGTTTCATACGCCAAAATAAGTAATCTAATTTTGAAGGTCAATGTTTAATGACTTACCCATCCACTTATCAAGATGACAGATTTAAAAAAGATAAAAAAAAAATGTAGCCAAGAAAATGGAGTCCCTTCAGACCAGAAGTAGTTTGTGGAGTACCATCTGGCCCAGCTGATGTGGAGATGAAAGATTCATAATTTGTCAACCAGTGTAAGATCCCCTGAGAATTTTAAGAGCAGTCTTTAGGAGCATAAGATACCACTGAGGTGAGCATCAAATTCTGCCCCCTGAAATAAAGATTGAGATTAATAATTCTGTTCTAAAACAAAGTTAGAGAAATGTATATGGAATCATGAGGAAGAGAGTATGAATCAAAGAGACAACGGGAACCACTTGGAACATGGGCAGATGTAGAAAACTTCTTTCAGAGAAGCTGGGCACGAATGATGCCGTAAGAGCTGAGCCATGACAGGGAGAGTGAAAGGAAAGTCACCAGCCAGAAGCCACGGGTGTTCTCTTGCTGATAGCCTGGAACCTGTTAAAAAGGATGGCTAGGGAGATATGCTAGATGCATTACTATAATTATGTCTTCTTGAACAAGTGTTCCACAGCTCCCACGCCCAACCGCATTTCATTTTCCATTGGGGTTCTTGTTGAAAGAGAAAAGCAGACTTCCAAGAAACAGCTCATCATTTCATCTCTCTGGAAGCCTCACTCATTGAAACAGCCAAATTCAATGTTGCTCAGAAAAAAAAAAAAAAAAAAGAGGAAACCAGGAAAGAAAGGGAAAGGAGAGGCAGAGTCCTGAGGAAGTGGCCGAAAATCCAGCAGGAGCGTACTTGGTTCATAACAGCAAGAGAGCTGTGACCTCACAGGGCTCCTTGAACTATAATCCAGTACACTATATCTGAATGTCTTGGCTACTTTATTGTTGATGTGAAATCTGTAGCTGCAACTGTGGAAATGCTGAGTTTACTGAGTACAAACAAAGCACTGATGCAACTGGAAGCCCTGGGGAAGGCAGTCAAATACTTACCAGCACAGGCATCTCTCTACCAGGCACTGGCCCTATCTAGTATGGATAGCGATCAAAAATAATCAGACCCACCAGGATGTCACTCCAGTTGAAGCTTAGCCAGGAGCATGTGTCTCACAGATATATGATGCCTTTTATTACATGGAAAAAAGACAAATGTGCCCAAATAAACATTTTACTATTTGAAATAAACTTTAACTCTCATCTGTATGTATCTTGTGGTTTTTATACAGGTGAGTAAAGACGAAATGCATAACAGTCTTTGGAAAAAGAGGGTCTATTTTCTAAAGTAACACACACACACACACACACACACAGAGAGAGAGAGAGAGAGAGAGAGAGAGAGAGAGAGAGAGAGAGAGGCACACACATATCTATGCACACACATGCACACTTAGCCTGTCAGAAATGCCTTGGTAGAAACATACTGAGTTATAAATGCGCATCTCAGTCTCTACCCAGTAAATCCGAGATGCTGGGAATCAACAGAACATAACTGCATTGTGATTCGTAGTATGGACTGAGTCATTTGTATCATGTAAAATCTAAGCCCTGTTCACTCTTATGCCACTAAAAACAATGGAGTTTGATAAGTGACAAAAGTTTGTTTGATTTAAAGAAGTATGACTTATCTGTGATGTCACCACCTATTTTAATTCCAATTGAAAAATGTAATTTTGTATCTCCAAAGCTGTCTTCTCACAGAAAACAACCAGAAGGGTCTGATTCATCAAGATAAAGCATAACCATGAACTGTATGCCACTTCAGGGCAGCCAAACCTTGCCTAAGTGTCAAGGACAGGGACTGTGAGCAACAGGGCATTTTTATGACAGCACAAAGAATTCCTAACTGCAGTGAGCATGGTCACTCGGTCTGTGACATGTCAAGACTTGTTTTGGTAAAGATACCTTCTCTCTTGAAATTCCCAGCATTTTGAAAGTGATACACAAGTCTGTGAATACGAGGATTAATGAGAAACCTTTCTCAAAATCTTAATAATATATAAGAATAAACAAAGTAGTTCATGTAACCCTGAATTATCAATGGATGAGCAGTTTTACATACTGTGTTTGTTATATTTTGATATTAGAAGCAGAGGGATTAGACCTTGTTCTAGACAAGAGGAAAATAGAAGAAAATAAATAAGTTGCATCAAAGAAATTTCTAATTAACTCAGTTATTTAAGGCACACAAAGACCATCTGTGGGAAATAAACTGTCTGTATTCTTTAACAAACCAAGAAAATAACTCGAAATTATTTTAGCTTAATTCTAAATACATATTCACATATCAAATTTCCAGCAGATTTCCTAGACTACATTCATATTATTTTTTTCAGCTAACAAATCCATATTACTATGCAATTATTTTGAGATTATAGAAAAAAATCCTTCCATTTTGCCAGGGATGGATTTATATTTGGCATTTGAATTTAGGAGATCTAAAAATACAAAACTTCTAAGACTCTCACAAGCTTTAATAGTCAATTCTATTGTATCTGAATCCTCTATTTCATCCATAGCTTCCTTTGACATCATTGTTTCCTGCCTAAACCCAGATAACAATGTCCCAATCTCCTGATTTTTCTATAATCATCACATGCCTCATATATCTGTCCTATTTATGTTTGCCACAATAACTCTCAATTCCAATTGTGGTCATTTTCTTATAAAAATAAATACACACAATATTTTAAAATTTTTTCTTTACTTTTGAGAATTTCATATATATGTATGTATAAAGTGTGATTATACTTTTCCCCCAAATTTGTCACTCTAACCCTGAAAATCCCTCTAAAGTGCCCCCTCTCAACTTCATGTCTTTTTTTTATTGTTTTATTTGTTTGTTTTTGATAACTCACTGCATCCTGTTAATGCTGTCCATATGTCTATAAAGAGGTATGGGGCCATCCACTGGATCATCAGAAACCTAACCCTGGCCATATGCTCAACAATGAATGATGTTCCTTCCCTGAGGAACTGTATACTACCAATAGTTCACAGCATAGGCTTGTAGGCTCAGAAAGCATGGAGAAAGAGGAAGTAGAAAGAACGTAGGAGCTGGAGAATGGGAAGAGTCTGTGAGATGTTGTCTTCAGGACGTAACATGGCTGTCACGATAGTTCTCTTATATCAACCATGAGCACCTGTACAAGACAAGATCAAGTCAGTTGAAACCCATTATAGGTAGAATAGATATTACTTTTTAGCTTAGGAATATTTTGCTGTTTATAGCTAGTAACCACTTAGGAGCCAGTACATACCATATTCATTTTGGAGGGTTTGGGTTACCTCACTCAGTATAGTGTTTTTAATTCCATCCATTTGCATGCAAAATTCAAGATGTCATTGTTTTTTACCACTGAGTAATACTCTAATGTGTAAACATGCCACACTTTTTTTATTCATTCTTCAATTGAGGGGCATCTAGGTTGTTTCCATGTTCTGGCTATTACAAGTAATGCTGCTATGAATATAGTTGAACAGTTGTTTTGTAGTATGATTAAGAATCTTTTGGGTATATTCCCAAGATTGGTATTATTGGATCTTGAGGTAGGTTGATTCCCAATTTTCTGAGAAACTGCCATACTGATTTCCAAAGTGGTTTTACATGTTTGCATTTCCACCAGCAAAGGATGAGTATTTCCCTTATTCCACATCCTCTCTAGCATAAGCTATCATTAGTGTTTTTGATCTTAGCCATTCTGACGGGTGTAAGATGGTATCTCAGGGTTGTTTTGATTTGCATTTCCCTGATAACTAAGGAAGTTGAACATTTCCTTCAGTATCTTTTGGCCATTTGAATTTTTTCTGTTGAGAATCCTCTGTTTATTTCAGTACTCCATTTTTTAATTGGGTTATTTAGAATTTCAATGTCTAATGTCCTGAGTTCTTGATATATTTTGGGGGTTAGTAATTTGTGTGAAGTGGGGTTGGTGAAGATCTTTTTCCATTCAGTAGACTTCCTTTTTGTCTTATTGACTGTGTCCTTCGCTTTACAGAAGCTTCTCAGTTTTGGGAGGTCCCATTTATTTATTGTTGCTCTTAATGTCTGTGAAACTGGGATTATATTTAGGAAGTGGTCTCCTGTGCCCATGCATTGAAGGCTACTTCCCACTTTCTCTTCTATCAGGTTCAGTTTGGCCAAATTTATATTGAGGTCTTTAATCCATTTGGACTTGAGTTTTGTGCATGGTAATAGATATGGATCTATTTTCATTCTTCTATAGGTTGACATCCAGTTATTCCAGCACCATTTGTTGAAGAAGCTTTCTTTTTTCCTAGCTTCTTTGTCAAAAATCAGGTATTCATAGGTGTGTGGATTAGTTATCAGGTCTTCAATTCAATTCCATTGGTAAACGTGTCTGCTTTTATGCAATGCTGAGCTGTTTTCATTACTCTAAATCTGTAATTGTAATAGAGCTTGATGTCAGGGATGGTAATGCCTTTAGGAGTTCCTTTGTTGTATAGAATTGGTTTTTTGGCTATCCTGGGTTTTTTGCTTTTCCATATGAAGTTGATTATTGTTTTTTCAAGGTCTGTGGAGAATTGTGTTGGGATTTTGATGGGGATTTCATTGAACCTACAAATTGCTTTTGGTAAGAATGCCATTTTTACTGTGTTGATCCTTTCTATCCAAGAGCATGGGAGATCTTTCCATTTTCTTGTATCTTCCTCAATTTCTTTCTTCAAAGACAAAGTTTTTGTCAAATAGGACTTTTTCACTTCCTTGGTTAGTGTTACCCCAAGATATTTTATGTTATCTGTGGTTATTGTGAAAGGTAATGTTTCTTTGATTTCTTTCTCTGCCCCTTTATCATTTGTATATAGGAGGACTACTGATTTTTTGAGTTGGTCTTGTATCTTGCCATATCACTGAAGGTATTTATCAGCTGTAGGAGTTCTCTGGTACTTTTGGGGGTCACTTATGTACACTATCGTATCATCTGCAAATAACGAAAGTTTTACTTCTTCCTTTCCAATTTGAATTCCCTTGAATTCCTTTTGTTGTCTTATTGCTATTGCTAAAACTTCAAGAACTATGTTGAAGAGATATGGAGTGAGTGTACAGCCTTGTCTTGTTCCTGATTTTAGTGAAATCTTTTTGTGTTTCTCTTCATTTAATTTGATGTTAGCTGTTGGCTTGCTGTATATTGCTTTTATTATATTTTCTTATGATCATTGTATCCCTAATCTCTTCAAGAACCTTATCATGAAGGGTCATTGAATTTTGCCAAATGCTTTTTC
>NC_022030.1:41006759-41051902 GCF_000317375.1 Microtus ochrogaster
ATATAAAACAAAAAAGTGACCTTAAATTTATATCAGTAAATCAAGATCTGTATCAATGCAAATCATTCATCTCTATAGCATATCCCTCTTTAAATATATATATATATTCAACTGAAAATTGGAAACTGACAAGATCTCCTGACAAATTTGGAAGCATGCGAGCAGAGGTTAGAAGGTAGGGGTGAAGGGGGGAAAGGGGAACAAGAGGAAGGTTGAGGAGAACTTGAGGGAATAGGATGGTTGAGATTTGGGTAGGACAGATATGAGAGAAAGGAAAGAGATATCTTGATCCAGGTTAGCAAGAAACCTGGATCTAGTAAAATTTTCAGGAATCCACAAGGATGACCCCAGCTAAGACTCTAACCAATAGAGGAGAGGATGCCCAAACTGGCCTTGTCTTGTAGTCAGACTGATGATTATCTTAAATATCACTATAGAACTTTCATCCCACAACAAATGGAAACAGAGGCAGAGACCCATGTCAGTGCATTGAACTGAGCTTCCAAAGTCCAGTTGAAGAGTAGAAAAAAATGAGAATATGAGCAAAGAGGTCAAGACCATGAAGGGTTCATTCACTGAAACAGTTTGCCTGAGCTGATGGGAGCTCACCAACTCCAGCTGGACTGGGAAGGAACAAGCATAGGACCAAACTAATCCCTCTGAATGTGATTGGCTGGGGCAGACTGCAGGGCCACTGGCAGGGGCAATGGGATTTGTCTCTACTATATGTACTGGCTTTTTGGGATCCTGTTCTCTTGGATGTATACCTTGTTCAGCCTAGGTGTAGAAGGAAGGGCCTTAGACTTTCCACAAAGCAATGTGCTTTACCCTCTCTTAGGATTAGAAGGGAATGGGTGGAAGGTGTGTGGAGGGAATGGGAGGAGGGGATGGAGTAGGAATTTGGATTGCTGTATTTTTGCTTTGTTTGTTTGGCTGGTTATTTCTTTGGGTCAGAGTTTATATGAACCAGGCTAGCCTCACACGTCAGCCATCTTTCTGCCTCAGTCTCCTAGATGCTTGTCAAACTTCTCTCAATCCTTATCATTTAGTTGGCCTCCCAGCCACAACTATACTTAACATTATTAAGAGTAGATACTTATTTACTGCTTACTCTGTGCCTAATGCTTTGCTTGTGCCATGGTTAATTTTCATTACCAACTTGATTGAAGTCTGCATTAATAAATAACTTGGCTGCTGCTTGCCTCTCTTCTAGTGTCTCCTAGCTAAATCCATAAAGTCTTCCACCATGACTGACCAAACTGCAAACTGAACAAGGATGATACAAATGAGCACACAAAACTGGATAGAGAATAGCCCATGAGACCTCCACCAAAGAAGATCTATAGACAAATGAATAAAGTCAGGAATTGAAAAGATGGTCTTCCCTAGGGAATAGCACAATAATTTGCTGTCCAGTTCACAGCCGCCAGTCCTGAACACATACATACAGGTATCATTATACAGACTGATGGGGTTATAATTAGGAAATACAAATACATATAAGCATTCAATAACAATTAGTATAAATAAATAAACAAAAGTGCACAAATTTGAAGGAGAGCAGGGAGTAGTTTATGGGAGAGTTTGGAGAGAGGCAATGGCAGGGAGAAATGATGTAATTAAATTATAAACTCAGAAAAAGAAAAAAAATACCTTGAGCATTGGCAAAGCTCACCACTCTGTCTGAGAATGTTTCTAGAAAAGGTTGAGTGCACTCACCGTCTTGAGTGGTGCCATTCCAGTGGGTGGATTCATAGAGTGAATTAAAAAAGAAACAGGAGAAAGACAGCTGAAGACTGGCATTCTTCTTTCTCTGCTTTTGATTCACCCAGACATAAGAGCATGTTCCTCTGCCAAGAACAGAAACTTTTCTGGCTGCCATGAGCCCAAAACACCCTTTTCTCCCCTGCATTCCTTCATGAAACCCACAGCAGTGGGGAAACAACTAATAGAGTTGTTTAATGTGCACCACACCATGAATGCTCCTTAGAACTCAGATAATGTTTTTGGAGAACCGCTGCAAACAGACAACGGAAAAGAATATACTGAAGATAGCAGACTCACTGCTAACCTGGTCTGCATGGAGCAGTTCCTACCCATTATCTCGATTCATAAGCAAGAAATAAACTAATTGCAGCCTTTACATTTTTGCCTATTTTAGTTATAGAGCTTAACATACCTTAATTAATATGAATAAATGCTATTTATTATTTCTTTTGCATCGCATTTATAAATGGTCTTAATAATGAAAACCCAGAGACGGGATGCAAGCTGAAAGGTCAGAGAAGCCGAGCAGCCAGCCACTAGTTCTTACCTCTATGAAATCATCACATTGAATAGGGAATTCTGTCTCTCTAAGCCCTCAGACTAAATGCCTTCTCTAGGAAACCTCAGACTAAAATCTGAACTCCTGTCTCCTCCTGCCTTATATTCCTCTCTCTGTCCAACCATCTCACTTCCTGTCTCCAACTCCCTAGTGCCTGGATTAAAGATGTGAGTCATCTCTGCTTGGTTCTGTTTCTCTTTTAGGCTGATTGAAGGGCAGTCTTGAACTCACAAAGATCTGTCTGTCTCTGACTCATGAGTGCTATGATTATACATTTGTGACACCATTGGCTGGTCTCTATGGCTAAGTAGTGGCTTTTTCTGCACTCAGATCTTCAGGAGAGCTTTGTTATAGCACAAACAAAATATCACCTTACCCTTTTAATTTACATGATGGAATTATTCTTGGAAATAGTAGAGCTGACATTGTCACATGCCCTCACCTTAGTAGGCCTCCAGACCTCAGCACAACTGACTCAGTGATGGAAGTTTCATAAAAACTCAGTGCATAGACATCACCACAAACCAAAACAGACCTAATCCATCAAAGTCCATATTTCTGGAAAAGTCTCTAAATGTATTAACTTTGTTTTATGGTTTCTGAATATCTGTTTCTAACTGTTCTTGTTAACTGAAGTACAACAACCCAGGACATGGTTTTTGTGCTTAAACACCCTAAGAATGGCTCCAGGATACACTGAGATTCCAAATACCCAATGTAGTCATCAGTCAGCTAATAAAGACTTTCTATTAAATTAAACCTGTGTCCGAGTAGTCTTCTCTGGTGGATATTTCAAAATAATATGAAACTGAGATAGCCTACATGTAAGCCATTTTTCTTAACCAAGAAACTTTGTGCCCAAAGTTCCTTCAAGAGCCTGAGTCTTACAAATATGCCTGGTTCTATGGCATCCTCTTAGTTATTTGCCATCTTTCCTGTCGTTCCAGCTCCTTAGTCCAGTCTTTTCTTTCTAGAGTACCCCTCAGCAGGGATATTCTTCTACTATTTCAATATAGTCTAGTATTTCAGTTCTTTCTACTATTTTAAGGATCATCTCATATATGACTGACCTGCCAGCTCACTGAAAGAGTTTCACCCTCTCTTAATCAGCATTAGAAAAAATGTTTCAGTCTGTATACATCATTACATAACCATATCTCTGGCTTATTATCTTTCTCAAGCCATCTTTATCCATCAGTTCAATTTAAGAGACCATTTTTACTGTTCTTTTTCTGGTAAAGGTACTCAGTTGTTCTCAACTTAGATATTTCTTTTTCACTCAATAACAGAGGTAACATTTTGGTCAAGAGACATGTGCTCTGTGCCCTGATAGTAAAGACATTAGAGTCATGGTAACCTAAGCAAGTTTTGATTTTCCTTTTCTGCTTCTTGAATGATATCCCAGCTCCTTGCAGCAAAAGGCTGCTAAATGACAGGGCTGCAAATGTAATAGGAAGTTAGACAGGAAGAATGGGTTTTCCTAAGGAAGATTTTTCACCTTGTAAAAAGAGAGGGAGTGGGATCTGTCCATCCCTTACTGCATTAGGGACAGTTTTGTGACATATATAATCACAGAAGATTTGTGAAATTTTATGTGACCATCATGAGGACAAAAATCCATGATTCCACTAGGTAGAGTAGCACACATGTGTGAATCTAAGGAAGCCGATTGGTTGGTCTATAGTGAGCTCCCAAAGTCCCAATGAGGAACAGAAGGAGGGAGAAGATGAGCAAGGAAGTCAGGACCAAGAGGGGTGCACCCACCCACGGAGACAGTGGGACTGATCTATTGGGAGCTCACCAATGCCAGCTGGATTGTGACTGAAAAAGCAGGGGATAAACCCGGACTCTCTGAATATGGTGGACAATGAGGGCTGCTGAGAAGCCAAGGACAATGGCACTGGGTTTTGATCCTACTTCTTGTTCTGGCTTTGTGGGGGCCTAGCCAGTTTGGATGTTCACCTTCCTAGACCAGGATGGAGGGGGGAGGACTTCGGACTTTCCACAGGGCAGGGAACCCTGACTGCTCTTCAGACTCGAGAGGGACGGGGAGAGGAGGGGGGGGCAGGTTAGGAGGGGGGGGGATGGGAGGGGGGAGAGTGGGAGGAGTGGGAGGCTGGGAGGAGGCGGAAATTTTTTTTTCTTTCTTAATAAAAAAAATAAAAAATAAAAAAAAAATAAAACCAGTCTGGGGCCATGAAAAGACCATGCCTCCAATAAACAAAACCAAACCAATGCTTCTAGGAAAGTAGGACAGAAATGTATAAGGAACCTGACATTTCATATTATTGAGCTTCTATAACAATGCCAAGACTTCCATTGTTTGAAACGAAAAGAAAAGTTTGAAAGCCATTGTGTCAAAGCTGGTATTGAAATATTGTACATGAGAGTTTCGATCTCACTGAAATCAGAAACAAGACAAGGTTGGCCACTCTCTTCATATCTATTCAATATAGTTCTTGAGGTCTTAGCAAGAGCAATAAGACAACAAAAGGAGATCAAGGGAATATAAATCAGAAAAGAAGGACTCAAATTTTCACTATTTGCTGATGATATGATAGGTCACATAAGAGACCCAAAAAAATTCTACCAAAGAAATTCTACAACTCATAAACACTTTGAGTAATGTAGCAGGATACAAGATTAATTCAAAAAAATCAGCAGCCCTCTTTTACAGAGATGATAAATGGGCTGAGAAAAAAAAAATCAGAGAATCAACACCCTTCACAATACCCACAAATAGCATGAAATATCTCAGAGTAACTCTAACCAAAGAAGTGGAAGAACTTTAAATCTTTGAGGAAAGAAATTGAAAAAGACAACAGAAAGTGGTAAGATCTCCCATGCTCTTGGGTAGGTAGAATCAACATAGTAAAAATGGCAATCTTACCAAAAGCAATCTACAGATTCAGTGCAATGCCTACCAAAATCAGAGCAAAAATCTTCACATATCTTGAAAGAACGGTACTCAACTTCATATGGAAAAACAAAAAACCCAGGAAAGCCCAAACAATTCTGTACAATAAAAGAACTTCTGGAGGCATCACAATCCCTGACTTCAAACTCTACTACAGAGCTACAGTACTGAAAACAGCCTGGTATTGGCATAAAAACAGAAAGGAAGACCAATGGAACTGAATCAAGGACCCAGATATTAATCCACACACCCTCAAACACCTGATTTTTGACAAAGAAGCAAAAGTTATCAAATGGAAAAAAAGAAAGCATATTTAACAAATAGTGCTGGTATAACTGGATATCAACATGTAGAAGAATGAAAATAGACCCATATCTATCACCATGAACAAAACTCAGGTACAAATAGATCAAAGACCTCAACATAAAGCCAGCCACACTTAACCTTATAGAACAGAAAATGGGAAGTACACTTGGATACATTGGCACAGGAGACCACTTTCTAAATATAACCCTACCAACACAAACACTGAGAGAAACAATTAATAAATGGGACCTCCTGAAACTTCTGTAAAGCTTCTGTAAAGCAAAGGACATGGTCAACAAGACAAAATGACAGCCTACGGAATGGGAAAAGATCTTCACTAACCCCACATCAGCCAGAGGTCTGATCTCTAAAATATACAAAGAGCTCAAGAAATTGGTCCAAAAGAACAAATAATCCAATTTAAAAAATGGAGTACAGACCTAAATAAAAAACTCTCAACAGAAGAATCTAAAATGGCTGAAGACACTTAAGGAAATGTTCAACATCCTTAGTCATCAGAGAAATGCAAATTAAAACAACTCTGAGATTCCATCTTACACCTGTAAGAATGGCCAAAATCAAAAAAACACTAATGACAACTTATACTGGAGAGGTTGTGGGGAAAAGGGAACACTCCTCCATTGCTGGTGGGAACGTAAGTTGGTATAGCCCCTTCGGATGTCAGTGTGGTGATTACTGAAAATTAGAAAACAACCTTCTGCAAGGCCCAATAATACCACTTTTAGGTATATATCCAAAGGATGCTCAATTGTGCCATAAGGACATATTCATAGCAGCATTGTTTGTCATAACCAGAACCTGGAAACAACCTAAATGTCCTTTGACCGAAGATAAGGAAAGTGTGGTATATTTACACAATGAAGTACTACACAGGAGAACAAAATAATGACATCTTGAATTTTGCAGGAAAATGGATGGAGCTAGAAAACATCATTTTGAGTGAGGTAATCCAGACCCAGAAAGACAATTATCACATGTACTCACTCATAAGTGGTTTTTTAAACATAAAGCAAAGAAAACAAGCCCACAAATCACAATCTCAGAAAACCTAGACAACAATGAGGACCCCCAAGAGAGATATGCATAGATCTAATCTACATGGGAAGTAGAAAAAAACAAGATCTTCTGAGTAAACTAGGAGCATGGGGACCTTGGGGGATAGTCAAAACGGGGAGAGGAGAAGAAGTTAGGGGAACAGAGAAAAATGTAGAGCTCAATAAAAATAATAATAACAAATATTGTACCTGAAACAGGCCTGACCACTTGTAAGTATCCTACCTCCTTGTTGGTTAAATTCAAGGTCAGATTATACTCCATCACCTATGATACAGTTAAGAACATAGATTAGAAAAAAAAATGTATTATCTTCTTGTAAGGGTGCATTCTTAGACCTGAGTAAATGTGTGAAAATTGAACCCATTAGCCTGAATACCTCATAACTATGAGAAATCCAGGTCCTTACTAACAAGCCAGAAGCAAGCCTTCAGCTTACTTAGTCATGGAGATTTTAATTTGTGTAACATATTTTAGCCTACCTGCTTCATACTCATATAACAAAAATCAGTCCATGACAAAAGGACCTCAGATGCTTCCTTTCTCCAGAATCTGCCATGTTGATTTCACTAGAAATAAAAAGCATTAAAAACAAAGGACCTGTGGGAACAGTGTGTAAACAAAATTTTCAGCTGTTGGGCATAGTGGCACACACCTGTAGTCCCAACCTCTGCACATGAATTAGCCCTATCTTTGAAGTGCCAGCATTCTGAGAGTGTCAGCCGGAAGGTTTATAGATGCATAAAGACATCCACAGCCAGAGCATTTTATCATAGAAAACATTGCATAAAATCTCTCAACAGTCCCCTAGATCATGTTACCAAATTCGATGACCAAAGCGTCACTCACAAATCTGTTATAAGTAATTTATAAGCACTAAACCCAGAGTTGAAAGAAATGAATAAAGAAGACATCATGATGTATGAAAGGCTGCACGTTCTCTTCAGAGCAAAGAAAGCATCGAGCTAAAATGACTGTTAAGCCACAGATCAGTTTCCAGAATGAAAACCCTGAAATGTTATTTTTAGCAATACTATCATTTAGAAGTAGCATTCTTATAGGCCTGGCAATATAAAAGACATTCTCCCAGGGTCAGTGATGATGAGCAGAGAGGCAGAATTTAATGGAAGTGCATGCTTAGATTTTCCAGAAAAATATATGTCCCTTTTGCAAGTTTAGAGTTCTGCAGAGCAAGAGCAAAGGCTTGAGACTCCCGAGTCTTGAATGTGAGCCTGTGTTTTAAATATGCAGTAAACTGAAAACCATGGAAGACCGCTGAATTTTTTTTCGAAGAAATAAGAGAAGTATTTTCCTGAAACACTAAAAGAATTATTTAATATCCAAGAAAGTAGAACCCCGAATGACACAAATACTGAACAGGTTGAATAAAATTCAAGGGTAGTTTCAAAGATATTGAGTATTACTGAGTATCAGATATTACATATCTCCAAAGAATGATGAAAATTTGTTTAGAAAGAATAAACTAAATTGAAATTACAATGAAAAGACAAAATAAATCCATTTAATCAAACACAATTTTATGTTTCATGGTTCAAAATAAACAAAAGGAGAAGCAAAGGTTAATAACTGGGATTTGGGAAAAAGCATAACAGCACTGAATTGTCAGGAAAGCTGTTTTTCCTTACTGAAATAACAGACTGTATCATTGGTTATAGAAACTATACATTTAAAAATTTCAGAACAAAACAGAATATTAAATATGAAAATAAGATGAAGTTCTACTAGAACAATAAAACCCAACTGGGGTGCTCAGAAAATCCCTCAGTGGATAAAGCTCTTGCCTCATAAGCATGAAGAGATCTGGGGTTCAGATCCCCAGTATGCACATAAATGGCAGGCGAATACTTCACAGTGTCTTAGAGTCAGAGACGGGGATTCTCTATGTCAAGCCGGCTAGTCAGACTAGCTGAATTAGCAAGCACTGGGTGCAAATGAATGAGTCTGCCTCCGTAAGAAATAAAAAATGTGGAGAGTGAGTAATAAAGACACATGATGCCAACCGACATGCACACTTATATACAAACACACACACATACACACACACACAGACACACATACACACACACTACACAAACATATTTTGAAAAAGAATAACATTTTTATTTTTAAAGTAAATTCTGTTGGCAGGTATGGGTGCTGATGAGATGGCTTTATGGCTGGGATTATTTGTTCTCCAAAAAGAGAGACCTGTGTTCAAATCATCAGTGTCCATGTAAAAAGTTAAATATGGCTATGTATAGCTACAACTCCAGCATTGTGGGGCAGCGGCAAACAGATCCCAAGAACTTGTGGGACAGCCACTCTAGCTGAAACAGCAAGTCTCTGGTTTAGTGAGGTGCTTTCTCTCTAGGCAAAAAGACAGAAGGAACAGGGGAAGAGGCGCAGTGTTCTGCTCTGTTCGCTCCATGTTCATGCATAGGCAAGGCACTTGTGTGTTCATATACTTGCAGCACACGTACAACATGCTGTGGATTGCATGTAATTTCGTCCTCTCAGTGCTGACTTCATTAGCTTCGCATAGATTTGATCCCCATAGAATGTTAATATCTCCACTTTAAAAGTAGGTTTCATCTGGGTCCCAAATTCAACTCAAAATTAATTCAATAACTAGGAGACAATTGAGAAAAGTCATTGCAGAAAATGTCAGTTCTCAGGAAAGTACAGATTTATAAGATAACAAAGTGGGGTGGAGAAAACAAGCCATGCTCTAATTAGTACCTGGAAGGTTATCAAGAACACAGCCATTGAGGCACCTGGTTACTTATGTCAGCAACTTCTTCCGACAAGGACTCCAAATATTTGATCCATTTCCAGGGAGAATGGCAGAAGAAATTAAGACTCAAGGTGAAATACTCCTTGCTAAGCAAGGGACTGATTAAACAAGCAAAGACAGAGTTGTTAAAATAGAGGAGACTTGTTGAGACATGGATGAGAAAGTACTACCAAATAAAATCTCCTAAGAGAAAAAAATAGTTGCTTTTGTCTGTTTATAGAAACAGTTGAGAAAATAGAGATGCTTTTTTTGAACTTAGTTATAAGGCTTGGAGGTTAAGTGTCCTTCACACGTACACTCAAGAGCTCCCATCCTGTGAGCTGTCCCAGGTGAGAAGTACCAACTTAGGAAGTACCTCTGCAGCCATGACAATAGTATGTCTCTATCAGACATGTGAAGCACTTCGTATGTGCTCTCCCAGTTAATTCCCAGCAAGGCAAGGAAGGAAGTATTGCCATTATCACTCTTTGTAGGATTAGATCCTGGTGTAATAAAAATCCCATAGCAAATTAATGATAGACATAGAGCTACACTGTATTCTCCCTTTTTTCATTTTGTTTTTTTTTTCCTGTTGTTGTTGTTGTTTAATTCTGTCTTGGCACTGTGTAATTGCTAGACTGTTTCTTTGAAGAGAGGATTTACACAGTGGACATGATCATATAAGGAGAGCTTTAACATCTTTTCTTCTTTCTGTTGATGAAACCGATTGCATCGTAAAGCTCCATGCTGACATTTCCCTTATGCCACCAGATAACTGCCTGGCAAACAATAGCCTGGGACATTATGGTTTAATTAGTTCATGTCAATCACATGCATATTATCATCTCCCTCACAATTTGTGGATGTCTTTATCAAGCCATTTTTCAAATCACAGTCTAATTTGCATAAACTACAGAGAAGTAGCTAGACATTGACTACATTCATATACACAAACTACAAACAAAATGCACATACACAGACTCAAAGAATCAAGTCAGAAAAATTTAAGAACCTTAATCTTAGCTCTCCAGACCAGTCACACTTTCTTATTGTTGTAATCTTACATGCAGTTGCTCTCTCCCTTCCCAATAACAGAAACAATGCTCTTCCAGTGCCCCTGACAATGGTGTTCTGTCAGAATGCCTTTTTCTAGACATAAACAGCTATTTTCTGTAACAGAGGCTTCAACACCAGGAAATCAAGTTTGAGAAACAATGGGCTGAACCTTCAGCCTGACACAGTCAAAGTATTGCAAAGTATGGAGGAAGGGAGACAAAGCCATCTTCAAAAATTAGTTCTCAGGTGATAGAATCTATATCAACAAATTTAAGATCACAAAATTTAAGGTGCAGTAATAAATCACAGAAGCAAAAATTTTACCTAGTTCATGGAGATACCACACAGGCTTTATTCTCAGGCATGTCAATTAAGGACTATAACTTGTTTCTTAGAAATGTAGACTATATTGGATCATGTTATACTTTTGTACAATATATATAGCATATGTAGTGTGTATATAGTATATATGCTATATACTTTGTATTTATATATAGGAGGGAGTGAGCTCAGTACAGTTATTAAACACAGTGAATTCAGAAAAAACCAACTGACTTTCCCATAAAATCTATGTGTGAGGAAAATTGTCACATGTTCTAATTTGCTTTTGTTGTTTTGATAAACACCACAACCAAAAAAACATTAGGAAAGAGGAGATTTACTGTGAAATCCAGTTCCAGGTCACTGTCTATCACTGTGGGAAACAAGGTCAAGAACTCTAGTGGGAACTGAAGCGGAAATCATAAAGGAATCATGTTTAATGGGTCAATCACTGGCTTATGCTCACTTTGCTTTTTAATACAACCCAGGCCCACCTGCCTAGTGATGGTGCCAGCAACAGTGAGCTTCTACATCGATCATCAATCAGAACAATCTCTCACAGACATGGTCATAGGTCAATCTGATTGAGACAATATTTAACTGTTTCCTCTTCCCAGCTGACTCCAGGTTGTACCAAGCTGACAATAAGAATGAACCAGGATATTATGAAAAAGTAAAGGTGTTTAACCATGCAGAAAATACTCTGTTGTTAAACAGACCACTTCTGAGATGTAAGCATAGCTCTGTGATCTCAATTTGAGTACGAGGCACTTTGGGGGTCTTTAAGGGATAAGAAGCCTGAAATTAATTTTCTTACTTGCATGTACTTTATTTTTCGTCTTTTTTTTTCTTTTTGGCTAAAGAATTATTCAGTTTGCATCAATGACACAACCATCCCCAGAAAAATTAACAAGTACTATACAGAGACATCATACATAAGCAATGTTTGTTTTTAGTGCCCTGGGTGGTTACACTGAAAAGCAAAGACCCATGTATTTGTCGTGATTAGGGGAAAACAAAACTATGATGAGAAAAAATTTATTTGAAGAGAAAACAAAAAAAATCAGGTAAGAAAAGACACTCACCAAGAAAAGACTTTGGGGAGAGGGAGGAATTGGAGTGGCAAAAAATATATAGCTCAACAAAAAAAAAGAAGAAATAAAAGAAAACAAAAATCTTCAGTTGTCCTAAGATGTGTTTAAAATCTTCTACACCAGGATGTATGAAATAAGAGAAGACAGAGGAGCCCCAGGGGAAATAACATTTAAGTTATCGAAGAAAGACAAACCCTTGATGAGGACTGGACAAGAGTTGGGGTAGAACAGAATGTAGGAGGCTAGCCGTGGAGGGAAGAAGATGACTTTTGTTTATTTGTTTATCTTTCACTAGAAAAAAACAAATGTCATAAGAAAGGAGGGCGGTCCTAATTTATAAACCTTTAGAGATAAGTGTCATGGTTTGCTTGTGAAATTTCCCTGCCCCGCCTACTTCTCATCCAGCTAGAGGTGGTAGGTGCCTGCCTAGAGGAAGTTGGTCACTAGAGCTTGGGGTGAAACGCAGACCTTAAAGTTTTATAGCTTTGGTGGGTGCCATGCTCTTTCTCTGTTTGTATGAGAGCAAAGCAGCCTCATGTTCCTGACCTCCCGCACCATGCCTTTTCCTGACGTAAAAGACTGTACCCTCAAACCAGAAGCCAATACTAATCCTTCCTTACTAAAAAGAAAGAAAGAAGGAAAGAAGGAAGGAAGGAAGGAAGGAAGGAAGGAAGGAAGGAAGGAAGGAAGGAAGGAAGGAAGGGAGAAAAAGAGAGAAAGGGAGAAAGGGAGAAAGAAAAAAATGAGCTTTTTCCCTCGGTAATTATTCCCCCAATAAGCCAAATAATATTATTCTCAGATTGTCTGGCTTTGGTTTAAGAAACAATTAATTTTTTAAATCCCAGAGGCAATAAACAGAAATGATGACCAGTGTACCTTGTTGCAACATGCTTTTACTGTGACTATTTTTTCCTTTCTACAGATGTGATAATATATTGCAATCTGTTTTTCAAGGAAAGATAGAGAAATAATGGTAGTTCAAAGTATGCACATAAGGAAAATGTTTGTGACCCTAAACCTTCTAACTCACTTCATAATTAAAACACTAACCAGCAATCAAAATACAACCAGACAACAAAGACAGAAAGGGAGAAAAGGAGGTGAAAGAACATTAGACATTTGAATTACAGAGTTAATCTAAACATAATTAGGCCTAACTTGGCCCTTCTCCCAGAGTTCATAAACCCCACTGACAAGCTCTCTGGGGAGTCATTCAGCCAAATTGTGTCTTCTTTTAATGATCCTTTTAAATGGCCATCCTTGTCTACCTGTGCTCAATGTTCTTCTATCAAACCATTCACCTTTCTCTCTTATGTACTTGACTGTTCGCCTGTGTCAGAGATGTTTATTAGGGAAGGCTGAAAGCTAAACAAGATGATCCTGCAATTGTCTCCAGTCTATAAGTAGAACCTTGGCATTAATGTTAAGGCAAGCCAGAATCTTACTATTTCAGCCCAGCTATACCTAAGGACCTGTTTTATTTTATGGAATAGTGTTGATTTCCTGGAAACGCGTGTATCTGAGTCACCTTGAGGAAATAAGTGCAGAAATATAAGCAAATGCTATTTGAAAATGTATAAGTGGGAAAACAATACTCAATTTTTTCAAAGCAAAAACATCTGAACTTCACAGGATTCATTCCCAGATGTAGACTCTGATTTCAGCACCCACATATTAAGATGTTGGGGTTTGTTACTCTTCTTACAAAATCAGTGAATGAATAAAGAGTCGATGATTTTTCCTGGTTAAGAACTGAGGTTTCAGGGTAAAACCAAAATCCAAAAGACAGGTGTCTGTCTGATGAAGCTGCAGGAGGAATAGACTTTTAAACTCTAAATGATTATTTGGATGAACGCTCAAAGTCTGGGAATGGACTGTATGAAAATCAAAGCTACGGGGGAACCATATTCCTCAGAGGGATCTCAAATTTTCAGAGTTCATCTCTAGAAATTCACACACACACAAAAAGAATTTTAAGGTAAAATTTGAGATTTCCCTTGTGGCTCCTGCAAAGAGGTTGAGCTGCAATCATTGTGAAATAAAGCCATAGGATTATTTATAGCACAGGCCTACTAGCCACAAAATAGAGCCTTATCCCAACTATGTTAAGGATGTGTCTTTGATTTTAGTCCCTTCTAGCTTTTCTGCATCATATAAAATGGAAGCAAATTTATATAGAACAGTTAAAATTACATCCCAGGAACAAAGATCTATTAAAATACCAACTATTCAAACTCTTCCCTTCATGGCAACAAGAGTCAAAGGTAATAATAGAGGAGTAGAGATGAAGCTGATAGAGGATGCATACTACTCGAGAAAGAAATAATAGAGAAACTCAAAAGTCTAAACAATTAAATGAGTGGATGGATTTTTAAATAGATACAACAAGAAAAAGCTATTTTAAAAGCTTAACTCCAGCAACACTAACATAAAACTTCATGCCAAGACAGTAATGCATTCCTTCAACACTGAGCAGGTAAATGCTTTAGACATCTAACAGATCCCTCCATGAAGGAGAACCAAAGAATACGCTAGGAGCTGGTTCTCATCACCTGGATATGCTCCAGATTTTATATCTGGTACAACTTACTAGGTAAGTTCAGTTTCACTGATGGTTCTCTCTTGAACCCTGGAGCATCTTTTGAGAAAGGCCAAGTATTAGAGGCAAAAGCAAAATTTGCAGAACTAATACTGACTTTGACAAGTGTTAACTTTTCTGGAACACTCTTGATATTGTTCTCCAGTGAAGACCAACACATCTTTGGCTCATGAGTACTGACTACATGGACCAGTAACCTAATGAAAGCACTATGTATGTAGGTGTGTGTGTGTGTGTGTGTGTGTGTGTGTGTGTGTGTGTGTGTGTGTGTGTGTCTGTGTGTATATAATAACAATTAAAGAAAAAGAGGCTATGAATTTGAAAAGAGAAGGGAGGGGTATGTGAGATGGTTTGGAGCAAGGAAAGGGAAAGGGAAATGTTGTAATTATAAACTCACATAAAAGTAAGAAGGGGAACAGATGAAGGAGTGAAGATGAGTGTCTTTTCCTACAATCTTTACATCAAAACACATATGTCTATTTTTACTATTTTCCTTCTTGGTTATAATTCACAGACTCTAAGGTTACAAGACAGCAAAAAGTAAATAAACATTTAAAATAATTACATTGTAGGCAAGATGACTCAGCAGTTAAATGTGCTGTACACTAACCCTGTTCACTTGCTTTGAATCCCTTAGACTCATAAGATAGAAGAAGGAAAGAACTGATTCCCACAGATTGGTCTCTGACATCCACGTGTGCACTGGTACTTGTACACACATATACATACACATATACACATGCACACACACATGCATACACACACAAATTTATTTTAAAAGAAATTAAAAACTAAGCATAGTATCTGTTACCATCACTTAGGAAGCAGAGATAGGAAGATATCTACGGATTTGAGACCAGTTTGACCTACGTAGTTAATTTCTCTCAACCCAGGGATACACGATGAGACCTTGTCTCAAAAAAATCAACAAAATAAAAAGTCTTCTGAGTATATGTTGCGGTTGTTAGCATGGTGTTTTGTGGGACTCCTTTTTAGTGGGAGCCAGTGGTACTTCTCTGACTCTTTTGCTTGATCTTGAGACTCTTTTCGTCTAATTGGTTGCCTTGTCCAGGCTTAATAGGAAAGTTTTGCCTTGTTTTATTGCATCTTCTTTTGTTGTGTTTGGCTGTTGTCTCTTGGAGTCCTCCGCTTTTCTGAAGAGAAAACAGAGGGAGAGTGGATCTGGGGTAGAAGAAAGGTATCAGGGAAGGAATGGAGTGAGAGAATACTGTGGTATGGATATACTGTAGGTGAGAAAAATTTATTTTCTATAAAAAAATTGAAATAAAATATACCAGCAATACCACTTGTGGGTATATACCCAAAGGATGCTTAATCATACCACAAGGACATGTGCTCAACTATGTTCATAGCAGTAACTGTCATATAGTCAGAACCTGGAAACAACCTAAATGCTCCTCAACCAAAGAATGGATAAGGAAAATGTGGTGCATTTACACAATGGAGTACTACACAACAGAACAAAATAATGACATCTTGAAATTTGCAGGCAAATGGATGGATCTAGAAAACATCATAGAGGTGAGGTAACCCAGACCCAGAAAGACAAATATCATAAGTACTCACTCATAAGTGGCTTTTAGACATAAAGCAAAGAAAAACAGCCAACAATTCACAATCCCAGAGAACCTAGACAACAAAGAGGACCCTAAGAGAGACATATATGGATCTAATCTACATAGGAAGTAGAAAAAGACAAGATCTCCTGAGTAAATTGGGAGCATGGGGACCATGGGAGAAAGTAAAACGGGAAGGGAGAGGAAAGGACAGTAGCAGAGAAAAATGTATAGTTCAATAAAATCAATTAAAAATGTAAAATGATACATAAATCATGTATATGTGTATTCCTCCCCATTCTGTCCTGTTCTCTCAACTTTCCCCTGTGTCTTCTAATTAAATGCTATAAGTCTCTGGTATTTACAGAGAGCAAGGCTCACCTGTGCTTTCATCAAAGGTTCAGATTCCATTCACTAAAATAAAAATCCTTTACCTGACTAATGGATCTTTTTCTCTATTTTCCATGGTTCGTTACACACACAGTGAACACTGATATCGGTATTTAAAGAACAGTTCTAGTTTCTTTGCTCAATGGCTGTCATGTCCTTTTCAGTACAAGTACCTGTTTAAATCACAAAAATATTTTAATCATCCTTTTTATGGCTGGTTCTTTTTCTATTGATAGCATCACCAATCAAGTTACTGTATCAACACAAACTGGACAATACCATTACCCTGCAGGTACACTCAGTGCCATTAATGCTTAGCCTCTGTTCTTCATTAGCCAACTGTCTCCCATGAGATAGGTTTAAATCTTGAGAACTCTTCTTCGCCTTCATTGCAATTTCCTCTCTCCTGAATTCTATTACTTTCTTTGACTACCAGTTCAGATAATAACATAATAAATTTATAGATTGTCTTTGGAATAAAAAATCTTTAAGAACCTTATTATATTTGTGAATTTTCTTGGTGATTAGTTAATAACATAGGAGTGATTAACAAACACATTTCTGTATCTTTGACCATGAATAAATGAAATATTGTATAATGATTAATATATCTACTCTAAGATTTGGTAATATCAATAATGCATTAAAAATTCTCCATTTCAAGTACCTATAAACTTTAGTAAGATATATACAAATATTTTGTCATCTTTAAATAAAATTATAGTCTGATGCAGTGAAAATTAATAAAATGAGCCTCAGGTAGATAATTGTTAAATGTAGGTGGCAACCTCACCCTCCTCCCCAGACAAAAAATATCTAATGTCTCCCATGCTCCAAATGAGGGGCAGAAGGAGGGAGAACATGAGCAGGGAAGTCAGGAAGTGAGGGGTGCACCCACCCACTGAGACAGTAGGGCTGATCTAATGGGAGCTCACCAAGGCCAACTGGACTGGGACTGATGGAGCATGTGATCAAACTGGACTCTCTGAACATGGCTGTCAATGAGGGCTGATGAGAAGCCACGGACTATGGCACTGGGTTTTGATCCTACAGCATGTAATGGCTTTGTGGGAGCCTAGTCTGTTAGGATTCTCACCTTCCTAGACCTGGATGGAAGGGGGAGGACCTTGGACTTCCCACAGGGCAGGGAACCCTGACTGCTCTTTGGCCTGGACAGGGAGGGGGAGGGAAGGAAAATGGGAGGAGAGGAGGAGGTGAAAATTTTTAATAATAATAAAAAAGCTACTGTGATATAAAAGAAAATTTATAAAAGAAGACAAGGTGAATATTCTATTTTACCTGAGGAATAAGAATTTTGTAGCCAAATTGGTAATAATTATTACATACATGATATTTTATGAAATGCAAGATGTTGACCAGATGTTCATTCCTACTGAGGTCTCATTATAAGGAAATACATTTTGAATCACAGCAGAAAAAATTTAAAAACACAGCAGAATATTTTTAAGAAGCTCTCTTAAGGTGAAAGGGGATTATTAAACCTGAAATTATTGAGTCAAAGGAAAATATATTTGCAAGTTTATCACATATGAATGATACTAAAATAACTAATAACTTAATCTATTCATTATTTGCTCATTTTATATCCCTATATTTTATTTATTTATTTACTCTGTGTGTGTGTGTGTGTGTGTGTGTGTGTGTGTGTGTGTGTGTGTTTCTGTCTGTCTGACTTTGTCTGTGTCTATCAGAGGACAACTTATGAAACTTGGTTCTCTCTTTCTACCTCTGGATCCCAGGGATCAAACTCAGGTCTTTAGATGTGGTAGTACATGCTTGAACTGGAGGAGTCGTTTCTCTGATCTTTCCTTCATTCTTTAAGTCACTTTTCTAGTTTGTTTGTTTGTGTCCAGTGACAAAAACATTGCTAATTATTTGATAGAAAAAAGATATTAAATTCTCCAAAATTAAGATCTAAACTGCAAAAGGCCCTAGATTTAAACTTGGGTTGTCTGGTTTGAGATCAGAATTCCTACTAATTATTATGTCTTCCTTTCTTATTCTTGTGGTTGTTTCCGCCACTGCCTGAGGATAGACACATGGGATCCAGTTAAGCCATCAATTTGGTCCCATAGTAGTCACAAAGAGATGCGAAGAAGAAACCTCAAAACCTCTTTGGGGTTTTGACAACCATAGATCATGAAACCATGGTCTTCTTTGCCCTGTTTTCCCTGTGCGTTGACCATCCAGGCAAAGGCTTTGGTGTTGCCAAAGGGGGGAAAAAAGGAAAAAAGGAAACCAACCGTGGTACTTAATCTGGGAAGGTTTGGGGTCAGTCCCTTGTTTCTTTCTTTATGTATTCAGGGTGAAATTTTGGACCATTTAGCATATATTGTGGATTTGAGACTTCTCTGAGAATTATTCTTTTGCTTTCATTTTGTTCCAAGTCATCAAAGCTGTCTCACTGAATACAAACTGACATTTTAGGGCGGTAATAAAAGCCGACAGAACATTCTCTATGTGCCCTCTACACAAGTGGGATGTGAGTTGTGTACCGTGTCTTTGTCTCCTGTTCTTATCTTTCCACCTCTGTCTGCCTTGTACCCAAAAGCTCTAACCTGTGCTTAGTGAGGAGCCGGTGCTTAATGCAGTAGTGTCCCTCAACGTAAGCAGCTCACAACCTTCCTAGAAATATCTGAGGCACAATAAAGAGTAAAAGCCAAGGCATTCTTGCATTTTATATATAATCCATGTATTTTACTATACAGTCTTATTGAAAAATAGCTTACTTCCTATCAGTGAATGAAGGCAATATGTGATCTCTGTCTGCAAGCACCTTATTGTCTTCCCAATCATGAAATTTATATTAATTTTCCGTGTCTTATTATGTCTTGTTTTGTCCTGTTTGGCTGTTGTCTTTTGGAGTTCTCTTTTTTGAAGAGGAAACAGGGAGATTAGATCTGGGGGAGAGGGGAGCTGGTAGGAGCTCAAAGAAGTTGAGGGAGGGGAAACTGTGCTTAGGATGTATTGTATTAGAGAAGAATTTATTTTCAATAAAATAACTTCATCAGGCGATGAAAGGAGACAGAAACAGAGACCCAAATTGGAGCACCGGACAGAAATCTCAAGGTCCAAATCAGGAGCAGAAGGAGGGGGAGCACGAGCAAGGAACTCAGGACCGCGAGGGGTACACCCACATTCTGAGACAATGGGGATGTTCTTTCGGGAATTCACCAAGGCCAGCTGGCCTGAGTCTGAAAAAGCATGGGATAAAACCGGACTTGCTGAACATAGCGGACAATGAGGACTACTGAGAACTCAAGAACAATGGCAATGGGTTTTTGATCCTACTGCACGTGCTGGCTTTGGGGGGGCCTGGGCGGTTTGGATGCTCAACTCACTAAACCTGGATGGAAGTGGGCGGTCCTTAGACTTCCCACAGGTCAGGGAACCCTGATGGCTCTTCAAGCTGATGAGGGAGAGGGACTTAATCAGGGGAGGGGGAGGGAAATGGGAGGTGGTGGCGGGGAGGAGGCAGAAATCCTCAATAAATAAATAAATTTAAAAAAAAAGAAAAAAATAAGATAAAAAATAAAAGAAAGCAACAAATAAATAAAGTTTAATTGTCTTATACTCTGGTTGGTTGATGTTAAAATGAACTTAACCGTTGCATATAAACATGGTAATCATTATAACAAAGCTGATAATTATAAAATCATAATAGCAATATAATGCATATCTCTCCAATGTTGTAGAGTTGTAGCATGGAAATACAAGTATGAAAATATTTGTTTCACTTTAGACATTACTCACTTTTTACACTCCCAGAAACCCTTGAAATTAGGCAGGCTACACAACATTTCTTGCCAATAGTCTTCCAAAAGTGTTGCAAATCATATCTAAACCAAGTCATTTAAGTATAGAGTTTGATACCATTAGCATTTTCTCTTTACTTCTAAAAGAGATTTTTTTTTCATCTGGCATGTCAGAGCATGAAGACACTTTTACATCTCTACACCTCTAAATCAATGTGGAAAAAACTTATAATAAAAATTTTATGTGCAAGCAATAACCTTTTGTTTATTAATTGCCGAAAATTGTATTTTTAGGTGTTTCTTTTACAGAAAAAATTGCCTGATAAGATGAAGCATTAAAGATATTCAATATATATTTTTGTGGAAAAAAAACTTATGAAGACTACATTACACAAGGAAGTCTAAGATTAGATGCTTAGCTGTGTAGCAAAATCACAACTTGGAAATTAGTAGAGCTCTAATTGATATTTGGCATAATTTCATAAAGTAGAATAGGCACATAAAAACCATATACAAACAAAAATGTGTTACATTCCAACTGAATTGACATGAAAATCTGGGTTCTGAGGATGAGTTTTCATAGTACCACAAGATACTATACAAATTGCCAAGGTCGGAAAGCAATCAATAGTCCTACCTATGATACTATGACATGTGTGGCTCACAACAATAACTAGCATGGCAAGGTATCCCTAAAGGTCTATCAAGAAGGATATATGGCCCACTCAGAAGAAGAGAAATCTTGGCTGTTTCTGGAAGCCTAGCCAACCACTCAGAGCTAGTAAGGCGTTTACTAGAAATTTAGAAAAGATTCTATTGCCACCACTTGGACTAAAGTAGCGTAAGTCCTAACTACCTTTTAGATATTTATCCTCATACCCACTGTAACTCTGACCCTTCATCAAAGATGCTTTTTTGCAACAGACAAAGACTGTTAGAGAAAACCATAATTGGTCAAAATTCTAAGAATAACTGATTATGGTGTTCCCAGCCCCAGTGGATAGATCTACAACACAACTTCTGCATGTGTAAGACTCAATTAGAAATGATAGGGAAACTATACCTCAACAATATGACTGCTTAAACAATACCTAAACAATAGCAACACCAACAAACATGCTCATATATACCTCAGGGAACCACCCATAACAAGGAATTACAGACAACTCAGGAACGCCAACAGAAGCAGAAATAGTCATCCACAGAGATGAACCCTCTAATTGGTTATCTAACACCAAAATTATCAGCCCCCAAATCATATACATACAAACAATACTATATGGACAGATCTGACTGTATTTATATATTTATGTGTTTATGTGTGTGTGTGTGTGTGTGTGTAAAAATAACATTTTAAAAAAGATCATTGGGGGAAATGATGTAATTGTATTTTAATTTAATTTTTTACTAAAAATTAAATTATTTTTACATTAGAAGCTATACTAGCAAAGATAACATAGGCTGCATTATGGTCATAGTTAGTAGTTGGTAGGGAGATCTGTATGATTGCAGAAGCTAATATAAGTTTCAGAATGTTATAAAATCATAATGGGTATACATAAAAGCTGGGATGAATTAGGATTTCATTTAAAGTCAGAAGAGACTATGGGTCTATGATTAAGGACAATCACTGGTCCTGACATTGAAGTTTGGCCCATGAAATCCAAATGCTCTCACGGCAAGGCAGCAGATGAAGACAAGACAATTCCTAGGAGCTTCTTGGGCAGCCAGCCTGGCATATGCATTGAGAAAAATAGGAAGACACTGTCCCAAATTAGAGAGAAGACAAGGGCTGATAGCACAGGTTGTCCTCTGACCTACAAATATCACACCCCATCTTAGTTAGGGTTTCCATTGCTGTGAAGAAACACCATGCCCACAGCAACTCTAAAAAGGAAGACAGTTGGGACTGGCTGACAGTTCCAGAGGTTTATTCCATTATTATCATGCAGGACATGGTGACATGCAGGCAGACATGGTACTGGAGAAGGAGCTGAGAGTTCTGCATACAGGTCAGCAGCAGCAGCAGAAGGAGCACCATGTACCGGACATAGTTTGAACATATATGAGACCTCAAAGCCCATCCCCACAGTGACACACTTCTTCCAAGAAGGCCACACCTACTCCAATGAGTCCACACCTCTTAATAGTGCCGTTCCCTATGTGCATTCAAACACGTGAGTCTATAGGAACCGTTTCTGTTCAAACCACCAAAGAAACAATACCAAAATTCACAAATAAATAATAAAAAAACTATTGGAAATTCTTGGCTCTAGCACTTATTAAATAGTAGTTAAAGCCAGGACTGTCAACTGCTACTGTGTGTTAAAGTCAAACAGGAAGGTTCCTTACCTTATATTGATTTAATTAGTGAGGTTGGCATTGGGGTGATTCAAATTATTTTATTTTATCTTTTTTTATTGAAAATAGATTCTTCTCTCATACAATACATCCCAGTCACTGTTTCTTCTCCATTCACTCCTCCCAGCTCCCCCTCCTTGCCCACTCCACCAGATCCACTACTTCTCCATTTCCATTCAGAAAAGAACAGGCTCCAAGAGACAACAGTCATACTAGACAAGATAAACTCACATAAGGCAAAAGCCCTCCTAAATAGGCGGGGCAAGGCAATCCAATTGGCAGAAAAGAGTTCCAAAAGCAGACAAGAGAGTCAGAAGCACACCTGCTCTCACTGGTAGGCTGTCCATCAAAAACAAGATAACAGCCATAACACATATGCAGAGGACCTGGTGCAGACCCTTGCAAGCCTGAGACTTGCCATGTCAGTCTCTGAGAGCCCATGTGAGCCCTGATTTGTTGATTCAGTGACCCATGTTCTCCTGGTGTTCTCCATTCCTTCTGTCTCATATAGTCTTTCCTCCTATTCTTCCACAGGGTTTTCCAAACTCTGAGGGGAGGGACCTGCTGGTGACCTCCAATTTAGACTCTCAGACACTCTCTCTGAGTAATGTCTTGCTGTGGGTATCTGTAAATGCTCGCATCTTCTGCTAATTCTTTATAGACCTTAAAAGAACAATATTCAACTTCATATGGAAAAACAAAAAGCCCAGGAGAGCTAAAACAATCTTGTAGAAAAAAGAGAACTTTCAGATGTATTACCATCCCTGATTTTTTTAACTTTTTTAATGATTTTATTGTGCTATACATTTACATTTTTCTCTGCTTCTCTCCTTTTTTCCCCTCCCCTTTTACCCTTTTCCATAGTCCCTATGCTCCCAATTTTCTCAGGAGATCTTGTCTTTTTCTACTTCTTATGTAGATTAGATCCATGTACGTCTCTCTTAAGGTCCTCATTGTTGTCTAGGTTCTCTGGGATTGTGAATTGTTGGCTGTTTTTCTTTGCTTTATGTCTAAAAGCCACTTATGAGTGAGTACATATGATATTTGTCTTTCTGAGTCTGGGTTACCTCACTCACTATGATGTTTTCTAGATCCACACATTTGCCTGCAAATTTCAAGATGACATTATTTTGTTCTGTTGTGTAGTACTCCATTTTGTAAATGTACCACATTTTCCTTATCCATTCTTCGGTTGAGGGGCATTTAGGTTGTTTACCGGTTATGGCTATGAGAACTCTCAACAGAGGAATCTAAAATGGCTGAAAGACACTTAAGGAAATTTTCGACATCTTTAGCCATCAGAGAAATGCAAATCAAAACAAGTCTGAGATTCCATCTTACACATGTAAGAATGGCCAAGATCAAAAACACTGATGACAACTTATGCTGGAGAGGTTGTGTGATAAAGGTAGGGGTGCAAACTGGTCCAGCCCCTTTGGATATCAGTATGGCAATTTTCAGAAAATTAGGAAACAGCTTTCTCAAGACCAAGAAATACCACTTTTGGGTATATACCCAAAAGATGCTCAATTGTACCACAAGGACATTTTTTATTTTTCTTTTTTTATTTCTTTTCTTTTTTTTTCAGTTAATCTTATATCCAGCCAGTTTGCTGAAAGTGTTTTTCAGCTGTAGTTTTCTGTTGGAATTTTTAGGGTCATTTATGATATCATATCATATGCAAATTAAGACACTTTGAAGTCTTCCTTTGTAATTTGTATGCCCTTGATATCCTTCAGTTTTCTTATTGCTCTAGTTCTAGCTTCAAGTACTATATTGAATAGAGTGTACAACTTTGTCTTGTTTCTGATTTTAGCAGAATATCTTTGAGTTTCTTATTCAATCTGATTTAATCTGATATTGGTTATTGCAATAGTCATTGCACTATCTGGAGACTTGGAAATCTGAATCAGTAGAAAGCATGGTACACAAAAAAATACATGACAGACAGTCTTTTAGATTTAAGGATTGTAAGGGGATTTTGTATAATTTGTTCAGAATGTGGAGTGAGAAAGATGAGAAACTCATTGATCTTTACCATTTTTAATTTTTCTCATTATAATGAGACAAATTAAATTGGAGCACTAGAATTCTTATTTCTGCTTTTAAGACAACATCTCTGGGAATTCATTTCCACAGTGAAAGGTGAACAATGGGTCTTCACTATATGTCTTCTCTATTCCAGTCTCAATCACAAGTCACACATTTAAGCTCTGGGTTTCCCCACCACAACAAATGGTAAAAGACTAAATAAGGCTTCAGTTACTTATAGAACAGTTATGCAAAACTCAATGGTTTAGCTGAGCCTCCTACATTCATTTTCAAGCTTTAACATTCTCAAAAGAATTCCAATCACAGTTCTCTCTCTCTCTCTCTCTCTCTCTCTCTCTCTCTCTCTCTCTCTCTCTCTGTGTGTGTGTGTGTGTGTTTGTATTCTTTCTGTGTGTGTCTCCCTCTGTGTGTATTGTGCATATTTACCAATATAGTGTTTTCAACCATTTATTCTGTATGTTTCTGTTCCCTACTAGTTAGTTTTTTCAAAACATAGACTTCAGAAACAACAGAATGTTTCCTCACCAAACACTATTTGATGGTGGAGACAATTTCTTAAAAGGCTTTACAACAAAATTATCCTAAGCATCAGAAGACGTGCAATCTAGATACTAAAGCATTGGTCAAAAATTATTCTTCTAATAAACAAATGATTACTTGCATAATATTAACACTTATTTTTTGGTATATATGCCCATGTGTTCACTGAAAAGCTTTTTGTTGTTGTTGTTATTTTACTCTTTCTGGTTTGTTGGCCTTAAAACACTCTCTGCCCTCATAGGAAGTCCTTTCAATCTAAAGAAGCCACTCTCCAAAGAGCATTGAGATGCTGCAATATTCATGAAGACTAAAACCCCCCTACTTGTGATCTCCTTAATAAAGATCCCAGAGGAAGGCATTGAGGCTAATAAAGAAAGGAGGGAGAAAGAAAAGCAACTTACAAAAGAATCTACCAGTATGCTCTCAGCAGACGCTAAAATCTAAACAGAGAGGCGATCAATGACAGATTCTGCTTCTAAATTAAGTCTTAAAAATGCATATTAATGAATGTCTTTTGAAAACACATATTATATTGAGAATGGCACTCGGGCAAATAGAAACTGCTTTAATTTTAGATTCAGCTTCATGTTCAACTGAGTTTCCTCACTGGAGAATGCTTAAGAGTTAGTGGGTAGAGTTATAAACTTGATTTTTGAAGTAATCTAAAAAGATGATTTAAAAACAGGATCCCAAATATAAACAGGTCAAAATGTGGCTATCAACTCATTCCCAAAGGGTCCCTTCAAGAGATCCACAGATGTTTAGTTTTATAAGACCACCTGCCATCCTGATGAAAAGGATGGGTTTGCTTTGAATAGCAAGGGAAACAAGCCAGCATCCTGGAAATGAACATGAACACTGAAAGGATTAGAATTCAGTATCTCAATTCTATGCAGCAACTGTGTAACATAAAACAGATTCATGAGCCCTAGAAGGAATGAATAGAATTAGCCTAATCCAACATGAATATGCTTCGGAGGTCAATGGCTTAGTAAAACCCCATTTTTCTTTCATCGAGTAAGTGGCTAGATGAATGTGATAGAGCATAAATTAAAAGGCAAGCGAATCCGAAGGGATGAGGCTACCAAGTTAGTCAGAGTCTAGGTTATGCAGGTTGCTGTCACTCATGAGACCTAGTGGCTTTTAGATTTTGAAAAGGCACTCAGTTCCCTCTCTGCTCTCTACCTCCTACATATTTTTACTGAAAATACACTTTTATGTGGACTTAAATATAAAGGGATAGAAGCAGAACTACTCTGGCTAAGTAGAGAAGCACAGAGTTAAGAATGCAGTGGGAAGGCAGACAAAGGTCAAAATGGTTCCTTCGTGTTCTTCACAGGTACCCAAAGTCATGGTTCATGATCTTGAAGCTTTTAGTGGACCTTTGTGAACTCTACTTATATAGAATAGAGTGTATTTGGAAGCTTTAAACAAAATATGAGAAGGTACAACTGTAGAAGATACAGACCTATAACTGTAGGTGTCAGGCATCCATTTAAGGTGAATAGGAAGCTGGATTTAAATGTATACATATGAGGGCATAGAAGAATTCTGAAGAACATTGAAGTAGTCTGAGGGGGAGAGGCTAGCTAGGACAACAGTCATCAGAATGAAATATAGCTATATTTCGGAGGCAGTTTGAGAAGACATGGTAATGAATTAGACTCTGCAAATTTGATTATAAAGATTCAAAAATATCCTATATTCTAGGTCCGGAAACCATAAATAGGTAGAAGTATTAGAGAATGTAAGAGGGACCATTCAAGGTTTGAGGAGGAAACTAATTCAACTGTAGTTACTTCCAAGTTGGATAGGTGAGTTATTTAGATGAATATTTGGATGTATATGCAAAAAAGCCTATATAGTAAGGATTTGATCCTCATTTGGGGGGGGGGGGTGGAAATGGTGTTTTTTGGGATTTGCTTAAATCATTGGTGGGAGCATGCCATAAAGAGGAACATGAAATCCCAACCTCTTCCTTTCCCACTTCCTGGTGTGAATGGTTTTCTTTGTCACATGATTGTACAATGATATACTTTCTTCTCTTTTGCAAATAAGGACATCTGATTCGAATTGAAACATCCAGGCTATAAAGCAATATAAATTTCTTTATAAGTCAAAGACTCAAGCATATTTTTCTTATAAAATATGAATATAACAGAAATCCTGTCTGCAGTGTGAGTGCACACGCACATGTGTTTTCTGAGTCTGAGACAATCCTACTCGAGACAAGCGTATTTTGGGTAGCTAACGTATAGTTGGGCAAAACAATGGGCAGGAAGTAAGAGACTATTTAGACTTGAAATACACACAAGGCTTCAAAAATGGATACAAAAGCATCACATGAGAGATTCAAAGAAATCAAAGTTTAGGGAAGTAAAAGAATAGAGTATCCCATCAAAAAAATCACTAGGAAGTTTTAAGAAGTAAGAATTCATAAGCACGATAAAATTAAACAAAAGTCAAAGGTTAAAGAGGGTTAGTACTGTCAGGGTTAGTATTTAAAGGATAAGGGAAGACCACAATAAGACGTTCATGAAGTTGTGTTGCCACAGGTTGAAAGTAAATGGAAGGTTAAAGGACACAGGTGGCATTTGCCAGAAAGGCAAGAATATTGGACCATGAAAGGAGATGGTTGGCCAAGTGGCTTAGGACACAGAATGATATCTGGAAAGCAGAAAATTTAATCAATATCTCTTCAATGAGCAATGGATGGATGTCTCTCACAACGTGTGAATGAACTTAGTGAGGAGAATGGCCTGGAAGGGGTAAATTACAGAAACAAAAGAAATATTTCCAGTGATGGCATTACCTTCTGCTCATCGATATTCTTCACATACTTTTAAGGATGAACAATTAATAAGAACCCAGAGAGTATCCAATCTGCCCACAGTCTTGTCTTATCTCCTTAGACAGGAAATGGGCGCAAAGAAGGGGACTGAGCCAGCATTACTCATTGGGAGCGCTTTGTTTGCATTATCAATTTGATCTTTTAACAGCGCTGTGAGTCAAGTATCAGTATTTCATCATCCAACAATGAGAAAATTGAAGTTCAGAGCTAAGAGATTTGCCTGAGGTCTTACATCATTATTTTTATAGTATTATTCTCAGCTATCAAAATCAACTGTAATAATACTGCATAAAAGAAGAAAGCAGGTCGGTCGGAGAGTGCTGCTTAAACACCATTCTGAGTGGAAAAATTGAACCACAAGAGGCTATATTTAGAAAACCATGCAGTAAGCCAGAGATTCTTCAAACTCTGCCATACATACCAATGAGAAAAAAGGTTTTCTAATCAGATTGAATCCTAAGTCTTTGGGCAATTTATAAAGTCTATTAATATTCCAAATTCCTCATGTAGCAAGTCTCATCATCTGATTCATGATAACACATATGACATATTCAGTACAATACTTTTTATGTTCTAAACACATCCTTAAAACCAGAGTTCTTGATCCATATTGTCATTGGTACTATTGTTGTAATATTCCTATTTCATACTAGAGAGAAGTAAATATGAATAACTGCAGTTTTGATGCCCTCTTTTAAAAATGCCCATTGGTTTTCTAACTAGAGACAGAAAGAGTGTGGACTAGGAGAGGAGGAAAGGAAGGGGGGAATTGAGAAGAGTTGGGGAGGACCTCTAATCAGAGTACATGATATGAAAAGTCATTATTTTCAACAATATGTTTAGATATCCTTTGGTCATTAAAAAGTACAAAAGGTGATGTAAAAAACCTTGTGTCTCAGAAATCTCTAAGCACCATGACTCTAGCGAGAGTGTCAGGGGTGAAAGATGTCTGTCATCTGTCAAAGGGGCTGAGAGTCATGGCAGATTTTTCCAGGAGCTAAGGCTGAAATCTGAAAGAACAGACACGAACTCTCTCTGTGTGCTTCAGAGACGGTGGAATGAAAACCTCCCTGAGCTCTGTATCTGGGTGATGAGGAGACTCGCTCTGGATCCAGGTGTATCCATAATGCAGGGCAGACAGGTTGTTTAGAAAAGCCATGCCCTGCTGTGCAAGGAACCTTCCCTCTAGAGAACATTTTACTTATTCGGTGAAAATTCCAAGGAAGAGAAGGCAATCCCCTTTCTCAGATACTCCAGAGAGTAACTTTAAAACGTGACATTAATGCTCCAGCACTCTACAGTTATCTGCTGAATTCTGAATTGTGGCCCTGCTGAGCCAACCACCTACTGCAGACACATCTCCAGGTGAACCCAGACTAGTTAAAAAAAAAAAAAAAGTTCAGTGCTAATGATAAAACTTTTCCTATTAACATTGGCAGCTCTGGTTAAATGGATCAAAACGAATATTTGGATTTAGAGAGAGATGTGTGGAAGGTAAAGCAAAATTCAGAAGACAATCTGGATAACAAAGTGAGGTGATTTACTATTCATGAAAGCTGAGCCTTTGAGTGGCAAAGTTCACAAAGATCGTGTCCTGTAATGGAAACAAATCCCTTAAAGCATGCCTGAGGGATTCCAACAACACATAAAAGCAAAATAGAGCTGAGAGCTAGCAATGATGAAAGATGACCTGTGGCTCCTGGGCATAAATCCAGTACACAGAAACATTTTATTAGCTTGAGATACAAAGTCCATCAGATGATTTACTCTCTCTCCTTCTGTTCTCACTTCTGAGTGTAGGCATCACCCGTCGAGAACAAAATACTCCAGGAAGGCACTGATTGAAAGGATACAATTGAGTTGTGTGTGAGCATGTCACAAAGATGGATATCAATGCAATATATCTAGCTCTGAACCTAGAACAGAAACTGTGCCATTGTAATGCAGACATTGGGCACTAGCAGCAGAGTCTAGGACTGACCCTGTCTCTATCACAAATTAATAGTGAGGCTTGTTCCATGCCAATAAATATCAGTTGGCCTCAGTTTTCCCATCTGCCAAATGGAAATTAGTTTATCAGCCATGTAAATCAAGCATGTACAGTAAAAGAAGCTTACTTTCCCCTTCTTAAAACTGTGAGTTCTGCTAAATTTCAGAGAAAGATTTATGGGTTCATACCCATGGCTTCTATGCCTAATAGAGTTGTACATTTGTGTGGTACACATAGCTGTATACAACAGGACACTATTCAACTTAAAAGAAAACCAAAACTGTGTAATTCATCAGTAAATGGATGAAATCAGAAAGTATTTACAGAGTGAGATAACCCAGACCCAGAAAGACAAATATCACATGTTCTTTTTTACTTGTGGTTCCTTACTCCAAATCTTCAAGTGTGAGTCTATCACCTAAAATGCCACCAAAGGCAGAAAGTAAAAAAGAGACCAGAAGGAGGCTCTAAAAAGGGAAATAATAGAACACAGGTGTTATAAATTGGAAATGTGAAAAATAGACAATGGGGGGGACTTTAATTGGGAAGGGAGGAAGAAAGAGGCAGGAGTGGGAGGAAGGAAGGAAGCAAGGATAGATACACTAAGGATGTTTGTAAAACACATAGGGAATCGTATTATTTTATTTCCCTAAAATTATACTTATGTGTGTGCATGTACGTGTGTGTGTGTGCGTGTGTGTGTACATATGTGGCATGTACATATAGTTTAAATGGAGTTGTGTTTCTTGAGGTGATAATACTTCCCCCAAGAGCCATAGATTATCAAACAAAATCCTCAGTACTAGGTAGGAGAAACCTTTTGTGTCTTTGGTCAGAAACATCCAAGAAACTCCTTAAGCAGTGCATATGATTGTTGCCCTAAGTTCCCTTCTAGAAGTCAGATGTAAATTCCTGTTGCTGAAGATACCATGGAAGAAAGACACAGGTCTCAGAGGTATCAAAGTTGGACTGACCTAAAAGCCTGATCCCTAATGCTATGCAAACTGCAAAATGAATCAGTGGTCCAAGCCAGTTTGAGAACTGTGAAGGGCGATAATTACCAGCATGGCAAGATATCACTAAAGGTGCAGCAGTGCTCCCCATATCTTGGCGGTAATCACGGCGGTCTAATTGGAGTCAAGACCAACTCAACAGGAAGAAATCATGCCTGGTACTGGAGACAGGTAAATACTCTTGACTAGTGAGATCATGGAACCAAAAGAAAACCTACTGTTACTTTCCCAAACAAGTATAAACTCTAACTACATCCTCAATACTTGTCTTTCCACTCACAGAAAAGTGTCGCGCTCAGCCCTCATCAAAGAAGCTTCTTTCTGCAGCAGACAGAGACCATTAGAGAATGTCACAACTGGTCAAAATAAAGAACAGAATCCTAGCCGCTAGAGCTGGCCTGGGGGCATGAGAACAGAAGAGCTGGCCCTGTCCCTCACCAACTCCAGCAATAGGGAGAGCAGGACCTTTCCTGGGCAAAACAGTAGAGCTGGCCTCCGAGGTGTGAATGAGAGTAAGTCAGCCATGGGTGTAAGAGAAATGGCGAGGCTCCTTGCTGCCTGCTGCACTGGGCAAGCTAGCTGGACTAGTGCTGGAGAGCTCACCCTGATGGTGATGGTGAGGGAAAGCTGGCAGGCTGACCAAACCAGATACCACCTAAGCCTGAACCAGGCCTATGAGTTAGCCAGCCCCAACATCCACCTCCTCTATAATCTGCCTGAGTAGGTGAAGGGGCCAGACCTGTAGACCCAAAGCTAAAGGATCTCCATGACGCAGGACAACAACAGAATATCGAGGAGGAGTCCCATGAGGACTCAGTATAGATAGGGTAGCAGAAGTCAGATGCCCCGAGGCAAATCAATCATCTGATCTATTGCAAATAAATATGTGTGGACTAAGCAGTAAACTATGGGACTCACGGGGTCACACAACATTTCTATGCTGAGATATTTCATTTCTTTTCTTTCTTTCTTTCTCTTTTGTTTGTGGGTTTTTGCTTGTTTTTGTTTTTTGGTTATACTTCTACACTTTGTGATCACAAAGGCAGAGGATAGAGGTGAGGGGACAGGGTATTGAGTGGGATTCAGATGCATGATGTGAAATCTACAAAGAATCAATAAAAATTTTTAAAGAGGAAAAGAGTCAATGCAAAAAACAAAAGAACTGAGCCTGAGGTGTTCAACCCAACTGATATATCTAAACCATAATCCCTTCTTATAAGACTCAGGTAACATTCTAGAAGAGGTCAGAAGACCAAGACATCTTCAGTGAGATCATACCATCTATATATGGCCAGAGAAGCAGAACTCAAGAAATCTCAGTAATATAAGTTCCTAAATGATAACATCATTATTTGACATACCAGTATGGTTAGGAAAAAATCATATGGGTATGTAATAAATTCTAAATGAAGGGGTACAGGTAATTAGTGGCCTCTAAGAGAGGAAGAATCAGGTTCCCCTAGGAATGAGCCCTCTAATTGGCTATCCAATAAGAAATCATCAGCCCTAAAACAAATACATGAGAAGTAATAAAGGTGCTCAGCAGACTGTATATACAGTTTTACTCATATGTATATATGTAATGATAATAATTAAATAATGTCATAAAACCAAGGAGTCAGGATCACACAGGAGGAATTGGCGGGAGCAGAGCATGGGAAACGACATAAATAGATTCCACATATGTGATACTTTAAAATTAAATTAAAAATAAACAAACAAACTTGTTATATAAACACAGAATAAAGTATCTTTAATGTAGTCACTGAATGTTACAATAATTTCCCTAGAATACAAACAGACATATATGTTATTTGTTTGTGACAGATGGAATGACGGATGCTTTCATTGACTTCTAGTATGAGTATGAAAGCTTATTTAGTAAGAAGCATAAAAATGAAAATACTATCTTGGTAAGCCATGAAATAAAGGGATAAGAAAAAACTATTTGTTAAAAATAGCTTAATATGGACAAGCCTAACAGACATTCTGAAATCACATTGCTTCTTAGTATTATTAACTGTATAAAATTAGGCTGTCAAGCCTTGCTTTATGAAGTCAGTGAGGAGGAGAGAGAATCGCAAGGGACGAATCACTGTCATTTGCAGAAAGCTACCTGGCAGTCTAAGAATGAAGTTCACTCTTCAGGGCACACTCCTCTCGGTTGTTATAAATATGCGGAATGTCCCTGTCAGGCAGCTCAATAAAGAAGCTGCCCTCACCAATATGCTGTTTGTAAGGAGCACGCAGCTGCTCACAGGGAAAGGGAACAAAGACATTTTGTTTCCAATTATTGTTACTTTGCCTTTTAGTTCAGCTGAGCAGTTTCCTGACCAGTAAAACAGAAGATTCTGAATGGTAGTGTAACTAAACAAAGTCCCTCTGATTCAGGGAGACTTGGCTAAGGTCAGAGGGCAACATGAGTCTGCTTTATAGGGAGTTGTACCTACAAGGATTCAAAGCTTAACCTATTGGTTAGGAAGCATTTTCAACATTTTTTTTTAAAAAAATGCTACTTCCCTCTGGGCCAGGCTGAAACCTGTGCTACCAATGCATTTTCTCAGAGGCACACTGGTTTATGAATCCTTGCAGTATGCACAGTGTAAATACAGGTCTTTGGGGCTGATCAGTGCCTGTTATAAGTAGTGTAAGATAGCTATCTTTCTGAATACATTTTTTTTCTCCCTGCTGTTCTGGCCAAATATAACTTACCTTACTGACATACTTGTCATAATCTGAGATTCTCAAATTCAGATTTTTAGCTTAAAAATTATCAAGAGTAAAAAAATGATCTACAACCTGTCCCTATGGTGGGGTGCCTCCCTCAGCACTGATGCAGGGGCTAGGGGCTCGACCCTGCCTCTACTTGCTATGCCATGCTTTGTCAACTCCCACGGGAGGCCTTACCCTTTCTGAGGAGTGGATGAGGGATGTATAAAGGAGTTGAGGGGACAGAATGGGAGGAGATGATGGGGGGTAAACAGTGGTTGGAACGTAAAATAAATTAAAAAATATTTTTTTTAAAAAGAAAAGAAAACAATTCACAGATGTGCTTAGGAAAATGCGAGTCAGGACAGTGGAGCGCTTGTGCTTCTGTGGAAGCCACTCTGCAGCTGTCTATTTCATCACAGGTCTGAGAGAACTGAATATTTTAGTTCCAAAGTCTCAGAAAGCCAAGGGCCAGAGCAAAAAGCAATGGTGACTCTTACCCAAATAGTCTCCATAAACTATTAAACAAATGAAAGAGACATAAAAATGCTAGTGATTATCTTCTTGTTTTCATTTTTTTTAAAAACGCATAGCTGTTGTTCCAGACTCTCCCATCAGGAGTCACAAAGCTGGTACTTACCTGGAGAGCTATGACCCACGGAAGTGCCTGTAAGGTAGTGAAGGGTCCTCAAATTCAAGTATAAAGGAAGAAAGCATTGTTAGCTGGCTAAATAAACATGCATAAGGTACGAAAGTAACAAGCACACTAACTAATTTAAAACATTTCTTGAAAGTGTCTCTACCCTTCACTCCCTGCTCTCCCTTTAACTGACTCCAGACATTGAAAAAATAGTGAGATGGGGAAGGACAATTTAAAAATGCTCATCTCCAGATGAGGTCATCTCACCGGAAAGACTCAGAATCCTTTCCAAATAGAAAAGTAACTACCTGGCAAACATCAAAATGCATAGGATAAAAGGAAAAGGCTCAGCTACCAAATTAAGTTCAATGAAGATCTCTGGGGTTTCTGATGCTTATTCTGGGTGCACTGATTAAATATATTTACATGCATGCAATGCCAGCATTCTGAGGAAAGAGTCCATATTAATATAGTTCTCCAATTCGTAGGAGGAAATATCTGTCCTTGGTCTCCCTGTATATGGCAGCTAAATCTAAACACTAAATTTGCTGATCTAGCACAGCACAAGTTTTATGAGACTTGCAGTAAGCCATTCTTTCCACATCTTCTATTTCCTTCCATCTGTGGGGATCTTGTTCAAAAGTGGATGCCTTGTACTGATCTGTTGGGAATCTTTTGAGCATTTCTCTTGCAGTGGCTGAAATGATCTCCACCCTTTACTACCTGAATAGGTCCTTCATGTCTGACTCCACTTGCTAAGCAGTACGGGGTTCAATCTAAACACATCAGTCAGAAGGAAATCATTTACACTAGCAGCATTAGCTTGCTAATAGCACCTAAGGTGATTTATATTGTACACACATCCAAGTAATACAGAATACTTCAGTAATGACCTTCTTACCACAATTATTATTATAAATTCTCTAAGATCAAAAGTTTAGTCAGCTTTATAAACCTCTTCGCTGTCATATAAATATTGATACAGTGTAAGTATTTTTTTCGGTTCTTATTTTGTGGTTTTTGTTTGTCTACCTGGATTTTTTTGTTGCTAATGTTTGTGTTTGGTTTTGATTTGTTTTTCAAATAGGTTTCTTGGAACCCAGGCTGGGCTTGAAGTCACTATGCAGCCAAGGCTAGGCATGAACTCCTGATCTTCCTGCCTCTACGCGCTAAGTACTGAGGTTATAGGCACTGACTACCATGCCCAGTTTGTTTGTTAGCTTTTGAGTGAATAACTAAATGAATGAATCATAAAAACAAATTAAGGAGCCAGTGAACTTACTTTGGTATGGAAGAAGTAGCTCAACCAGGGAAGTAAGTTGTAGCTTATATCAAGAATAGGGAATTTTTAATTCCATTTATTCATCACCTCTTCACCAGTCATGCAACCTAAGGTAGAATAATCTGCAGTATTTCCTTGACAACCATGATTCAAGGATGCTCTTGTGGAAAATCCCTCCAAGAATATAGTCCAAACCCAAGCTTGGTATTGGCAGAAAAACAGAGAAGTCGACCAATGGAATCGAATAGCAGACCCTGACTTTAACCCACAAACCTACGAACACCTGATTTTCGATAAAGGAGCCAAAAGTATACAATGGAAAAAAGAGAGCCTCTTCAACAAATTGTGCTGGCAAAACTGGATGTCAATCTGCAGAAGAATGAAAATAGACCCATATCTATCACCATGCACAAAAATCAAATCCAAATGGATTAAAGACCTCAATATCAGTCTGAACACACTGAACCTGATAGAAGAGAAAGTGGGAAGTACCCTACAACAGATGGGCACAGGAGATCGCTTCCTAGATACAACCCCAGCAGCACAGACATTAAGGGCCTCATTGAATAAATGGGACCTCCTGAGACTGAGAAGCTTCTGTAAAGCAAAGGACACTGTCACTAAGACAAAAAGGCAACCCACTGACTGGGAGAAGATCTTCACCAACCCCGCAACTGACAAAGGTCTGATCTCCAAAATATATAAAGAACTCAAGAAACTAGACCGTAAAAGGCTAACCAACCCAACTGGGCACTGTAAAGTGCCCAGTGAAATTAGTCATGTTTTGGGTGCTTAGGTATCCTTTGTGACACACTGCAAGACTGCCACCAAGTGCTGGAACAGAAGGGTGTCAAGGCAAAAGAGTAGATCAATTATTAGAGCCGCATTAGGACCTCTGTGTGAAATGCCTTAGTTAATCTCAATAACTGTCTTTTAAGTTTTATTGTATATTCAGAGAGAGAGAGAGGGAGAGGGCCTGCCATGCCAGAGTCTGGCTTGCCTCAAATACTCATCACTAGTAAAGATGTGTCATTTCCCTATCACTCATCCTTGGTTATTTGTTTTCTATATCATGACTTAAGTACAGTTGAATTCCATGGAGTTGTGTGCTTACAAAGTTAAAGACAAACACTGAGGCTACCTACCAGATTTGCCAACCTCTGTCACTGCCTAGAAGATAAAATCACAAAACAAATGAACAGAGTAGCAAACTGCAGAACAAGACTTACTCTCTTAGAAACAAGTCCTCTGGTGAAATAGAGGAAAAAAAAACCCTGGAATCTGCACAAGGCAGAAAAATACATAATGGACTAGAGACAGTCTTTCAAAGTAAAAAGATAATTGTAACATTGAGGCAGATGCTTTCTGTACCTTTGTCACACACTGCTCTGCATGCCCGAGGTCAGTAGTGGAGAGGAGCCTCTTCACCTTCTCACTAATCATGCTTGACATCCAGTTGGTGCACCTATCAGTAGGAGTCTCTTTGTGGATTTCTAGGTCAGCCTGCTCTCAGTGAGGAGAATGTCAGTATTTAGAGTTTGCCTAGGGTTGTAATTAAGTTACTTTGCATCATCTGGAAAGCTCTGGGATACCCTTTCTGTCCCTGGGATCAAGTTTTCACCTGTACCCAGGTCCTTTAAGGGAGGTGAATTCAATCTGAAATTATAGGAACTGAAACCTTAGGCCCTCTCACTTACCTGAGTCAATTTTAAGACCCTAAGGGGAATCTTACTAGTGCCTCGACTTAGTCGTATATCCTGTAAAATAAAGAAAAATGCCGTATTTACCTATTTCACCTACGATTTCATGGCATCTCCCTTTGTCCCTACTGCCATCTTTAGACATGAGTAAGGGTAGATGAAATCAGAGATAGATTAGTTCACATCTAGTGAAACATGTTTGTCTAGAATACGGTCACTTACATAGGTCATTCAGTGATTTTTAAGACGACCTCTTGGTTATTATGCATAAGAGATGAAACTTAAACACCAAACACATGTAAATATCAAGTGTTATCTTTTGATCAAACCTAGTAGCTGAGTTTTAAGCAAACACAACATCTCTTCTCTGTGTGTAGAGTATGGTGATTGTCAAAGATCTGAAGCAAGGAAATGGGTAAAAATATATCACAGAGATGTATCAGGCATTTTTATCAAATAAAAACTGTGTGCTCTTAAAAAGATTTTCATTTTTTTTGTTTTTCCCTATTGAGCCTATTTTCAAAATGTATACTTTGCTGTGATATTTCTTTCATTTAAAATAAATGTTTAATCTTGTTTTGATAATTTAATGCTACTTCTCTGAAAGGGGTCCTCCAAATGGCATAAAATTTGGCCTCTGCAAAATCTGTTTGCTTTTGTTGGAGAAGGTTTTGAAGTAAAACACCAATTAATGCTCTATTCCACAGACTCAAATTTCATTGTTTTTAGAATAGCACGAGGGGCCTCTTCTACCAATATAGAGAAGACAACACTCACCTGGAGCTGAAGAAATATTAATGCACTCTTTCTCTGCCCCAGGACTCAGTCACGGAAGCCCTGGGGAGTCAGAAATGTGACATTGTATGATGTTCTGTGGATTGGTTTCTCTAGGCAATCAGAAATAATATAAAGAGAATTCTCAGAAAAGTTGTTGGCAGAAATCTACAGTGCCGATGCTGGACAGCTCATGTGGGATGTGATCGAACAAGTCTTCCAGAGAAGGTGGCAAAATGGCGAGGAAGAGTCACAAGGAATTTGCAGGAAGGACAGCCGGGAGGCAGGCTATCTGAAGCTCCATTGGCGATCCCACAGTAGCCAAGGACAGCATTCTACGTGCTGCCAGGAGCAAAGGGGAATCTCAATGCAGAGAGCAACAATTCTCAGTGGGAATCCTATCCCTCTTTGTGAATATTTTAGAAATTTGTCATTCCCCACAAATTTTTTGTCGCTGTTGTTGCAATAATGGTGGAACGTTCTTGGCTTTATTGAGCAAGGCTTTTAGACGATCTCCAATGTATAGGACAGACAAAGCTACTAAGGATTACTCTGTGCTCTGCATGGGTTTATAAAGCTCTGCTAGATATGGTACTAAATGGGTGATAGCCCCACTTACTATGTGAGTCCTGTCACATAAGTGTAAAGAACTTGTCTTAATATACACTCAATGTGATAACGTGTAAAGGATGAAAATTCATATAAACCCTCCAACGCTCATCAACTCAAAATACCATGACCCTGGTGTCAGAGAAAAGTGTGTCATTTCCGTCACAAACAGACTGTGTCCGATTTATTCTGAGTGTGCACTTGTGACATTTATAGGCTTAAGACTCACACAATATTCACTTCAATAACACTTACTACAATTTATCAAATGTAAGAAAAGTTTATGAGCATGTTCAGAGATTCACCATGACCATGAATAAATGTTAATAAGATGATTTTTGTTTTGGTTTTGTTTTTAGATACTGGTCCATTCTTGGGGCTAAGACTGGCCTGAGGACCAGGTCCAAGATGCATCACCTAACTGTATCAGTCCAGGACTTAGAGAGGCAAAACACGAGATTACATGTATTTTGCCTTCAGGCAGGTAGAGTCTTATTTTAACATATATGAATGACTTGCAGTTGTCCTAATCATTTTTTAGCCAAGAAAGCAAGTTAGATTACAAAAGCAGAAATAATAGTCAATCTTGTGACTCTTTATTTTGCAAGAACAGCAAATTTTACAGGATTGGTCAATTTAAGAATCGTATTCGATGTCTGGGGGGATAAAAGGAAAGTATGCTGACAGGGTACAGCCTGTACAAGAGGTGAGTGTGTTTTGGCACTCCAGCATGGTCAACTATATCCATGTAAAACCTGAGAAAGCTTAAAAAACTATGCCCATATTCAAAAATATTGTTTATATATATTCTTTTACATTTAAAGCGGGATATACTGTACAGATTTGCATTAGTATGGATCTTGGTTTATTGATAGAAATTTAAGGTCAATTTTGTTGTATGTATATTTCTGCCCTTGATTAAGGTATTGTGATTGTGTAGTTCATTTAAAAATGTAATGTATAATTACAAAATATAGGTTAATAGATAGTTATCTGTAATAGTCAAGCTTGTAGTCATTTTATTAGGTTTTCTAGATATATAGAGATATATTTCAGTTAGGTTTTCTTCAAATCTTTCAGAGACCTTCAGAATATTACAATTAAATGTTTTAATAATTTAGGACATTTCATGACATTGAGACACATCTGCTCCTGGCAGCACCAATTACTTTGAAAGGAAGGTGGGCATCAAAGAGGTTCCTTATGGAGTTGGTTAGCCATAAGGAGCCTTCTCTTGCCTGGACTGTTGTACTGGACATGCAGGACCAACAGAGCAATGACTGCTGAACTTGCTTAAAAGTGAGATGGTCCTTCAGGGTTCTTGCTTCATGAAAGAGTCTGCAAGACATTCTGCAGGACATAGAGAAAAGTGACTGAACTGTCTTTGAAATTTCATGCTTGATGGAAAAGTCTTCTGGAAACTATGGGTCTGTAGGCTGAAGATGGATGTTCCAATGGTACAGAAGAACTCTGGGTGACTGTCCAGGCAGCCAGATGTCTCTGTCAATTCTAAAGTTTTGGAAGTTTCTTACAATGCACTTTCTTATTTAGGTAATATTATATCCTTCCAGAGTCTTTAATGGAGTTAAAGAATAGATAGTAATAATATAGTGTTGTATGAGCTGCGGCCTGCATTCCTGCCACCCAGCCATCTGGCTAGCTTATACCCTGAAATAACACACACAAACTGTATTCATTTAAACACTGCTTGGCCCATTAGCTCTAGCCCTTACTGGCTAATTCTCATGTCTCAATCAACCCATATCTAATAATCTGTGTAGCACCAGTCTTACCGGGAAAGATTCAGCATGTCTGACCTGGTGGCTTGCTTCATTGCATCTGCCCAGGAGAGGAGAGGCATGGCCTCTGAGCTCACTTCCTCTTCCTCCCAGCATTCTGTTCTGTTTACTCCACCCACCTATGTTTTAACCTATCAGGGCCAAGCAGTTTCTTTATTACTTAACCAATGAAATCAACAGATTGATATATGACACTCCTACATCAATATAGTTTTCCTTAGTGATGATAAAAGATATAAATAGATATAAATATTGAATATTGTAACTGTAATTCTTGTTTGATAACTGTTTTGTTATATGTAATTTTACTATGTTAAAGCTTTCCTTTTTGTTTAAACAGAAAAGGGCAAATGGTGTGCGAGGTCTTTCTGTCAGTGTGTTGCTTTCATTGGTTAATGAATAAAGAAACTGCCTTGGCCTGATAGGACAGAACTTAGGTAGATGGAGAAGACGAAACTGAATTCTGGGAAGAAGAAAGCAGAGTCAGAGAGAGACGCCATGGGTCCACTGGAGACAGATTCTGGGAATTTTATCCGGTAAGCCATTGTCATGTAGTGATACACAGATTACTAGAAATAGGTTAAATTAAGATGTAAGAATTAGCTAATAAAAAGGTTAGAGCTAATGGGCCAAGCAGTGTTTTAATTAATACAATTTCTGTGTGGTTATTTCAGCAATAAGCTAGCCAGGCAGCCAAGATGAACAAGCAGTCCACTCCCTTCAGCAAGTGTGTGTGTGTGTGTGTGTGTGTGTGTGTGTGTGTATGTCTTAAGCATGGTTTTAAAACATTAAATATAATGTTAACTATCATAAAATCTTCAAACCTGTTCTTCAAAAATATGCGCAAGAGCACATATCATTATTCATTTGCTACGGTTCTTAAAAAATTTCAAGAATATAGCTTAGTTATTTTCTTCAGGAAAAATTAGTTTCTCAAATAGAAGAACACAAACTAATGAGACCAACTAATAATGACAAAATCTGAGTGTTCAGGAGGAACTGTTCAGGTTGAGCTGTTATCTTAGTTAAATTTTGTTTCTATAAATTTTGGCTAAGTCTGTTAGTAATCAACATAGATGTCAGTTCAATCTTCTGATATAGATAGAACAATTTAGAATATGAAAATATTTTCAGTCATTTTTGGCTTGTCTAGAAAGCCTTAACTATCTTAGGTGTGGGCATGCATGGTGAGTTGTCCATGATACATTATATTAACTTCCCAGCCATTTACTGTGTTGGATTTCTAAAAGGTATTAACATATATTTTATAAAAAAATATTTCACTTTTATTTTCTATGGCATTGAAGATACAACACTAAGTTTATATGAATCAAGCAAATAGATGACTTACTATATAACTTTTATACCAATCTAAAAGAAGATATTGTGGAAATATTTCCTGTGAAAATAGAATGTTGATATGGACAGAATTAAGAACTCAGGCAGTACTTCAGAAGAGGCATTGGTAGATAGAGGCTAACATAGAACTTCCCTGATCTATAGACAGACCCTTTGAGTACACAGGGATGTCTAGCAGGGCATCTCCAAAACCAGAGCACTTAATTCACATTTGACAAGTGGATGTGCAAATTTAAAATAAAAGTAGACATCACAAGCCTCACATGCTTTGGTTTTGTTTTTCTGTGTATGTTGTTGTTTTTGTTGTTGTTGTTTTGCTTTGTTTTATGTGAATGACACATTGAATAGAAAAGTTGTTTGATTTGTATGTGTGTGTGTATATATGTGTTTATTAACTTTACTACATATTTATTAGATCATTAAATAAGTTCTCATCAAGAGCCACATAGACTTCTTTGTTACATAGCTTTCTTACTCTCTTCTTATACAATAAATTAATTTAAGAAAATTGTTTTTTAGATTATCTGTTTTGTCTAACAGATTCAGAGAGAAAAAATTCTAAATGGCTTATAGTATGTTTAAAAAAATATGTAGACTTGGGAAAGAAAAGAGAAAGGATAAAGTCCTTTAAAAAAAGAAATAGAGTAGCTAGGCATGATAGAGCACACCTTTAATCCCAGGACTTGGAAGGTAGGGGCAGGCAGATCTCTGTGAGTTCAAGGCCAGCCTGGTCTTCAGAGTAAGATCCAGTATAGCCAAAGATACACAGAGAAACCCTGTCTCTCAAAAAAGTAAAAGAAATAGAGTAAAACAAAAAGCCATATAAAGATGTAAAATACACAGAGAGTCTTGATAATATATATTATTGTGTTTTATTTAAATTTAAATGATTGTAATGAGCTGGTAAGAAGGTGTTTGATTGTGGGGGCTGCTAAGCTAAGCCAACATAAAGGTATCTTGACTTCAAAATTTGAGTCTAAGGATATGGAAAAGAGATTCTGATTTTGTTTCCACAGAGGATGGGAGCCTGTGAATTTCTTCCAGATTAATATGGTTTGATGGAACAAGACCTCCCAAAAGGTATCTATGAACCCTAAAATATTTTTCCAAAAAACAGCAGAAAACAGTTGGAGAAAACAATGTCCAAATTCCCAAAGTGATTTTTTTATAAATGTTTGTTTCATTTAAAGCTGGTGGATTGTAAGTGGTTAATGGTTACAGTTAATCTTTTTCTAGATAAAAAAGGGGGAAAGATGTGATATAGAGATGAATACTTTACTTTAGTAAAAACTTTTATTTATTGATAAAAATTTAAGGTCAATTTTGTTATATGTATATTTCTACTTTTAACGTGTGTTTATACAGCTCATTTTAAAATGTAATATGTAATTTAAAATTATGGATTAATAGATAGCCATTTATAATACTCCAACTGTAGTCATGGTAGTTAGGTTTTATAGATGTACAGAGATATATTTCAGATGGATGGGTACTCTGCAAACCTTTCAAAGACCTACAGAATATGGCATTTGAAATGTTAGCATTTTATCAAAGGTCAGACATGTCTGCTTCCAGAAGCACCAATTACTTGTAGCCATTTGGGCAAGAAATTGCTCTTGCCTGGATTTCTTGATGGCATGCTGTATGAACTGGACATGCAAGACCCACAAAACAATGATTGCTGAACTTTCCAAAAGATGGGTTGGTCCTTCAGGGTTCCTGCTTCTCAAAGGAAACTGTCAGACATTCTGTAGGATACAGAAGAAAGCAACTGATGAGCTTTGCCAGTATAATGCACAATAGACCTTCAAAGTCCCTGTTTCACTGAAAAGTATAACAGGTATTATAAGCTAAAGATAGATGTTCCGATGTTACGAAAGAACTTTGGGTGACTGTCCAGGCAGCAAAATGTCTCTATCATTTCTAGAACTTTGGTAGTTGCTTATAATGCACTTTCTGTTTACTTAGGCAATATTATATCCTTCTGGAGTCTTTGATGGAGTTGAAGACTCAATATAATTATAGTTTTCCTTAGTTATGATAAATTAGATATTAAACTTTAGGTTCACAAAGATAGGATAGATGATAGAGTATTTCCTTAATTTGCCAAATGTCAATAGACTATATATTATTACTGTAATTCTTACTTGATAGCTGTTTTGTATATGTAATTTTACTATATAAAGTTAAAACCTTCCTCTTTAATTAGACATAAAAGGAGAGATAATATGGGATTTCCTTCTGTATATGTGTTGCTTTTATTGGTTGATGAATAAAATTATTTTGGATTATCGTTTAGCAGAGTAAAGCCAGGTGGGAAATCCAAACAGAGATATACAGAGAGAGTAGGCAGAGTCAAGCAGACACCACCCAGCTGCTGAGGAAACAAGACATGTAGAAAATGAGGCAATGCCATGGTCATGTGGCAATACATAGACTAATAGAAATGGGTTAATTAAAGATATAAGAGCTAGCTAGAAATATGTCTGAGCCATTGGTCAAACCGTATTGTAATTAATGTTGTTTCTGTGTGATCATTCTGGTCTAGGTGGCTGGGAAAGGAAAGTGTAGTCTGTGTTTACAGTCCTTCCTCTGGTTCCTGGCCATCCAGTCAGTGTCAGGCATGGGCTTCTCCTTGTGGCTTTGGTCATAAATTGGACCAGTCATGGGTTGGCCACTCCCACAATTTCTTCACAATTGCCCCAGCACATCTTGCTATAGGGACAGATTGTAGGCCAAAGGTTTTAAGGCTGGGTTGATTGTCAGTGACCAGTTTTGATGAGTATACCAAGGTAGGGATATACAGATTAGAAAAATGTTAAATAGAAGGAACAGAGATAATAAAGAATCACTAAGATGTAGGATGGTGATGGGAGGGCAAGTCAGTGAATACTGAATGAGGAATTTTCCACATTTATTTATTTTTTTTCTTCTTCCTCAGTTAATCATTTCTTTTTTTTTTTGGTGTTTTTTTTATTGAGAAAAGGAAAAAAAAACAAGTTTCCATCTCCGCCCAGCCTCCCACCTCCCACCCCTCCTCCCACCATTCTCTCCCTTCTCCCACACTTCTCCCCCTCCCTCTACAGTCCGAAGAGCAGTCAGGGTGCCCTGCCCTGTGGTAAGTCTTAGGTCCTCCCCCCTCCGTCCATATCTTGGAAGGTGAACATCCAAACTGGCTAGGCGCCCACAAAGCCAGAAAATTGAGTAGGATCAAAACCCCTTGCCATTGTCCTTGGCTTCTCATCAGCCCTCATT
>NC_022030.1:41065026-41069765 GCF_000317375.1 Microtus ochrogaster
CCCTTAAGTTCCAAAAAAACCAGACCCAGCCCCCTCTACTCCAGTCTGAGAAAAACAGTGTTTAAGACACTTTCTCTAAGCTCCAGGACGCCAGCCCACCCCTCCTAAGCAGATAAAACACAAACAGATCGTTAACTGAATAAGTATCATTTAATTTTCTCAGACCTCCTAAAAACTCTTTCCCCTCAACTCTTACAGACCTCCTCTCTACTTCAATTTTTTCCCCTTTTCTCTACTAACGCTGCTTTTGCCTTCCAGCATCTTAACGGTGACCCAGCTGCTCAGGAAAAGCCAGACAGATGTAACTTCTTCAATCAACTACCTCAGGACGCCAGCGGATTGGACAGAACCAACAAAAACGACCATCTCGAACTGCCAGCGGTCAGAAGAACCACCAGGACACCGCCAAGATCATCGGACACACCAGGGACCCCTCAGCGCCCAAAAGCTAGCAGGAAGCAGTAATGAAAGACCGGGCTACGCCCCTATTCCCTACCCTCTGAGGCCCCCCCAATTTTTTTAACAAAATAAAAAGGGTATTATGTTGTTCTTTTGAAAAACTACAACTCCCAGACTCCTCTTGGACTATGGTTACCTGTGCGTGCACCTGCGCGCAGGTATGGGATATTCCCAGATACCCTTGCACTCCCCGTTAAAAGGCAGGGCCACACGAGGCTCCCTCTCTCGTTCTGCCTTTCCTCGTGTGTCCCGCACGTTCCTCTGCCCTTCTGTGTTTCCCTCCCCCATTAAAGTGGACCCACGTGGGAGCCGCCGTGTTGTGTCTGTTTGTTCCGCCGTGTGTGTCTGTCCTGTGCCCCGTGTTCAAGAAGAACACCCCCTGCCTTTTATTATTTTTTAAGAAGAACACACGGGGCCAGACACTCACCCCAATGTCAGCTCCCTGAAAGATCAGGTCTCCCTGTTGGATGCTCAGCTCACAAACAAAGAGCCTACCTTGCTTGGTGCAGGCAGGCCACAGGAACAAAGGAACTCCTGCCCGCCTGGGTGCCCCGAGGACTCTGACCCAGTGCCCAGACAGGCTGGGCTGTGTGATGCTATGAGTCAAAAGGGGACAGCGAGGCCGAAGTGGGGAGGGCCTTGGATGAATGGTGGGCAAGATAGGAAGAAAGATGCAGCTTGCAGGGAGTAGAGGCCCCGAAGAGAGCCCAGGAAGGACAGGGGGATGGGGAACTTCTGAATTCCCTGTCCTGGGTTGCAGCCACGAGGCCAGACACCCACCCCAATGTCGGCTCCCCTGGCGCTGAAAGATCGAGTCTCCTTGCTGGATGCTTAGCTCATAAACAAAGAACCTACCTTGCTTGGTGCAGGCAGGCTATAGGAACAAAGCTCCACATTTATTTTTGACAAACTTTTATGCCCCAAAACAAAAAGAAAAAGAAGACAAAAGACTGCTTTAACATGATACAAAGGACAATTAGAACAGTTACTTAGTTTAATTCTTGAGACATCAAGTCATTAACTTTTGAGAAAAACATTCTCTTATTTAGGCAGTGAACCCACCCTAAACCAAGTATTCTGAAGGCAGCCAGTCTCTAGGCCAAATCTTCTATTTCAAAAGAAGAAGCAGAAGTATGCTTGAATTTTCTGACTTTGGTCAGGGTAGAGTGAATCTACCTGTATGTGCCATCTTAATGTCCAAAACACCAAGTAACCACAGCTTAGGTCAGGATGTGTAGCCACACTTGTCAACAACTTTGAACAAGCTAAAACTCTCTGATCTTTAGACAAGGTGGAAATAGGCTCACATTTTCGGGCCTCCATAGTTGATGTCTCTGTTCAATTCCACTATTAGGAGACTTGCCTGGTTATAGAAGATGACCAGTTCAGGTTCTGTATCCCCCATTATCAGGAGACTTTACTAGGTCACTCTCATGAATTCCAGAAATTTTCCAAAGCACTAGGTTTCTACATTGCTTGCCAAATACCCCCAATTCCAGATGTTTTTTCCAATATTCTGTCTCTCAACCTCTTGTTCCCCATGTCCATCTACGCCCAGTTCACCTGCAAAAATCTATTCTATTTTCCCTTCCCAAGTTGATCCATGAATCTCCCTTTGAGTCCCTATTACTTAGCCTCTCTGGGTCTATGGATTGTAGCATGACTGTCCTGTACTAAATTTCTAATGTACACTTATGAATGAGTGCATACCATGTTTGTCTTTCTGGGTCTGGATTTTTTCACTCTGTAGCATATTTTTTATCCATTTCTTGGTTGGGGGACATCTAGGCTATTTCCTGTTCCTGGCTATTAAGAATAAAGTTGCTATGAACATGATAGGGAAAGTTTCCTTGTGGTAATATGGAGCATCCTTTGGGTATGTGCTCCAAAGTGGTACAGCTGGGTCTTGAGGTTGATTCCTAATTTTGCAAAGAGTGGTCATATTGATTTTCATAGAAGCTGTACTAGTTTGCACCCAAAAAGTGGTTTTAAATGTTTGCCATCATATGGAAACTGTAAGCAAAGAATCAAGTAAGAAAGACTCAACATTTACCCTTCCAAACACTTCAAATTGACCCAGGTAAGTTTCACTGAGCATTTTAAAGTCAATTTTAAAATAAACTTTAGATGAAAGAAAACAGGAGCATCTCTCGCCTGCCACATTTAAGAAAGATATTAATTCTCCCTAGTTTCTAGTAATCCATACAAACTAGATTGGGTTAGATATACATTAGTCAAATAATTGTATATCTTTCTAAAGGAAGTCACCAAAGTGATCTGGTCTTCTGCATGGCTGACTGCAGAGAATCACATTTTCCCTGTTACCAATAATTGCATCAAGTCTTTCCTCAACATAGGGGAAATTACTGTTCCTGTATGTGTATGTGCAGACCTGTGTGTGCATGAACAACTATGTCTGTATATGTTGCATAATCCCCAAAATACCATTCTTCTCACCCCCATCATGTAAAGAAATTTTGCTTGCTTAGAATATCACAAATTTATGAACCTTTTGAAATGTCATCATATTTTTGTGTTATCACATCTAAGTATTGGTTGGAGAAGCAAATAAGACCCATACAGTTATACCTAGCGCCTCCTGATCCTTGTTTCTACAGACACCCACTTGTTCTCTTTAAATATCACCCAATAAATGAATTAAATATCATCGAATAAGTGAATGTTCTGTGTGTCTAAATATAACTGCTGTGTCTGAGGTGTGCCACATGTCCTCAAAATAGTCAGCCCTCAAATTATATACACAGAGGCATTATCAAACAGGCTCAGCAGAATGTATTTATATATGCATAATATATAAATAATATCAAGGAAAAATGGCCGAAGAACATCTGATTAAGGCTGGGTGCTTGGGAGGAAGTAGGGGAAGAGAAATATAACAGGTTGGAGAGAGGAAGGAAAATGGGATAGATGATGAGTTAGATTTTAATTAAAATAAGAAATCTATAAATGAAAAAATAAATAAATAAAATTCCTTTACAGAATACAAACCATATAGTTATGATTTAAAATTATAGTCTGATAAAAAAAAGCATCCCATGCTCTGAAAATACACAGAAAAATCAACAACAAAAAAGACTTGTTAGAAGAAAAAAAAGTAACACAGTCACTGGGTTTCTTTTTATTTTTGTGCTTTCAGAATGTTTTCCTTGAGCCTTTACATGGTCACCCTACTTAACAAAACCAATGGTCAGGCAAGATGTTTTGGTTTATTTATGAAGAAATAAAGTAGAATGAGGGAAGAGAATTGGGTTTTTGACATAAACATGTTTTAATCTGTCCTTTGCAGAGGCAGCTGAGAAGAGGTGGAGACAGCACCACACTTCAGTTCAGCTTTGCTTTTCAGCATGGCTGATTCCAGATGCTAGCATGACTTGGGAAATGTAATTAGTTTAACTAACTCACATCTGGCCAAACATAAACATTATATTTGAGATTCAAGGAGGGGCAAGCTCATCTCTACAGGGCAACCTTGTTTATATAATGGTCTGAATAAGATTGAAAAATCCTCTTTAGAGGCCAGGCAACTGGCTCAGGGCATGAAGTACATGCTGCTCAAGCATGAGGACCTAAGTTTGGTTTCTCAGGAAGCACAAAAAAAATTGGGTGTTTGAAGTGTACACTTATAATCCTAATGCTGGAAGACAGGTGGATACTGGTTCTCATAGGATCCCACCTCAAAAAATAAGGTGGGTGGTGAAAGAGGAAAACACCCAATGCCAATGTCTGTTTTCAAAGTTGACATGCATATATGTCCACACAGATAGACACCACACACACACACACACACACACACACACAACACAACACAACACAATTAATAATAATTTCTATTTATGTCACTGAGGAAGAACTAGGCTAATACAAATTTCTTTTAGGAGTAACTAACCAACATCTGATTTGACTTAAGGCCCAACCTACAAGATAAAAATCCATACCTGACACTGCTTAGCTGACCTAGAATCAGAGACTAAATAGCCCAGAGATCTAGGGTAAAAACAAATACTACTGGTCGAAAAGAAAAAAAAAACAGTAGGGATAAAATGACTTCTGATGGTATTCCGCTATTCAAAATAAGGTTAGTGCCTTTTTCATTTTTTTAACTTTTTTTTATTGAGAAAAGGAGAAAAAAACAAGTTTCCGCCTCCTCCCAGCCTCCCATTTACCTCCCCCTCCTCCCACCCTTCTCCCCCTCCCCCACTCCTCTCCCCCTCCCTCTCCAGTCCAAAGAGCAGTCAGGGTTCCCTGCCCTGTGGAAAGTC
>NC_022030.1:41081480-41082729 GCF_000317375.1 Microtus ochrogaster
TTAGATCTTACTACAAAAGCCTATATGCCAAAAAACTGGAAAATGTAAAGGAAATGGACACTTTTTTAGATAAATACCATATACCAAAGTTAAACCAGGACCAGGTTAGTTCCTTTTTCAACCATCATCAGAGAAGCTTTTTCCTACAACAGACTGGGAAAATACAGAGATCTACAATCAGACACGAGAGAGAGAAAGAGCGTGAAAGAGACGGGGGAGAGAGAGGGAGAGCTTAGAACACACAGCTCTAAATGAGAAGTCTTTCATCAAATCCCTCCTCTCAGAGCTCAGGAAACTCCATGGAAGATAAGGTAAAAAGAGTGTAAGATTTAGAGGAGAAAGAGGACACAGGGGGACAAGACCTTCTTTTTAAATAAATTATTAGAATTTTAAAGTATATCAATCCAAATTCCCACTTCCTCCCCTCCTCCCATTCCCTACACATACCCTCCCACCGCACCTCTCATCCAATCCTCAGAGAGGGAGAGTAAGGCACATTGCTTTGTGGAAGGTCCAAGGCCCTCTCTTCTACATCTAGGCTGAGCAAGGTATCCGTCCAAAGATAACAGGTTCCCAAAAATCCAGTATATGCGGTAGGGATAAATCCTGGTGTCACTGCCAGTGGCCCCTCACTCTTCCTCAGCCATGCAACTGTCAACCACACTCAGAGGGACTAGTTTGGTCCTGTGCTTGTTCCTTCCCAGTCCAGCTGGAGTTGGTGAGCTCCCATTAGCACAGGCAGACTGTTTCAGTGGATGAGCCTGTAGAGGAAGCTGCGGGGCTGCATTTCACCACCCAGCTCCCACCACCGGCTAGCTTTACCTGAAATAACAACACACAAACTGTATTCTTTTAATCACTGCTTGGCCCATTAGCTCTAGACCCTTCTTGGCTAACTCTCACACCTAGACTAGCCCATTTCTAATAATGTGTGTAGCACCGAGGTGCACTTACCGGGCAGATTCTAGCCTACGTCCATCCTGGGTTGGAGCTTCATCACTGTCTGCCTCAGAGAGCAGAGCTATCACGTCTGCCCGGGAGAGGGGAGCATGGCGTCTCTGAGCTCACTTCCTCTTCCTCCCAGCATTCTGTTCTATTTACTCTACCCACCTTTGTTCTAACCAATAAAACGGGCCAAGGCAGTTTCTTTATTTTTTAACCAATGACCTTCCTCCATCATTTCCCCTTTTTCTGTTTAAACAAAAAAGGAAGGCTTTAACATAGCAAAATTACATATAACAAAACAGTT
>NC_022030.1:41083949-41106457 GCF_000317375.1 Microtus ochrogaster
TATATCTTTGTCCTGGAATAACTCTGTAGACCAGGCTGTCCTTGAACTCTCAGAGATCCACCTGTCTCTGCCTCCCAGGCATTGGGATTAAGGGTGTTCGCTACTACACCTTGAACTCACAGAGATCTGTTTGTCTCTGCCTTCTAGGCACTGGGATTAAAGGCGTGTGCTACCATACCTTGAAGTCTCAGAGGTCAATCTCCCTCTGCCTTCCAAGTGTTGGGATTAAAGGTATGTACTACCACACCCAACTACTTTCTTTCTTTCTTTTTTTGTTTTTTTACTTTAAGAACTTTAACTTTTAGCCTGCATATATTTTTAACACACTGTAAATCATTTAAACATTTTCTTTGACTTTGAATCTTTCTTTTACTGTATATGTCTCTTTTTTGACTACATGAGTCTTTAATTTACCAAGCAATATTGGTAGGACTAAAGCTGTGGCTTTGGCTATTGGATCCAGCCCATTCCTTAGCTTTCCAGCCTCACGGCAGAGATACAGGCTGTCGCCTTGTTTATCGCCACAACTCTATGGCATTTCAAGGTCCCTTCCAGCAAGTGAGCTGCAACAGACAACACTCAAGTCCTCTCTCTATAGCCGGCCTTTCTGCCACAAAGAGTCAGAGTTTGCACTGGCAGGACAGCCCAGAAAGCCTGCATTTTTAAATGGCGCAGCTTTTTTCCTGCTACGGCTGAAAACCGAAAAGCATGCTTTCAGCTTTTCGTCAACACCATTTAAGTGTTTCGTGGCAGGACCTCTTAATGAGCTGCAGGGTTTTGCAGCTAAAGCTGAGTCAGGAAGCCTCTCTTAGATGAGAGCGCTTGCTTGCCTCTACCAAGCAGAGTAGACCCGAGAAATTATTGCTACCAAGAAAACATGCTTTACTCTTTCCCAAGCTTTCTCAGGCTTTCAGTGGATTCAGTTGTCCACAAGTCTGGGCTCCATTCTATAGTAACATTAGTGGCGGGGATGCATCCCCAGCACCCCGGCCACCTGCTAGCTTATGCCCTGAAATAATTACATGGACACTGTATTCTTTTAAACACTGCTTGGCCCATTAACTCTAGCCCTTACTGGTTAATTCTGATATCCCGATCAACCCATCTCTAATAAACTGTGTAGCACCGGTCTTACTGGGAAAGATTCAGCATGTCTGACCTGTTGGCTTGCTTCATCGCGTGCGTCTGCCTATCACATCTGTCCAGGAGAGGGGAGCATGGCATCTCTGAGCTTACTTCCTCTTCCTCCCAGCATTCTGTTCTGTTTACTCCACCCACCTATGTTCTAACTAATAAAATGGGCCAAGGCAGTTTCTTTATTTTTTAACCAATGACCTTCCTCCATCATGAGCCCTTCATGGCCTTGACCTCTTTGCTCATATTCTATTCCTCCCACTCTTCACCTGGACTTTGGTTTTTTTTTTTTGGGGGGGGGGGTTTCGAGACAGGGTTTCTCTGTGGCTTTGGAGCCTGTCCTGGAACTAGCTCTGTAGACCAGGCTGGTCTCGAACTCACAGAGATCCACCTGCCTCTGCCTCCCGAGTGCTGGGATTAAAGGCGTGTGCCACCACCGCCCGGCTTCACCTGGACTTTGGGAGCTCAGTCCAGTGCTCCAATGTGGGTCTCTGCCTCTGAAGGCATTTGTTCATAGCAGCATAGCCAGAACCTGGAAACAACCTAGATACCCCTCAATCAAATAATAGATAAAGAAAATATAGGACATTTACACATTAGAATACTACTCAGCAGAAAAAAAGCAGTAACAAATTGAATTTTGCTTGCTAATGGATGGAATTAGAAAGCACTATCCAGAGTGAGGTAACTCAGACCTAAATGATGAATATGGTGTGTACTCACTCATAAGTGGATTCTAGCTATAAACAAAGGACATTGAGCCTATAGTTCATGATGCTAGAGAAGCTAAGTAATAAGCTGAACCCAAAGAAAAACATACATAGATCCACCTGGAAATTGGAAACAAACAAGATCACCTGACAAAATTGAGAGCATGGGGTGGGGGGAAAGGGAGGATGGGAGGTGAAGAAGAGGGGAGAAAGGGAGGGTTAAGGAGAACTTGAGGAAATAGGATTGTCAAGATGGAGGAAGGACAGAGATAAGAGCAAGGAAAGAGGTATCTTGATTGAGGGAGCCATTATGGGGTTAGCAGAAACCTGGCTCTAGAGAAATTCACAGGAAACCACAAGGATGACCCCAGCTAAGACCCTAAGAAATAGAGGAGAGGGGAGTGAATCTTGATTTTTCCTGTAGTCAGACTAATGAATATCTTTAATATCACCATAGAACCTCCATCCAGAAACTGATGGAACAAGACCTTCTAAATCAACTGAGCAAAGAGCAGCAAGTACAGAGTCACCATGGGTCTCACCAGATCTTCTGTGTATATTAAACTTTCAGTTTAGGAATTTTATAAGACTTCAAGTGTGAGAAAAACTGGGCCTCTGATTCTTGTGCCATTTTTTGCTTTTGTTCTTCTGTTGATTAGCTTTGTACAATTTAAATGTGATGGGTTTTGTGTCATCTTACATTTTGTTGTTGTCTCTTGAAAGTCTGTTTTTTTTTCTGATGAGACAGAAAGGGAGTGATTCTAGACAAGGAGGGAAGTAGAGGAGAACAAGCAAGCATAGAGAGAGGGGAAACTGTAATAAGGATATAGTGTCTCAAAATATTTAACTATGTAAAGATGTGTTATATTTATTTAACTATGTAAATATGTGTTGCCATTTTACCTTACCTGCCTAAGGCACCTGATTGGTCTAATAAAAGCTGAATGACAAATAGCAAGGGAAGAGGTCTAGGCAGAACATTCAGGAAGGAAGAATAAGTAGAAAGATGAATTTAAGTTTGGGGGAAGAAAGAAAAAGAGATGCTGGGGAGACATTGGGGCCAGTTATCCAGACACAGAGAAAGCAGGAAAATAGGATGTACAGAATAAAAGAAAGGTAAAAGGACTCAAGGCAAAATGTAGATGAATAGGAACAGGTTAAGTTAAGCTAAAAGAGCTAGTGGAACAAGCCTAAACTAAGGTCAAGCATTCATAATTAATAAGTCTCCATGTCTTCATTTGGGAGCTGGTTGGAAGCCCAAAGAAAATGCCAAATCACAATATATTGCATGAGAAAAGAATCTATTTTTTTATAAAAGGGGAAATTTTTCTCTAATATTCTGTATCTCTGACCTTCTGGATTATTTTCCAATAGAATACATGAGCCAAAATCATTTCTATAATATCAAATCATCATCTAGTCAGGCAAATACCAAGCTATCTGAAATCAAAGGAAGTAAAAATACCATACAAGAGTTTACCTACTTATATAGAAAATATAAATCTAAGTATATTTTAACAAAAATATAGAGACCCTCTGAATTAGTTGTAATAGGATTGGAATGGTTCATCCTTGGAATAATATATAAGAGAATGGATATTAACCTTGTGATGGTGTTTTACCTTGGAAGTATAGATAGAATCAGTGTGTCATAGACATACATCTCCCTACACATAGCCTCAGTGCAATCACAACTCACACTTAGTTAATAGAGCTTGGCTTGTCCCTGAGTTTATGGAAACACCAGCAGAGATTGTACAGCTGTCAGTGGGCACAGTGTTGTCAACACAGACAAGAGATTTTGATCTGCAGCTATAAAAGGTAAATAATTCATATCTTGTAATACATAAGTGTGGAACATTTGGTTTCCTGTTCATTTCTGTGTTATAATATTCAGAAAAACATAATTTTACTCATTATGCATAATAAAGATTCAGCTGAAAATGTCACATCTTAATGGTTTGAAATCTTGATGCTCATTTTGTGTTGGCCATCTACTCCTTGGCATGGAGCCTCCACTGAATTATGGTAACTAGTATATCTAATAAGACTCCATTGGGGAAGACTAATTTTTCATTTATAAGCAGGTACCTATCAATAAATTTTAGGTAGCTTCTTGGTTAGTGGTGGTAGCCCAAGTCCACTTTCTCCCCCTACCCTGAGACCCCATCTGTCTTAAACATGTGCTGTCACACTCTGTAAATCCATACATGCATCAGTCTTATTGTATCTGGAAGACACTGTTTCCATCTATCACCTCTGACTCTTAGAATCTTTCTGCCTCCTCTTCTGCATAGGTCATTGAATACTCAAGTGGGAGTCTGATGAAGAATCCTATTTAAGACTGAGTGTTCCACTATCTCTCACTTTCTATTAAGTTGTGGATCTCTGTGTTACTTCCCATCTAATGCAAGCAGAAGGTTCTCTGAAGATGGCTAAGAAAGGAACCAATTTATAGGTAGAGCAGAATATACTTAGGCATCATTTAATTGCTGTGTTCCTTTAGCAGAACAATAGTATTGTGCTTTTCTCCAGGCCCACGCCCTGCTATCAGGTTCTTGGTCACCTGAGTAGTGTCAGGCATGGGTTCTATATTGTGGAATGGGTCTTACACCCTACCAGTGAGTTTGTTACCCCAACAACATTTGTGCCACTATAACACCAGGATATCTTGCTTGTGTTGTCAGATATTATCCCTCACTGAACCTGAACTGGACCCTTGGGACTTTTAACCCTCCAACCTGTGAACCAGGATATCTTTCTTTTCTCCACACATAGCTTAGTCTTTCCCTATCATTATGTTAGGACGATGAAAGGCCAACAAAGTAAGTCTCCCTTTATTAGTTAGGTGTCAAGAAACCAAGACTGTACTGAGTGATTTTTATAAGCATTCTTCTGTATCCATATGAATTATAAGACCTGCAACCAGACTGTTTGTTTTGCATAATACTGCAGTAGTCATTAACCATAAGCAAACCAATCCAGACAACCTGTCTGGAATTCATATCTATGTAACAAAATCCAGCTTTATCTTCAAGATATTGAACTTGAAAGATCCTACAGCAGCTCACACAGGATTCCTGATATTCAGAGCAGAAATTTTCAGAGTTAGAGACTCAAACTCCTGACCAAAACACTGCTGTTCTTAATCCCATTTCATTCTCTACACTGCTTGATCGTCACCTCCTCCCAGGCTACAACTCATCATTTGTGGCAGTGGTGTTCAAATTGCGTTACTGAAACCCCAAGATTTTTCAGGAATTACCTCAGTGGTCCCTGCTGAGGAGAGGGAGGAACTAATAAATCTGAGAAGGAGAAACATGATTTGGTGTCTGACCTTTACTCTTAGCACATGAGTTGGTTGGGTCTTTTTTTCTTTTTTTTTTTTTTTAGCACAACAGAAATACCTTCTAGGGACTCAGACTCTTCTCCATCTTTATAATCTAATAAGTAGTGCATTGCACAAATTATGCTACTTTGTGATATTTTTAAATTTGTTTCACATTATTTCCTCCATACAGAATGTCCCTCTCACTTCTCTCTGCCAAATTAACATCAACCATGTGTCATTCATTAAGCCCTTGAAGGCGCTCTAGGACGAAGTGAATTTTCATCCTCTCCATTATGTATGACCCCAAATATATTCACCATCAGGGTCTAACATAGCACTATGATTTTTTGATTTAGTGTCCCATGTTCCACTGCAAATGCTATAAGAATCGTCTGGATCATTCCTGTGTCCCAATACACAATACAGGTGTTGACATTAGCATCCAATAGACTCAAAATCCAGAATTTACCAACAAATGTTAGATGTAAGAAAGAAGAGGAGGAGAAAAGGAAATAGAAGAAACCATTAATTTATCTCCCAGAGTATATTAACTATTTTATATAGACATTCCATTTGAGCTTTACTAGAGCTCTCTGAAAGAGTCTACAGTTCCCAGTTTACATTTCTAATAAGTGGAACTGTGGATCAAAAAAGTTAAGTGAATCAGTTAAGTAGAGTTGTTACAAAGGAAGGGGGCGAAAGGAATTTTATTTCAGTGTTACCTGACTTGAAAATCGAAATCTTAATGCCACAACACAAGTTAATAATATGTCAGTATAAATTAAATTGCAACAGCAAAGAAGTCTCTCTAAGGGAGCATTTGCTCTACAAAATTCTCCCATAATATTTCATCTTATTTGAATTTTACAGACTTAACCCTTAGCCAAGATTAAAAACCTGCTTTTCAAAGAATACCCAGTTTATCACTAAGAATATGCCACCTACTCAGTCAATTTAACAAACATTTATTTAGCACAAACTAAATGCAAGCCACTGCACAAAGCCTCAGGGACGATATAAAATGAGGAAGTATGGTCCTTACCCTTCAGGGGCTCATATTCTAAAGACATACATTAAAAACCCTGAATGTAGGCAGATGGTAATAAGTGCTATAATAGAGGCTCTTACAAGGAGCTAAGGAAGTACAAAGCAGGGAGATATTAATTCCAACTGTGGAGTAATAAAACACCTTGGTGAATGTATCTTTCACTGAACACTAAGAAAAATCTTTTATGACCCAAACCGAAGGATATATTTCTTTGTAAAATACCAGAGCTTATTTAAAAAAAAAAAACTAATAGACAGGGCTTTTGTGAGAAATAATAGAATTGATATACAATAGAAACAGGCTTACCTGTATGTGTTTCCCACAGCAAATGGAAGAAACCCTTGGGTCTATTAATTTAAAGAACATTCGGTCTATTCGGAAGGGACTGTATGTGTTTCTGACTACAAATCTCTGTCCCTCCGATCATGGTATTTTTTTTTCAGTTCACTTGTGCACTTACAGAGAGACTTAGAAATAGTTCTGTAACAGAAGCTGCATCTCTTAGAGGAAACATCTCACCTAACCAAGGCAAGATTTTTCTCACATTTTTAATTTTAAAAGCTACACCATCTTAACTAGTTGATGTCTTGCTTTAAAGAGCCTGTACTTCTGTGAGTAAACAAAGCCTTTGATGTTCCAGGGCCCTGGCTGTGTGCCGAGAAGATCTATAATGCACCCACACTGCTGCAACAGGTAACTGAGTACACTGAAAACAGTGAAGGCAGAGGATCCCATCAGAACAGGTTCAACAGCAGGATATCCTGCTGCTCAGATGTCTAAGTGAGCTGCATGCACAAAATAAACAGATTATTCTCCCTAATATTACAAAGTGAAGACGCCCTTACTTAACATACTCACAAGCAACATTTAAGAAGTTAAGAGATTTCCTCAGGAAAATATATTCATAGGAAAATGCACAAAATAGCAAAAGGTCAATGTATTATTATGTCTAAAAGCTATCTTCCTTGTAGAATATGCAGTCTTAGAGAGAAAACAAGCTGGGATTTGTCAAAAGCTATTGGGCCAGCAAAAGGTTTTGTTTGTGTGAAATCTCAAATCTACTTTAGAGAGAACAGGAGTCTGTGTGGAAGTGACTGTGACCTTATTACCTCTCAATTTCTTCTAGCCTTTGATATTTCAACTACTCCATCTCTCCAGCATCCTTAATCTTTCCTTATGTAAGGTAGGCTTCCCTTATTTTCAGATCTGAAATTGTTCTTTGTAGTTTGAGGAGGAAACCATGTTACCGATAACATTATTATTGTTATTGTGCATTTTCCCTCTTGTTTGGGTGTATTCAGCAGTTTATATTAAACTGTTACCATTCTACAAACATTATTTCTCTTCAATTTAATCTTAACTTGGTATCACATAACTTGGTATCACCACTGTACAGAAATGGGCTTAGTTTCTATTATCTATATATTCCCAATCTCATTGCCACTTTCTAATTCTTGTCCAGATAACATATCCATCTTATCTAATGCTAATACCACATATTTGATTTAAAAATTACTTATTCTCAAACACTTGATGCCTTTCTCTGAAAAGACTCCTGTGATAAAATGCTGGTACCTCAATTGTCCTTTTTCCTGTGTGTACCAGGAACTGGTGACATCCATCTGACTCATAAATCTGAGAGGAAAACTGGGCTCTTTTTAAAGTGAAGTGGCCTGCTGAAATCTTGTATTCTCTGCTTTCTCACACCCAAGTATTGCCTACTGTGGAACTCATGGTGTTAACTAAGTAAAAAATGACTATTATCAAGTCATCAAACTGTCCTTATTCTGAGATTCTACTAGTGAAACCATTTGTAGCTCATGTCTCTCTGAGTAATGTAAACTGCTAGATTGGTTATTTTGGTGTCCTTATTTATTTTCTTTATTATTTTACTCAACACCTATATATAAGAGGACAGCCCTCTTGCAGGCTCCAACATGAATTTTGCACTTGAAATCCTTCCATGGCTTCTGAAATATACTTTTGCTTCATCCCACTTCTCTGATATTTCTTTATTGTTTTTAGAATTCCTTTGCCAGCCTTAAGCACAATCCAACACTCCTTTATGATAAAAGTGCTGGAGAGATTGGGGATACAAGGGACATACCTCAGTGCACTTAATGGCAATTTGCAGCACAACCATAGCCAACATCAACTTTTTCCTTTTTTCTTTCTTTTTTTAATTAATTAATTAATTTTTTTAAAAAATACCTATCTTTTCTCATTTTGCATACCAATCCCAGTTCCCACTCCTTCCCCTCCGCCTTTCTCCCACCCCACTCCCTATAATCAGAGAGGGTAAGGCTTCCCACAGGGAGTCAACAAAGTCTAGCACATTGCTTTGAGGCAGGACCAAGGCCCTTCCCACTATATCTAGGTTGAGCAATGTATTCCTCCAAAGAGAATGGGTTCCAAAAAGTCAGTGTAAGTAATAGGGATAAATCCTGGTCTCACTACTAGTGACCCCACAATCTGCCCCAGTCATACACATTCAGAGGGACTAGGTTGGTCCTATGCTGGTCCCATCACTGTCAGGTCAGAGTTGGTGGGCTCCCATTAGCTCAGTGGGTGTCCCATCATGGTCTTGACCTCTTTGCTCATATTCTCACTCATCTCACTCTTTGGATGTACTTTGGGAGCTCAGCTCAGTGTTCCAGTGTGGATCTCTGCATCTGCTTCCATCAGTTGCTGGATGAAGGTTCTGTTCTGACCATCAAGATATTCATCAATCTGACTACAGGGCGAGGCCAGTTCAGTTAGCTTCTCCACTATTGTTTAGGGTCTTAGCTGGGATTACCCCTGTGGTTTCCTGGAAATTTCTCTAGTGCCAGATTTCTTGATAGTCCCATAATAGTTCCCTTAATTAGGGTATCTCTTTCCTTGCTCTCTGTCTCTGTCCTTCCCCTGTCTCTATCATCCCATTCTCTTAAGTTTTCCTACCCCTTCTCCTTTTCTCCTCCTCCCCTTCTACCCTCCATTCTCCCTTTAACCCCATGCTCCCAAATTTGTCAGAAGAGCTTGTCTATTCCCCCTTCCCAGAGGGGATCTATGTATGTTTCTCTTGGAATTCTCCTTGTTATTTAGCTTCTCTGGAATCATAGACTATAGGCTCGTTTTCCTTTTCTTTATAGCTAGTATCCACTTATGAATGAGTACATACCATGCTCATTTTTCTGGGTCTGGATTACCACAACCAGGATTATTTTTCCTAGTTTCATCCATTTGCTTGTGAATTTTAAGATGTCATTGCTTTTTACTGCCTAGCAATATTTCACTATATAAATGTTTCACATTTTCTTTATTCAATTTTTGGTTGAGGGGCATCTACCTTGTTTCCAGGTTCTGACTAAAATATAATGCTGATAGGAACATAGCTGAGCTAATGTCCTTTTAATATTATTGAGAATACTTGGGGTATATCCCCAAGAATGGTATTGCTGGGTCTTGAGGCAGGTTGATTCCCAATTTTCTGAGAAACTGCTATATTGATTTCCAAAGTTGTGCGAGTTTACATTCCCGCAAGCAATGAAGGAGAATTCTCCTTACTCAGCATCCTCTCCAGCATAAGTGAACATCAATATAAATAGAGAGAGATTCAAAAATCTTCCACTAAATGAAAATAAAGACAAGGTTGTTCACTCTCTCCATATTGACTACTTGAAGTCTTAACTAGAGCAATAAGACAACTCAAGGAAATAAAGGGGATGCAAATTAAAAAGGAATAAGTCAAAGTATCATTTCTGATACCAGTTTGAAATAAAAAGCTATAGTAATAAAAACTGCATGGTATTGGAACAAAAACAGATATGTTGATCAATGGAATAGAATTAAAATCCCAGATATGAATTCACATGAGAGGGCTGGAGGTTGCAGATCAGAGACAAGAGAGGCTCTCCTAAAAGCCTGACAGAGACCAGGCCTTAGTTCTGGTTCACCAAAATGAGATGGAGCTAAACAGACAGTCCTCAGCAAAACCACAACTTAGGAGTAGCCAATCAGCAAGACTACTATAGCCTTCTGTTTGATCAGCAGGCAGCCCATGGCCCCTTTGAGAGTCAGCAGGCCCCAAAGGCCCTTTGATGGCTCATTAGGTGTCCTCCAGTCTCCTGATAGCTAAAGATTTCCTTACCTTGCTCCTAGGACCTCCCAGCAATCCGTTTCAGAATAATCTTTCCACCACCAATCAAACTAATTCTTCCTTCTGAAATTCCCCTAACTCCATTTAAAAAGAGCTTGTGACCTTCTTGGGGGTAGCCAAGTGCCACTCCAATGTTGGTATTAATAAAATGCTCTTGTCTTTCTATACACGATGTTGGTCTTCCTTGGGTCCTTCTCTCGGATCCTAACAAACTCACCTATGTGAGGGATAGTGCTCTTGTACCCTGTAAAGATTTGTTACTTGTAGTAGTTTAATAAAACACTGATTGGCCAGTAGCTAGGCAGGAAGGAGAGGTGAGGTGACCCGACTAGGAGAATTCTGGGAAGAGGAAAAGCTCAGTCTGTAGTTGTCACTCAGACACAGAGGAAACAAGTTGAAAATGCTTCACTAAGAATAAGTACCAAGACATGTGAGTAAACATAGATAAGATTTATGGGTCAATTTAAGTTGTAAGAGCTAATAATAAGCCTGAGCTAATAGGTCAAGCAGTTTATAATTAATATAAGTATTTTGTGTGTCTTTGGGACTGAATGACTGTGGGACCCAACAGTATAGAAACTTCTGTCTATACCTATGGATAATTGATTTTTTATAAAGAAGTCAAAAATACATACTGAGGAAAAAAACAACATATTCAACAAATGGTGATAGTCAAAGTCACCATCATTTGGACCAAGTAGAAACCTACAGAATGGGAAAATATTTTTACCAACTACACATCCAATAAAGAAATAATATCTAAAATATATAAAGAACTCAGGAAAATATGTATCAAGAAAACAAATACTTGGTTGGGAAGTGGCAGCACACATCTTTAATCCCAGCACTCAGGAGGCAGAGGCAGGCAGATCTCTGTGAGTCTGAGACCCAGCCTGGTCTACAAGAGCTAGTTTAGAACAGGCACAAAGCTACACAGAGAAACCCTATCTTAACAAATCAAAAAAGAAAAAAAAAAAGAAAACAAATAACCCAATTAAAATGGAGTACAGATCTAAACAGAGAATTAACAAAGAGAAAACTCAATGGCCAGGAAACACTTTGTTTGACATCCTTAATAATCAGGAAAACGCAAATCAAAGCTATGGGGAGACTTCGTCTTACACCTGTTAGAATGACTAAGATTAATAAAACAAGTAACAGTTCATGGTGGCAAGGATGTGGAGTAAGGGAGCATTCATCCACTGTGGTGGGAGTACAAACCTATATGGAAACTATGGAAACCAGTGGGGCAGCTCCATGGAAAAATGGGAATTGTCTACCTTAAGATCCAGCTATTTCACTCTTGGGCATATATACAAAGACGCTTCACCCTACAACAAAGACAAGAGCTTAAGCATGTTGAGATGTGGCTTAAATCATCATAGCCAGAACCTGGAAACCTAGATACCCTTCAACAGAAGAATAGTTTATCTATAGTGTGAGGTATATTTATACAATGGATTATTCTCAGATTTAAAAAAAAAATGACACCATGAAATTTGTGGGCAAATGGATGGAACTTGAAAAAAATCACCCTGAGTGAGGTATTCCAGACCCAGAAAGACAAACACGGTATATATTAGCTTATATGCAGATATTAGTTGTTAAATCAATGTTAACTAAGCTGTAATCCATAGAACCACAAAAGGTAGGTATATAATAATGGGCTAGCTGATACAGATAGATTTCATTAAGAAAAGGAAATAGATAGTTATGGATGGATGGGGGGCTGTAACTAGAGGATCAAGTGGGGAGAGGTAGTGGTAATCAGTTGAAGAAGGAATAAGGGAAGAGACAACTAAAATTATGGGGTAGTATGGAGACCTAATATAGTAGAAACTTCCTAAAGTATATACATGTATGAAGGTGATTTAAATGAAATCACCAAATAATGGACATAATCCCAACTTGCCATCTCTTGTCACCAAATGAAGCTCCCAGTCCTGAATTGCATTATATTTAACTGAGTTGTTGACCAAAAGAAATCTCCAAACAAGCCAGGCTATTTCCAAGATAATGTGTTGCTCTCTAAAAACTGACAGCTAAAGACAATACCCACAGAACCCATTGAAATGGATAAGTCAAGTTGGTAGCTACATAGTCTTTGCCTCTATTTTCTAGAATCTTTGGCACAGGAAGGTAATCTGCACACTTAAAAGAGAAACATAAACACCAAGCCACGCAGAAACCCTTTGATCTCCAATAGTATCCTGCCTGCATGAATGCTATGGCAATGGTGGCACAAAGCTTGTGGAGGTAACCAAATAATAAGTGAACTGACACAAGGCCCACTCCATGAGATGGAAGCCATACCTGACACTGAGGTGGGTGACCAAGAACCATAGACTAGAAAACCCAGCGACCTAGACCATCTACTACTGGTTTTAACGACAGCAACACCAAAGTACTAATAAACTGACTTCTAATAATATTCTATCTTCTTCAGTGGTCATCAGAGAAGCTTCCTTATGCAGCAGACAGGAACAAATACAAAGCCACAACCAGGCATTACGCTGAAAGAAAGAGACCTTGGAACACTCAGTCCTAATGGTAGGTCTCCATCAAATCTCACTCCTCAAAGCTCAGGAAACCCTGGACACAGAAGAAGTGTCGGGAAGGCTATAGAATTCAGATGAAATGGAGAACACCAAGAAAACAGGCCCTACAAATCAAGAAAACTCATATGAACTCACAGAGACTAAGTTAGCAGCACAGGGCCTGCAGGGATCTGCACCAAGTCCTCTGCATGTATGTTATGGCTTCCAGTACAGTGTTTTTTATGGGACTCCTGAGTGTGCGGATGAGTGGGTCTCTGATTTTTGTGCCATCTTTTGGGCTCTTTTTCTTTTGTTGGTTTGTATTGTCCAACTTTGATGTGATAGTTTTTGTTTTATCCTATTATATTTTACTATATTTGATGATTATCTCTTAGAAGCCTTTTCTAAAGAGAAACAGAAAGTGGGTCCATGTTGGAAGGGAGAGTTGGAGGAACTGGGAGGAATAGAAAGAAGGAAGCAGTAATAAGGATATATTATTTGAGAAAAATCTATTTTCAATAAAAGGGAAAAAAGAAAATGTGTGTAAACTTTGAACTATTATAAATTAAATATATTTTAAAGTAAGTATGCTAATTTTTCTATGATTATTTCCAAAATAAAATAGCAAGCAAATTCACCAAAAAATAAAAATAAGGAATTTTTTTCTAACTAAGGTGTTAAGTAGAATATGCTATTTCTTTCCTTTTTTCCTCCTCACTCTCACTCTTCCTACAAGTATACATATGTAGCTACATAATGTATTTATAGCATACATTATGCATACACATACATTTGCTTTATATATGTATACACTCATGCATATGCAACATATATAGTAGATATAAATATACATATATATTTGTGCATGCATACAGAGACTCTGTTACAGTCTATGAATAAAAATGACCTTTCCATCTTGAGGAGAATTTATTATAAATAGCCTATTATTGCTATTATTGTTATTATCGTTATGGCTTTATTTCTCTTTTGTGGCAATAAGAAATTCATATTAGCTGCTGCTACGTTTTTGTGAATATTTTGTCCCTTAATATAATCTGGTGGTCTTTATGCTACCTAATGCTACAGTACAAAAATAATCTCAAATTTAACAATTATTTCCTTCAGGTCTGATTGATATAACATGATCCCACAAAGCCTTATGTGTTGGAAACATGGTCCCTCCTGGTGATGGTATTTTGAAAGGTACTAATGCTATTTGGTGGAGGAAGTAGCTCACTGATGGCAGAGACATTAGCAGTCTAGACACTGGAGTTGCCTAGTCACTGGAACCATTCTATCTATCTATCTATCTATCTATCTATCTATCTATCTATCTATCTATCATCTCTCTCCTGTAATGTGTCTCTGTATCTATTTTTCATGTATCTTTCTATCTCCTTCTGGTCCTTTTTTGATGTCAAGAACTTCTTCTACCACAAGCTCCCACTCTTGTGATGTCCTGCTCAAGCACCTGGAACCAAGAAACCATGTACTGACCCCTTTGAATTGTGAATCAAAATAAATCATTTTCACTTTAAAATTTTTATTTTACATATTTTGTTCTTAGTGAGGATAAAAGTGATGAGCAACCACACATACACTCATATTCTCATTGACACATACAGGAAGCTTATTATATTTCTATTTTTCACTGTATGAATAACCTTCAGATAGTATCTTCTACTAATGTTTATGACTTGCAAATAAAACAGCTATGAAACAAGGCATTCAGCCTCAAACAAATAAAAATAAGGAGTGACCTTAGGTATCTGTCATGCAGATTACTGTATCCAAGCAATTTTCCAATAATTTATTCAAATCACCATAAATTGGTCATTGTTTATGTAACCTTAAAGAAACAGTTATCAAGAAAAGCCACAAATCACAACCCCAGAGAACCTAGACAACAATGAGGACCCTAAGAGAGACATACATAGATCTAATCTACATGGAAAGTAGAAAAAGACAAAATCTCCCGAGTAAATTGAGAGCGTGGGGACTTTGGGAGAGGGTTTAAGGGGAGGGGAGAGGCAGGAAGGGGAACAGAGAAAAATGTAGAGCTCAATAAAAATCAATTTAAAAAAAAAGAAAATCCCTCACAAAAAATAAAAGTCCCTGCCGGTTATGAGCAATCTACTGTAAACTTGGCAGGATGTTAGAAGAACATGATTGTTGAACAGAACGGATGTGGAATATACACAAATGGGTTCACAGTATTTTAGTAACTCCAATCACAAAATGCAATGGCCCCAGGTTAAAAAGAGATGAGAGCATAAAAAATAACCAAGGATATAATGCACTTTGGTGGGTAAGCGAACATCTCACAGAAGGACTTGTGCTCTCATTGACACATATAGGAAGCTCATCATTTTTTTATTATTCACTGTATGGAATAAATCTTCAAATATTTTCTTCTACTGTTTATGGTTTATGGTATAGGGTTTTAGTGCTTGGTCTAAATCCTGAAGGATGAATGAGATGAGCTGATTAAAAGTAGAAACTGCAATTCTCCTTCGTAATGGGGCACTGAGCTGAACAGAGAATTCTCAACAGAAGAAGTTCAAATGGCCAAAAGACACCTAAGGTCATGCTCAACTTCCTTAGCGATCAGGGAAATGCAAATCAAGACAACTTTAAGATACCATCTTACACCTGTCAGAATGGCTAAAATGAAAAACACCAATGATAGCCTTTGCTGGAGAGGGTGTGGAGAAAGGGGTACACTCATCCATTGCTGGTGGGAATGCAAACTTGTGCAACCACTCTGGAAAGCAGTGTGGCGGTTCCTCAGGAAATTCGGGATCAACCTACCCCTGGACCCAGCAATACCACTCTTGGGAATATACCCAAGAGAGGCCCCAGCATACAACAAAAGTATATGCTCAACTATGTTCATAGCAGCATTGTTTGTAATAGCCAGAACCTGGAAACAACCTAGATGCCCTTCAATAGAAGAATGGATGAAGAAAGTATGGAATATATACATATTAGAGTACTACTCAGCAGTAAAAAACAAGGACTTCTTGAAGTTTGCGTACAAATGGATGGAAATAGAAAACACTATCCTGAGTGAGGTAAGCCAGACCCAAAAAGAGGAACATGGGATGTACTCACTCATATTTGGTTTCTAGCCATAAATAAAGGACAGTGAACTTATAATTCGCAATCCTAGAGAAGCTAAATGAGAACGTGAATCCAAAGACAAACATATAAGCATCCCCCTGAATATTAACCTTCATCAGGCGATGAAAGGAGACAGAGACAGAGACCCAAATTGGAGCACCGGACAGAAATCTCAAGGTCCAAATCAGGAGCAGAAGGAGGGGGAGCACGAGCAAGGAACTCAGGACTGCGAGGGGTGCACCCACACTCTTTTAGAATAAGCATAATTGCATCATTTCCACCTTCCCTTTCCTCTCTTCAACCCCTTCCAAATACTCACTCCTCCTAGATCACTTTCAAATTCAGGATATCTTTTTTCATTAATTGTTATTACACAAATATATAAACACATAATCTTAAATACATAAATTCAAGGTGTTCAGTATATAATGCAGCATGTATGAATGTTTTCAGGGCTGACCACTTTGTATTGGATAGCCAGTTGATGTGCTCATTCTAGAAAAGATTTTTCTCCTGCTCTTGGCTCTCCCTTAGTGGCCTGTATTTCTTTGAGTAGGCTTGAGGCCCCCTTGTATTTCTCTTGTCCATTTTAGAGTGCCTGTTGCTCTACGTGCTCAGTTCATGTTTAGGTAGCCATGTTGGTAAGATTTTATGATTATAGCTTTCAACATTGCTAAAAGTCACAAATTCACTGCATAATCTCTGCTCTTAAGAGTCTTTTTTCCCACCCTGTTCTGCAATGATCCCTGAGGCCTTAGGTACAGGGGTTGTATTATAGATGTATTCACTAAGACTAAGCTCCACAACTCTGCCTTTAATTGACTGCTGCTTTCTGTAATTGACTCTTATGAATCCAAACAACAACCAAGACCTAAAGGAGCAGTAGTGGCACATATACCTTGGTGACAACAGCAGCTCTCTAATTGGATTTAAGAGCTTCTCAACAATAGGAAATTATGCCTAATACTGGAAACTTAGGCAAATACCAAGAGCTTGTAAGGTAATGGATCTTGGAGAAGAATCTAGAATCATCACTTTACTAAATCAGCATAATTCCTAGACTTTAAGTTTTTGTCCCTATATCTATAGATAAGTACAGTCCTCATTTGCATCAGGGAAACCTCTCTTTGTAAAAGAAATTGCATTTTCTAGATTAAATCTCATTTATGTTATAAAATGAAAGGAAACTAAATATCCAACTTTTTTGAAAAATGATTAAAAAGAAATTCTTTTTTATTGATTTTTATTGAGCTCTACATTTTTCTCTGTTCCCCTCCCTGCCTCTCTCCTCCCCTTCAACCCTTCCCCAAGGTCCCCATGCTCTCAATATACTCAGGAGATCTTGTCTTTTTCTACTTCCCATGTAGACTAGATCTATGTATGTCTCTGCTAGTGTCCTCATCATTGTCTTAGTTTCCTGGGATTGTGATTTGTGGGCTGGTTTTCTTTGCTTTATGTTTAAAAACCACTTATGAGTGAGTACATGTGATAATTGTCTTTCTGTGTCTGGGTTACAGAAAAAAATGATGTTTTCTAGTTCCATCCATTTTCCTGAAATATTCAAGATATCATTATTTTTTCTGCTGTGTAGTACTCTATTATAAAAATGTGCCACATTTTCTTTATCCATTCTTTGTCCAGGAGCATTTAGGTTGTTTCAAGGTTCTGGCTATGACAAACAATGCTGCTATGAACATAGTTGAGCCCATGTCCTTGTGGCACAATTGAGCATCCTTTGGATAAATACCCAAAAGTGATAACACTGGGTCTTGAGGAAGGTTGTTTCCTAATTTTTTTAGAAATCGCCACACTAACATCCAAAGGGGCTGTACCAGCTTGCATTCCCACCAGTAATGCAGAAGTGTTCCCTTTTCCCCACAACCTCTCCAGCAAAAGTTGTCGTCAGTGTTTTTGATCTAGGCCATTCTTACAGGTGTAAGATGGAATCTCAGAGTTGTTTTGATTTGTATTTCTCTGATGACTAAGGATGTTGAACATTTTCTTAGGGGTCTCTCAGTCATTTTAAATTCCTTTGTTGAGAGTTCTCTATTTAGGTCTGTAATCCATTTTTAATTGGATTATTTGTTCTTTTGATGACCAATGTCTTGAGTTCTTTGTATATTTTGGAGTTCAGACCTCTGTCTGATGTGGGGTTAGTGAAGATTTTTTCCCATTCTGTAGGCTGTCATTTTGTCTTGTTGACCGTATCCTTTGCTTTACAGAGCTTCTCAGTTTCAGGAGGTCCCTTTAATTAATTGTTTCTCTCAGTGTCTGTGCTGATGGGGTTATTTTTAAGAAGTAGTCTCAATAGTGTGTAATTATTTCTGGGCAACCAGAAACAAACAAATAGCCTCTGTTAACCAAATGATGCCAAAATGAGGCAACTACATCAACACAAAATCTGAGAGAGTTAAAAAAATCTAGACACAAAGAACAGAGTAAAGCTGACTTCTTGGTAGCCACATATTTTTCCAGATGGGCTTTGTTAGCTGGCAGCAAACAAGGGTGCCACGGCTCCTATAAGAGAAATCATCCTGACTCAGCCACAAAAGATGCACAGCGTTTTTAGGGAAGGGCTTCCTGGTTTGTGCTCGCACAAATACCTCTGACTCTCATGGGCCAATAGCTTTGACTTTTTATTAAGTAACACTTAATATTAAATTAACTCATTTCTATAAATCTATGAATTGCCATATGGCTGTGGACTACTGGTAAGGTTCTATCTGGCATCTGTCTCCTTAGCAGCTACATGGTGTCTTCCTAACTCTCATTTCTTTTCACCTCTCTCTTTGCTCAGAAATCCCACCTTGCTCTATTATGTGCTGCCATAAGTCCAAAGTAGATTTTTATAGTAACCAATGGGAATAAAACCTAGTCACAGCTTACAAACGGGAATCCCACATCTTCCTGGAAGCTATAACTGTAGTGGTCCTAGAAATTGCCATTATCTTCTGTTTTTGATAAATGAAAAGTCTGATTGTCCTCAATAAAACAGTCACAGCCTTGTCACGCTGTAGCTTTTCCAGCCCAAGTCTGTCTTTATTCCTTGTGGCCCCATTAGGTGATCTTAGCTTGATACATAAGCAGAGGTGCTCAGAAGACTTCATGAAAAATTGATCTAGAGATCATTTGTGTGATATTTTGTGTCCTTATACTCTCCATGTCTTGAGAAAGTGTGTAGGTAGAATTACAAAGGAATAAACTGATTTCCTGTACAAAAAAAAAGTAGTTTCCTGTGCCAATGCATTCAAGTGTACTTCTCACTTTCTCTTCTATAGGGTTCAGTATAGCTGGCTTTATGTTGAAGTCTTTGATCCATTTCTACTTGAGTTTTGTGCATGGTGATAGATATGGGTCTATTTTCATTCTTCTACATGTTGATATCCACTTATGCCAGCACCATTTGATAATTATTTATAAAAGTCTGCCTGCAAGTATACACACAGTTACACACACACACACACACACACACAAACACACACACGAGATTTAAAATGAAGCTGCAGCAATAAATAACATATGACCTTCATATCATTCACATTATAGAACACTGATTCAAAGTATGAGATTTCTTCATCTCTATTGATTACCAACCATATTGCCCTTCAAGTGAAAATTATGGCCATGAAGAAGACATAGTTAAAGTTTCATGAAGCCAGAGGCTAAGTACTCAAACAAGCTTAAACTTGTATTTCAGATTTTATTTCTTTTCCCTAATAAAACTTTATTCTTTAAATGTAAACAAATGTTTGTCACACCATAACAACTGCATGCTATGGGACCATGGTCTGTACGCTGTCACTTGTATTTTAAATAAATGCTGATTGGCCAGTAGCCAGGCAGGAAGTACAGGCAGGGCAATGGGAATACTGGGAAGAGGGAAGCTTGGTGCGGGAGAATTGTCTGTCTTCTGTCAATCATGTTTTAAATAAATGCTGACTGGCCAGGCAGGAAATATAGGCAGGAAAACCAGACAGGAAGCAGAAGTGATGTAATGAGAACAGGAGAATTCTGGGAAGGAGGAAGTTGATTCCTCCCACTCCTGCCCAGACCACTGAAGCAGAAGGATGTGAGCTGCCCCACTGAAAAAAGGTACTGATCCACATGGCTAACATAGTCCAGAAAAATGGGTTAATCAAGATGTGAGAGTTAGCCAGTGAGAGGCTAGAGCTAATGGGCCAAACAGCTTTATAACTTATAGAGATTTATATGTTAATTTCTTTGGGGCTAAACAGTTGTGGGGTACCGGGTGGGACAAAAACCCCAACAAGCAGGCCTGGCCCCTTCATGTTACAGAAGCTCAGTCTGCAGTCCCCACCCAGACACAGAAGAAGCCAGACACAGATCAAGCAAGATGTGACTGCCTCACCAAAAATGTAGCAAGCCTCATGGCTAACACAGATAAGAATTATGGACTAATATAAGAGTTAATAAGAAGCCTAACCTACTAGTTTATAGTAATTTGGATTTCTTTGGGACCGAACAGCTATGGGACCTGGTGGGAAAGAAACCTCAGTCAATAGCTGCATCTGAATGCTATTCCTCTTTAGTCCCTGAACTGCATGTTACAACTTTATCCCTGCCTTATCTGGCAGTGCACAGTCATGGAGTCTTTCACTGAAGGGGACTTAGGTATTACCTCTGAGTTTCTTCACATATTGTCTTAAGTCTTAAAGCAAATTCTGAATTATATAATTCATTGCCTTTACCACCCTCTAGAACCTTCTAACTTATGAAGTCTTTTGAAAATTTACAAAAAACTAATTCTAAAAACTGAAGAGATTGTTGGAGTCGAAAGACTCAAATGTATTTAAAGCATGGCAAAATAAACAGCAAATTTCAATTATATATCACTATACACATTTTAGTTTAATCTTTTAATGAATATGGCATTTTCATAGAGATAGTAGCAAATTCTCACTTTTGTTAAAGTGAGATTTTGAAATACTGGACCCAGTTGCTATTTTGCTTGATGTTTAGACAATTTCCCATCAAAGCACTGAGGGACAAGCTTAGACTTTGGGTTTCTCAGGCTAGAGGTGTCTTGAGGGGACTGCTGCCCTGAAAAATATGGCTTATTTTCCTAAATACTAGTTAAGGTTTGAACCATATAATTGAGAATGAAAAACAAATAAACAAATTCAACTTGCAACAGCTTACATCACCAGTCAGAGAAGCAGAGGTCAAGAACAAAAAGTAAAAGTGGCCTTGTCCCTGCGGTTTTGCAAGCTAAAGCACAAGGCTTAAAAAATTACCTTGCCTTCCATTTGATCAACAAGGAAACTGATGTGGGAATCTGGTGAGGAAGGCCTGGCTCACAGATCTGCTCCTGCTCAGTCTGAGCTATTACACACAGCGTGCAGATACTGCAGACAAGATCATATGCTATATTCATTATGTGCTTTAACAGGCATAATTTCTTCTGCAGCTAGAGATAGAAACTTCCCAGGGACATCGTGCTTGTTTGCTCATGACTTAACACAGATTGACGCTGGTAGGATGAGGGCTGCACAAAGAAATTGTTCCTAGAATTTGTAGTCTCTCATTTGTTACATTAGAGACATAAGCAAAGTTAGACACCATGAGTTATTGCTTTCCTGGTACCTTAATAAACAGTATAACCAAAATCCACTTGGTAAGGAACTCACTTATTTCATCTTACAATTAAAAGTCCATTGTAAAGGGAAGGAAGGCAGGACAAGAACTTGAGACAAAAACCTGGATGTAGAAACTGAAGCAGAGGCCATGGAGAAATGCTATATATTGGCTTGCTCAGCTTGATATATATATATATATATATATATATATATATATCTTAGGACCATTTTCCAGGTATGACACTGTCCTCCATGTGTTGGTTCCCCCCCCCCGCATCAGTCATCAATCAAGAAAATGCCCCACACGCATGCCCACAGACCAGTTTGATAGGAGCAGCGTTTGCTGAAATCCAACCCTCCTCTACATCTCCAGCTTGTGCCAAGTTGATTTAGAAAATAAAGCCTAACCTGCACACCATTTCCCCTGCTATTACCAGAGAAAATCCACAGCATACACAAATACAGGTAGAAAGAAAGAAAGAAAGAAAGAAAGAAAGAAAGAAAGAAAGAAAGAGAGGGGGAGGGAGGGAGGGAGGGAGGGGGGAGGAAGGGAAGGAAGGAAGGAAGGAAGGAAGGAAGGAAGGAAGGAAGGAAGGAAGGAAAGGCAGTGATATCCATTCATGTTTCAGTATGAAATGCTTGGGGAATAATCATACTGATGTGTTGAGTTCTACCCCACTTTTTATGGGTATCTACTTTGCTTTCTGCCTCTGTCAACTCAATTCTTCTTCATAAAATAACTCCTTTCCATGGGAAGTACCCTACAACAGATGGGCACAGGAGATCGCTTCCTATGTGTAACCCCAGCAGCACAGACATTAAGGGAAACATTGAATAAATGGGACCTACTAAAACTGAGAAGCTTCTGTAAAGCAAAGGACACTGTCACT
>NC_022030.1:41108058-41132809 GCF_000317375.1 Microtus ochrogaster
GAGAAGGCTGGGAGGAGGGGGAGGGAAATGGGAGGCTGGGAGGAGGCGGAAACTTGTTTTTTTTTCCTTCTCTCAATAAAAAAAAAAAAATGAAAAAAAAAATAACTCCTTTCCTTCATGCCCCAAGCATCCTCCCTCAAAATAGCAATTAAAACACATTACCCTACTGCAGACCCACATAGTCACAGTGGTCACTGACAGCATATAAAACTCTCATCACATGAGTGCCATCAAGGAGGCTCAGAGTGCCTGTCAAAAGTAGCGCATGGAATTCAGCCTGGAGCCTAAAACTGCTCTGGACTTTAGGATTCCTCTCATTCTCAAGTTATCGTGACTTGGGAGTTCCTTAATGACTAACACTTCCTAAAGCAACTTTTTGGACTTCTCACAGGGGAAGCAGCTGCCTACTCATTTGTCTGCAGTATTTAACTGCTTGAGTGGAAGTCATCAATGTGATCTGCTCTCATAATCCCAGAAGGAATAAGAGTGCTGCTGCCATTTGCACCATTAAAGAACACCCATGGCAGGTAGCATGATGCTATCCCATCAAAGGAAAATGACAGGTATGTCCAGTCCTGTGAGAGATCCTAGTCTCTTTAGCATTTCTTGTCTCTGGGTACCACACATATCTTTACACTGCTGGACTGAGAACAGAGCCAGGATGACCCCACAGTATAGTGTGTCCTGTTCAGGGTTCTTTCTCCAATCCACAGCGTTTGGGGTGCAAGTGCAGTTTTCATAAATCACATCAAGCTAGTAACCTTTAGAACATTGGTATTGTTCTGACATGATGGTAAATAAATCTAAAAAGAACTAGAGGCTGTCAGTTCCCAGTATCCAACTCAGAGAGCAGCACTGGAAGGTATCCGGCCTGTCTTGGAAAGAGCAAACTGATCTCAGCTCTGTTTGTGTGCCTCTCAAAGGGCAGCCAACAGGGAAATCTATCAGTCTCTTCAACTCACGCACATAGGAAAGAGGGTCCATGGGGTGCAATTAACATATCATCAGAGAATGCTTGCTATAAGGATATTATTTTTATTAAAAGAGGGAAGGAGAATTATATAATGATCTTTTAAAATTAAAGGAAGAGAAAATGAAAGCAAATACACACTTGTGTGTATCCATTTTTATAAAGCCCATAATTTCTATGCCAACAAAAAATTAATGCAGAATATGGTATTTTATAAAAATATTGTTTATGAATACTTGGAGGTCAGAAAAACGACCACCCAACTCATAAAAAAGTGAACATAGACTTTTGAGAGACTATCTTCATTAACTTCGACACTTACTGAAGTCTGGCAGAGCTAGGGCACCACAGAACAAAAAGTATGTGCATGCTTCCTGAATGAGCAGATGAACAGACTGGCTCATGCACAAAGAGAGCCTAGATTCACAAGCATATCTATTGTCTCCCCATATTCTTATATATGACGTTAGCCCTTTCATGTACAAAAATGCCAGAAACCTATCAGAGTACTAAAATATTCATTCAAAAAATGATAGAAGAACAAAGCAAGAATAAATACAAATATTGTAAAATCTGAGTAAAGCAAGTGTACTTTGTTTTGCATGTGATTGTGGATTCTAGAAAAGTATTTGGCAGCATGACACTTTGAAAAATATTCAGGATGCATTTTATCTCTTGTTCATCCTTAAGTCTTTGAACTGTTCAGCTCTGAACAAGAGACTTATCACCACAAGACAGAGAAGGAAGATTCATCCACCTTGAAAAAACAGGAAGTGAGAGATGCATTTCTATAAAGAAAGCAGAAGAAGAGTTGGTGTCTCCTGGAGAAAAAAATGAATTATGAGATCAAGAGATGAGAGAGGTGTAGACAGTTCCATTTACTTCTTCAAGCTCACAGGATCAGAAGAATGGATAACACGGAGAGACACATAATAGAAGCATATACAAGGCGGGTATATTTAGAGGAACTCAAGAGCACACAGCCCAAGATCTCACCTGCACTTTCCACTAATGTCTGTCCAAGGGGTTGATGCTGTAAGTCAGACACAAGCCTTGGTTTTGACATGATTCTGGACTTAACATGATTCACACAGCTCTCTATACAGTAACTGTATCTTAGTCCTTAAGCCATGTGCATTCAGATGAACATACAGCAAAACACAGTAGTCTTTGTGTCATGTGCTGGGGTCAATGAGGAAAGCATTAGTACTCAAGTCCTGAGGCATCAGTGGAAGAGTACAGGCTGGACTAAACTAGGAATCATGAAGAGAGGGCTCTGAAATTCTGGCTTCACAGAAAATTGATCCCTTATGTCTTCAGGCTCTTCTCTAAATTTCCTGTAGTTGGTTGCTTTGATTGAAACCTGGGTCTGCCTGGAGGATGCTCCCTTACATCTTCTTCACATTGTTGTCTTTGAGGGTCACCTCAAACACCTAATCCACCTGACTCTCTTCCACTAGTCACAGTACCCACAGGCCCTAAAAAAAGTGCTTATATCGTAAATGGTACTTTCAATAGACTCACCTATTTTTAATAGACCTTGATTTGTTCTTTAGTGATGGCTGTAACATGAGGGGCTGGCTTGCTTGTTTGTTGGGGTTTCTGTCCCTCCCAGTACCCCACAACTGTTTAGCCCCAAAGAAAATCACACATAGGTCTCCATAAATTATGAGCTGATTGGCCCATTAGCTCTAGCCTCTCACTGGCTAACTCTCACATCTTGATTAACCCATTTTTCTGATCTATGTTAGCCATGCGGCTCATTACCCTTTGCAGTGGGGCAGATCACATCCTGCTGCTTCAGTGATCTGGGCGGGAGTAGGAAAAATAAACTTCCTCCTTCTCAAAATTCTCCTGTTCTCATTACATCATTTCTACTTCCTGTCTGGTTTTCCCGCCTATATTTCCTGCCTGGCCAGTCAGCGTTTATTTAAAACATGATTGACAGAATACAGACAATTCTCCCATACCAGATGGCCTCTTCTAATAAATATACATAAAAAGAAACATTTAAAATTGACCTGAAGCCCATAATTCTCGTCAGCTGGCCAGTGAACTCTAAGGATCCACCTTCCTTTACTTTCCTAACATGGGTTTACAGATATAGGAGTAACTGCATCCTTTTTTATTTATTTATTTTTCATCCTTTTTATTTGAGTGCTGGGGGGGGGGTCCTAACTCAGATTCTTGGGTTTAGACAGCAAGTGTTTTACTGACCAAGAGATCTCCCTAATTTAACGTTTTAATTATAACAGATAAAAGGCAAAGTTCTTCAAGGAGTTTCTTGAATACTGATTTGACAAGTTTAGTAAGAAACAGAAAATGAGCTAAAATGTGGCTCAGCATGAAGGGAGCTGTTTCTCTTTCAGAAAACCTGGATTTTGTTGCCAGCAACCACTCACAACCATCTTTAACTCTAAGTTCTAAGGGATCTTAAGTTCTCTTCTGGTTCTGCAGGTACATGAAAACACAAACACATGCAAGCACACACACACACACACATACACACACACACACACACACACACACACACACACACCATGTCAATTCAAGTGAAAATTTTATGATCCTCTTCTAAGTTCTACTCGATTCAGCACTGAGGGGCTCATCTGCTACAGCCGCTGGTAGCATCTGAATGTCTACCCATGTTAACCTAGCCAAGAACAGAGCACTCTGTTTGGCATTCAAAGGAAAGCTGAAAGAGGGTAAGAAAGAATAAGATATAAGAGGTCTGCCTAGCTTTCTATAGTCTTAAAATATAGCAAGTCTCACAAAAAGATTCTGGTTGAGAACTGGTCCCTAATACAGACCAATGCCCTGTAGTCAGCTAAAATGCCCAAGAGCCTCTTTGGGATTTCTGTGTGTATTATAGGTCTCCCTGTGTGTGTTTCTTTCACTTTTTCTTCTAACACTCCAACTCTTAGCAACTATCTGGTACTCTTTATTGTTATAACTTCACTAAAATAATATATATTGCTTTGGATTTTTATGTAAAGCTGATTTTCATGCTTTTTCTTGCTGTTTCCTTCGAGCAACTTCGTGGGAAACCAGATGGGCATTCACACAAGGCCATAGGCTAAACTTACTAGTTTAATTCTCTCTTGTTGATCTTCTAGTTATTGTCAATATTTAACAAGATTACTAGTTTTCATTTGTCCTGGACTCCACAAATTATATAGCTGAGAGTGCTTCTACTAATTACACACACACACACACACACACACACACACACGCACACACACACCCTGACAGGGTAAGAAGGATTTTCCATTTGATGTTCTTTAGTGAGTTTTCCTCTCAATGAGGACTCGGGATTGGTCCCTGATATGGGTTGAATCTTCTGAGTTTACCACTCATGGTTCATATGTTTAAAAGCTTTTTCCTGAGTATAATAAAAGAAATGTAAAAGTCAGTGGACTTAGTTCAATTATTGGTGTGCTGTTCTAGGAAGGAACTGAAGCAGCTTTCAAGGGACTCTGAGTTAGTTGTCACATGAGGAAGTTATTGCAGAAGAGATTCTCCCACTTTGGGTTTCCGGTCTCCTCTTGTGATCGCTCCTTCTCACACATGTGTAGCTAGATGTTTCTTTGGACTGCCAGCTCATAAAAAATGACACAGGGACTTACTTTTAATTATGAATGTTTGGCTTATGGCTTAGGCTTGTCCCACCAGCTTTTATAGCTTAAATTAATCTGTTAACATTAATCTACATTTTGCCTCGTGTCTTTTAACCTCTCTTCCATCTTGCACCTCTTGTTGCCTCTCTGTGTCCGCTGGAATTTCTCAAGTGCATAGATTCACCTCCCCTTCTTCTCTCTCTGCCAGGAAGTCCCACGTAAGCTCTTCCTGCCTAGGTATTGGCCATGCAGCTCTTTATTAAACCAATCGCAGCGACACATCTTCACACAACACACATGTGCTCAACTTTGCAATGCATCTGCCCTCAGGCTTTCACAGATCCAACGTATGCCATTGCTGTGTCTCTGAAGCTGCAGAAATGTGAACTAAATACAGTTCTTCATTAGAAGGCCACTGAGGCTCAGATTATGTTTTTAGTGCTACAAAGACTAATATAGCCCACATTCTCTTTGAATCTTCCAATCCAATTCACAAAGAATCCCTCAATTTAGTTTAAAAAGGTATCTCCACCCTTAACAGATTATTATTAGCAAGACTCTTGTTTGCCAAGTTCAGTGGTCTGAATGAGAAACGTACCTCATATCCCCAATAAGCTCAGGTATTTGAGCTCTTAATTAGTCAGTAGTTGGTCAGTGGTGTTTGGGTTATGTTGGAGAATATTTAGGAGTTAAGGCAGTGCTGGGGCAGGTACAGCAGTGGGAGTCAGCTTTAGGAGTTCATGGCTTTTACCACACTGTAGCTCATTCTTCTTGCCTCATATTTCCAGTTGAAAATACGATCCCCCACATTTCCGTGAAAGGCTGCCTGTTGCCATGCCTCCCCAGCATCATAGACTGTACCTCATGGCTCCGATGCCAAAGCAGAACATTTCTGTTATAAGCAGCTTGGTCACCGTGTTTTATCACAACAGCAGAAAAGTAATCGATGCGCTGTTTTCAAGAATGCCCATAGTTACCATTTCTTCTCGTTCATTTGCTATGCACCAGCCCTCTCGCTCTCCTCATTTACATGCCTTTTTTGTCTGCAGAACTGAGCCAATGCTTCTCTCTCCTATTGCACTATTCCTATTATAATAATTTGGAATAAATGTTTCATTAATATTTTATAAAAGTCACAAGAGTTTTTTTAACAATATACACATTCATCACACATACACATTTTTATTTTATTTTGTCCCTTTTTGAATAGCAGTGCTATTTGGTAAAGTTCAATGGGTTTATCCTTAATATATGTTTAACACCATATCAAAAGTATATATACATCATATCATTCAACTTTGATAACTTTTATAATATGATTGTGTTATTCCAATAGACAGTAAGGCAATATGAGGAAGGTAATTTATGTGTTTTTTTTTTTAAAGACAGGACTAAAGTTTGAACCACTGAGGTCTAACTTTTACTGCTATTGGACTGAGTTCTTTTTACAATAAACCAGATTTTGCATTAAAAGAGGTGGAAGCAGAAACACAATGTACCGTGCTCTACCTTCTGCTAAAACCCAGCATGTTTCAGTGATTCACAGCCACACCATGTAGCCCATATGATTATCAGACCCACAGGTAGCCATACCCTTCCCTGAGTGAAGCATAAGGGTGTGTGGCTTCTCTCAGAGAAACCAATCTGTCTCGCATTAGACTCTACTAATATTCTGAGGTAGCTATGGAAACTAAAATTTATGCACAATATTCCCCCTAATCTTCCTAAATATCAAAATTTGACTCACTCAGTTGTTTAACATTCCAAACATCATGCTATAGGAGCTGAAGATGAATTATTAATCAGAATCTGAAAAAAAACATAATTACATATTTATAAAAGTAATCCCTATCTTTGGTTCTCCAGTTGGAGAAAAGAAAATGCAGCTGGGTCTAATAGAGGCCCAGCTGCCAGCTCTTTTCATTGCAGTGAGAAACAATTGCAGATGTAGTGGCTTTTAAATGTGCTTAAAGTGCACATCTAAAAAATACTTTGATATGTCTAAAAATGACACTGTGAGGCATTAATAAATTGTAATTTTATTTACATCAGTCCTTTAGTATGAAGCAGTGGCCATTTGCTTGTTAAAAAATAAACTTATTAATTTCTGCCCAAATTTTGGATTAATTGTCCTTAACATAGTACCCTATGTACTAAAACCAAGGGTAATAAGGCAAGCACACCCATTTGTCTATCAGAGAAAAACAAATGACTGTCCAATTCAATTTTCTCATCCTTATTTTCAGCCAATGAAGCATGAGCGCCTTCCATAACTTTTCCTGTTGCTGTGAGAAAAACAACTTAAAGGAAACACGATTTATTCTGGGTCACAGTTCAAAGCACAGCCCAGTAGAGCAGGCAGGTCAAGGCTGCGGGAGCTTGAAGTGGTGTGTCACATCGTAACCACACACAGAAAGTAGAGGGTAAGTGCCATCTCACTGCTCGGTCCCAGAGCTTGAAGTGGTGTGTCACATCGTAACCACACACAGAAAGTAGAGGTAAGTGCCATCTCACTGCTCGGTTCCAGAGCTTGAAGTGGTGTGTCACATCGTAACCACACACAGAAAGTAGAGGTAAGTGCCATCTCACTGCTCGGTCCCAGTCTCCATCATGTAACCTAGGATCCCACTCCCATGAAGGTTCCACCATGTGGGCACTCTTCTCACAAGAATTAACAACACAATCAAGGCAATCCCATAAGTATTCCCGGAGGCTCCCAGGTAATCGCGAGCCTCAGAGTTGACAAGTTGCACTAATTTACACAGTGAGCAGTGACTCCTGTCATTTTTCTACTTAATGCCTAGAAGGCCTGATGAGCTTCATTTTCATTGCCCAAGGGAGAAGAACAACAACAAAAACAATCCTTCTTTGTGTTTACTTACAAACTGTTCATGTTTCCTCTTCTTTTTTTATTGATTTTTATTGAGCTCTACATTTTTCTCTGCTCCCCTCCCTGCCTCTCCCCTGTCCCCTTCAACCCTCCCCTAAGGTCCCCATGCTCCCAATTTACTCAGAAGGTCTTGTCTTTTTCTACTTTCTACTTCCCATGTAGATTAGACCTATGTAAGTCTCTCTTAGTGTCCACATTGTTGTCTAGGTTCTCTGGGATTGTGGTTTGTGGGCTGGTTTTCTTTGCTTTGTGTTTAAAAACCACCTATGAGTGAGTACATGTGATAATTGTCTTTCTGTTCCTCTTCTTATGAACAAATACAGCCTCAGTGGGGGTATTTCTTCTACATGGTGAGAGTGATTTTCTCCATTCACTAAAAATTACACCAGAATTATTTTGTCACCCTATGTTCATGTCACCACAGGCCTGCACCTTTGACAGGTACTTGCTAGAATCACCTGGCAAACGAGTCCCATTTCCAAAATAACTTCCTCAGAAACACCTGCCTTAAGACTCCCTTCCTGCTTTCACCAGTCTCCAGGAATCACAGCAGGGATCAAATCATAAGTTAAACTTTATGACAGGTCTTTCATACTGTACTATCATGATCTAATTTTCTAAAAGTTTGTTTGAAAATGGCAAAGAAGACAGAATTCTCTAGAAAGTGTTGCCAGTTGCTGCTAAGTCTATTGTATTCTTTTACAACCTGTGCGATAGATCAAATACCTACTATGATAATGGACAGCTTGACAGTGGAACTCCTACAAATTGGGCAAAGAATTTCATACAACAGCATTCCCAGGAGTGTGCTCTGATTGTGCACCCTGGCACTGTCAGAACACACACCCAGACAAAGTTAGTATTTGAGGAAAACATCACCAGGATGTGCTTTCTGAGTCATAATGGAGTCATTTTGAAGGTGGGGGTGGAAAATGGAACTCCTGTGTTGTTCGCATACACTGCTCGATACTATTAAATGATAGTTAAATTCTACAATTGCAAATAAACCATTTAATAGGGCCTTTCCTTGGAACAAATAAGAGAATTTACAAACTGTTTCCTTAAGGCACAAACTGCTCAAAAGACTCTGTGTGATGACCCCTTTAGGAAGGAGAATCCTTCTGAAGGCTAATGCTTATCCTTCATCCTTTAAAGATGCCCATGTTTTCACAGCCCATAAACTGTCTCTAGAACTAAATATGTGAACCCTCTCACACCTCCCCCCTTGCTGGTATGCTTGCCATCCTGATATTCTCAGCTTTATCTAAGATACCAAGAAATACTATTTAAGGATTCTTTGTTTATTCTTCTCTTATATATTACATCCTGGCCACGGTTTATATTCCCCTCCTCTCCTCCTAGTTCACCCCCACACCAAACCTCCCTTTTCCCCCAGGTACACTTCCCTTCTGAAAAGGACATGCCTCCCATGGATATCAACCTAACATGGCATATCATGCTACAATAAGACTAGGCACATCCCTTCTTATTAAGGCTGGACCAAACAATCCAGTAGGAGAAAAAGGATCCCAAAAGCAGGCAAAGAGTCAGAGACAGCCCCGACTCCCACTGTTAGGAGTCCCATAGGAGCACCAAGCTACACAACTGTAACATATATGCACAGTGCCTAGGTCAGTCTCATGCAAGCTCCAGATTGATGGCTCAGTCTCTGTGAGCCCCTATGAGCTCAGCTTAGTTGATCCTGTGGATTCTTATGATGTCCTTGATCACTCTGGCTCTTGTAATCGCTCCTAGCCCTCTTCAGAAAGATTCTCTGAACTCTAGATAATATTTGGCTGTTGGCTGTGTATTTCTGCATCTGTTTCCATCAGTTGTTGGGTGAAACTTCTCTAATGATGACTATGCTAGGCTCCATTCTACAAGTATAGCAGAGTATCATTGGGAATCATTTCATTGACTTTTTTGCTGTTGGTAGTGTTTGATTGTTTCCTAGGTCTCTGGGCTATCCAGGCTCTGGCTCCTGGTCCTTCAGGTAATATCAGATGTGGGCTTCATCTCATGCCATGGGTCGCAAGTTGGACCAGTCATTGCTTGGTCACTCCTACAAGTTCTGTGTCACCTTTACCACAGCTCATCTTGCAGATTGGACAAATAATAAAACCTTCGAGATAAATTAATAAATCAAGGATGAGTGTTTTAATGTGCATGTGCTACTTAAACATGGAACATTATAAAGATTCAAAATATGAATAAAGATTTAATTACTTAAAATGTGGCAACAATTACCTACAATAACAGAAATTGTAGTATAAGTTTAAGAAGACACTTAAACATAAAATCCAAATTTTGAGATAAAGCATACTTTCTAAATAGTCTGAATATTGTACACCTATGCATGAGCTATTTCTGTCACATTCCTTGAAAAAATGGGATATCATATATTTATTATTCATTACAAATAGTGAAATTTTAATAAATCAGTATATTCATTTTATTTTTATGGTCTAATCTTTTGTCATTTGAAGCTTACAAAACAGAAAAAGATTTTAACTTAATGTTTCACCAGTGTGGCCACTGATCTGAATTCTATTACATGCTAGTCATTTTGATAATATTTGCTCATAGAAAACAAATATAAGACTTGTCCTTGTAGGATCTATAAACTCATTTATATGACTAATCACCCACAGATTATTACTGTGATTCAGCTTCACAAATCCCCAGAGTGCAGAATTGAACAGAGAAATTAAATAAATCACAATAACCCAAATCAAACTAAGTAAATCTCTCTTCTCACTGAGTTTTATAATAAATTCCACAAGGTCATCTGATTTAGTCTGAGAATCTGAGATTATAGAAGGATATAATAAACTTCCAGCTTTTAAGCAAGCTCAGTTGCTCACACTAAATGACATCCAGGGACTTAGAACAAAACAGAACAGGATGACTCAATGTGACAGTCTCATTAGATGGGGGAGAGATGACCAGTCATTGCTGGTTTTATGTTTCTAAGAGCACAGAATTTGGTCTCTGATAGTCCTACCCGAGTGTAAGTTATAAATCTGTCTTGTTAGAATAGTAAGTTATAAGCAGAAGAGCCTTTATGAATACAATCCAGGCACACATGGAGCATTCTGGACTCTTGTTTTATATAGAAAATACTGTATTTCAAAGTGAGAGCTCTGTTTGCTTTGGACTCAAGCCATTATACACTGCATACTCTGGATAAGAGAAAGAATCAGCCAAACATAATTTTCAGGGCCTGCTTCTGAAAGCCTGCTCATCTTTTGTCTCTTATGATCCTCCAATACCTAACAGCTCTTACCCATAAAGCAAAACTCCCCCTTGATTACAGCATACATGACCAGAAGTCAGAGCACATCTTGCCCTCCCTTAAACAAGACCGCAGACAATCTTGCTAAACACATAATGAATTTTAAATTTAACTCTGCAGTTAATTCATCCACATGGAGTTTGAGCTTTAAAGGTTATGATTAAATGTAGAAATAAAAAATTAGCACTGACGAAGGCCCATTTTCATTGCCAAGATTGTTTTTAAACTCTGTGGGGGTTTTCCCCTATGATTTCTGCCCCTGCTTTAGAAGGATTGGTCTGCCAATGAAGTTTATCTGCATGGTGATAGGCAGTGGAGCGTGTTAAATGATGAGATACACGTTTATACTGATTTATACTGATTGCTTCCAAACTTTATGCAGTTCCCACTTTAAAGAATTCGGACTACTGAGTCAACCGTTAGATTTGACAGTGCACACTAAGGACACAGACAAAACTAAGTCTCGATGGAATCTTAAAAAAGTAAAATCTAGACAAGGAAATAATATGTAATAATTTAATCAATATAAATCCAGCTAAGCCCCATTTGTTCCCTCAATAACCACACACTCAGCGAGTCTCTGCTGAGCAGGTACCTCCAATTGTCTTGTCGGTCTTAGTGATAGAGCAAATAAGGGAACCCAGGAATGACCCATGTTAGCTTCAAATTTACATCCAAATGGAAAATGACATAAACGTCAAATAATAATCAAAACTATTGCCAAAATGTAAAAAGTAAGCAAGTGAAGTGGTGAAAAGATGCTGAGAATTTTAAACATTTACAACAAAGAAAGGGAGTCATTGGAAGGGGTAAGCATATGATCAAACTCTTGACAATATAAGATAAACTGTGAGTATTGAAGGCATGTCCCAGGCAGGGAGGGCAGACCCAAGAGAGACAGAATGAGAAGATTGGAGCAGGAGATGAGTAAGAGCAGCAGACAGGAATGGGTCAGAGGTAGGAGTGACTCTGCAAAACCAGGCTGAGTCTGCATCAGGATTTGCTCTCAGTGGGGAAAGGCTTTGATGGGCATTAAACAAACAGAGGGGAAACATAACTTGTCTTAGGAATCCTTGTGGCTGCTGGGATAAGCAGGGAGTTTTGAAGAACCGACAGGGCTACCTTGCTGCCCAGGACTGTCAATCAGAACTGTGTGCTCATTTTCTTCTCCCAAGAAAATTTCCAACATCTGTTTCCTCCTGTGACAAAAACCACAGTGTCCCCGTCACATCTTCCAAAGGGAAACCCTTCCACAAATAGCAAAGGCAGCTTCCTGGATGTTAGGAGTCACTGCATCAAGTCAGCAAAGGCTCCCTCTGGGCATAAATGCTTTGAGAGTGCTTCTTAATTGCATCTAATTAAAGAGCATGTAAACAATCTTAATTTGAGATGTCTGTGTGAGGACGGTTTTTAATTATTTAGTATTAAATTTAAAACCTCTCCTCTATAAGTGGAGATTTTCTTCTCCCATATGAAAGGTTGATATAGCAACTCATTGGGCTAGACATATGGTGAAGTGGTTTCATAAGCAGAAAAATGCAAGCAATTGAAATCTGGTGCATGTATGGAATTCTATCAAATCTTTATCAAATAAATCATTTACGTTAAAAGTTCAGAATTACAATAGAAAATAATTAAATATATATTTTGTTTGGAGGTCTTGTAACCTACAAATTGAATCCTGATATAATTCAGCTAAAAAGAAAACGTTCATAGTGAATTACTAGTATGTAATAGAAAATATTGTTTGTTTATGTGTGCATGTGCCTGCATACATTTATAATTTTTATTATAAAATTGTGGTTATAGATTTTGCCAGGATTTCAGAGAAATTTATTTACTTAAGAAATTTCTACATGTTACAGTCAGTACAAAGAAATCATGGCAATCACAAGAAGCGAATAAGCAGATATTTTATTATTGATCCTGAAAGTTGCTCACAGAGCCCTACAGTCATAGCAAAGAAGCTAAGGCCTGCACTAACTCTCCCAGAACTGAGGCCCTTTGGTGACACTTAACTAAAATCCACATAGATCCTTTCAGGAGAAGGCAAGGGTGTGATGCGAATACTAACCAGAGCCCAAGTTCAGTCTAGTAAGTAAAAAGAACAGTTTTTTAAAAACTCAGGAGCATTGCCCAGTCCTCTGGTGGCATTCACAGGAGCAGGTGTCCTGCCATAGGACCAGGATGCTTCCCCATGCTTGCCTATTTTCCTCTTCTACCCTGCGGTATAACTGGGCCCCATGCTGTCGGCCCAACACCTCCAGCAGGGTTCTGACTCTTGCATCTCCACACGTTGGCCTAGGACTGGTTTGAGATCAGGGTGAAATCCATGCAGCGCCTCCAACTCAGCAAGCTTCAGAGCCTTCAAGCGTCACCAAGTCTGTTTCAGCCTCTGCTTCTTAAGAATCCCTCAGTTCTCTAAAGAAAAAGATTTGATATTACTATCTTGGATTCTCATTACGTTGTACAGGCCTGTCCATCAAAGCTGCCCTTTAGAATGGGCAGCAAAACACATCCAAAGACAGTTACACAACACAGGCTGACTGCATCAACCCACATGACTATCTCAGTAATCTAAGCACCCTAGATGATCAGAATTGATTTGGTCTTTAGTTTGTAAAGTAACTGGAGTGTAATTGATATTTTGTAAGTATCCATGTTTTCACAAACATTCCCATCCACTGCTCTCACCAAACAGCCACAAGCGAGGTCTCCCTTTGTACTAAAAAAATACAGGACGGCTAAATAAATAAAGATAAACAGGCACTTTTTTCTTCTCAGAGACCTTAGAATTCATTACAATATAAAAGAATATGATAAGTGTCAAATGTGTGCTGCATACAGAAGAAGTAGCCCTACAATATTTCACATCTGAGTCATATCAGTTTTCAGGGCATGTTTTTTCTATGCAGTAAAATTATTTTCAGTCAATGCATTAAATAACTGTTTTGTAATACCAAGTCCTTTATTAAGTAGCATATATTTCCATATAACACCAAAGTTAACTTGAATGCCCTTATAAATTAGTGATGAGGTGGAATTTTTAGTTTGTCTTGAGTGCCATTCTTATCGTCAACACCCACAGTACAATCAAATCATGAATTTCAGAAATAGACAAAATAAACAGGAAAGCACAGTGGCCAGAAGAACAAATGAAAACTCAATAAGAAAAGGAATTTGACCCATTTCAAATCTGTGATAGATATGGAAGAGTGATTCTAAGTTAGTTGAAGAGAATGGATAGGTGACCTCTTCAGTTTGAATTCAGTGAACATGCTTGTGTGCTTGCCTGTGTTGCTATTCAAATGCAAAGGAACCTGAGTGATCACTAAGAGCTAAGGCCAACAAATGAAGCTTTTCTTAGAAAGGCATATTTTATCAGTGACAATGCTGAGAAGTGACAGCCCATGGAGATGAAAAGCAGACTGGACTGTAGCCCATGTTATTTTTACAAAATATATTCAGTATATACAATACTCATTACATAAACTATTGTTCCTACTCGTAATGCCCTGCTTGACATGAGACATCAAAGGGCAAAGGCTTTGGAGGGAGGGAGAGGAGATTTTATTGCCAACATTATTTAGGACATAATCACCACTGGCTACCTTGTTTCTTTACTTTTTTTAGACAGGGCCCTGGCTGTCCTGAAGCTCTCTCTGTGTAGACAAGGCTGGGCTTGAACTCAGAGATCCACCTGCCTCTGCCTCCTAAGTGCTGGGACTAGAGGTGTGCACTCCCATGCCCAGCTCAGCACTAGCTGCTTTTTCAAAAGTTCCTGAGTTAATGGCTCGATGAATCGGGAACACCAAAGCTGTGCCCCCATGGCAGTCTCAGCTCCTTCTTGTGCTCTAACAGGAAGTGTTTTCCTCTGTGGATTCCATTCTAAGACAAGCTCACACTTTTAGATACAAATATGTCTTCCTGCATCCTCCAGTCTGCCATCTATTTTCCAGGCCCAGCAGAACTAATACTGTTCTCTTGATGTCTCTAGCCCTGACTGGGTAACTTACCTATCCTAAACCAATTGCAGAGACCAAGGATATGAAAAAAGCTGGGTAAGTCTGGTAACTGCCCATCCTGAGAGCTAAGCATCAATGTGCCAAAATCCCATGAGTAGGGATGAAGGGTGTTGCTTTGTGTACCATAACAAAGAGAGTATTCTGATTAATTGCTACAACTTTCCAATCTAGCTTTTGTTCTTATATGTAATGTAGGGATCGTGACATACTTTTCAGTGTGATATGTGTTACATGAGAAAAAGCATACAAATGACCTAAGATGGAACCTAGAGCACTTTAAATGAGGAACAACTATTACAGTTAAGTTTCAAACAGTTCTTAATCTAGGCCGAACTGAACCTTCACACAGATGATATCAAGTTCTTATTATGTTCAGAATGGAGTGTTGACAATTAAATCCATGTGTCAAATTGGCTAGGTTGTGCTGCCCAATTATTTTGTTATATATCAACTTAAGTTTCTGTCAAGGAACATTTTAGATATGATTAACAATGTCAGTAGATGTGTTTTAAAAGCATATCATCATTCATATTACGAATGGACATAAGAGAAAAGATAGAAGCCCATGGATGAGGGTAGTGCAGTGAGGTCCAGAATGCCAGGAGACTGAAGACTTCAGTGTTAACCTTTGCCAGAATTTGCAAATGCCCTATGAATTTTCGATTTGCCTGTTGCCATTATTAGAAAAATGCATATGTATACCTGTGTGTCTAGACACATATCAATAGGATATGCTTATTGGCATATACAATTTTAAATACTATGCACCAATAGGATGTGTATACTTGTACTTAAAGTTAGATATATATAAACATACCTTTTTATGTGATGTATATATTAGAATAAAAATTGGATATATATTATACATACACATATTGATACAATTTGAGAAACACACATTTATTTCACCTGAGAAACCTAACTAATACAGTTTGGTACTGAGGGTGGCTCTTAGAAAAACAGCTTCTTAAGGATGTGATTTCTAAATTGGTTCTGAGTCTTATGAAGTTCGTTCTTGATTCTAATTAAACTTTATGTTTCTACTGACCCCATTTCTGGTAATAGACTACTGACAGGTCATAGTATCATGCGGCTATAGATATCTGTGAGACTTCGTCAATAGCTATTCTTAATCAAATAGTTATATGAGGCAAAATGCTAGGTGACCATGTATTTTATACATTAAAAGAGTTTTGACAAAATAATTAATATAAATAGATTGGCTTGTCATTCTTAATTATAATCTAAGATGGAGAAGGATAGGGATGAGTTCAGGAGCACAAACCCCCACTTTATGCAGCACATATATTGCCTGAAAGTAGTTTATGTCTGCCCTGAGAGGATTCTTTATTTCATGCAGTTATAGAGCGGTGATTAGTTAAAACTAATCCGAGAATCTCACCTGCAAATTATTAAATGGCAGCATAAATTAGAGGCCCGCTTTCACATGGTAACTGCCGGTGAATACGGGCACCAACGTAGAAGTAATGGGACACTGAAAGTTAGAGTGCAGTCAGGTGGTAAGTTACAAAGATACTCTGCCCTGAGCCCCTAATTTCAGTTGGGGTTTCTTTGACAGAAACTGCTGTTCTGGCTCCAGCTAAGAGTCTTAACCATGCTTTGCCCTCATCATCATCACAGCCCATCACCACTGCCTCTACTCCTTACTTTTAAATATGTAACTAAACACTTCTGTTTGGACAGGCCCAGAAAAGTTTACATACAACATGGAACCCTAGAGAAGCTACTCCTGCATATTTCAAGGGAAGGGACTAAAAGCTCAGGGAGTTGAAATGCTGGTATAGGTTATTTAAGACCTATTTATCTATCTACCCAGTAGTGTCCAAAAGGCAGGCATATTTAAATACTAAATCAATAAGACTGTGAGACATTAGCTTGTGAGGGGAATCTCAGACACACTGAAGAATTCTGACTTTGGCCTTCTCTACAGATCAGAAAATACAGTGGAACCTGACTACAGTTGAGAATCCCTCCAGCTTTAGAGGCCATGGCCAAAGGGAAATATTTCATTGTCAAAGGGAAAATAGCTGTGGTTATCACAAGAAATGTCCAGCTAGTAATTAGAATAGTCTAGTTGATTATAGAATTTCTACATGTGAAATGGGTAGTCAACTGAATTCTTACCTATTTCTAATAGTGGCAGAGTTTTAGATCAAGTGAGAAAAACCATAAAGACATGGTGCCCAGAGGTTGTCTAGAACCATGGGGTTACCCTGCCTTCATTGTTTAATAAGAAAATTAAGAGTTAGAGAATTTAAATAATTTTTCAAGTCCATGCATTATGGTATTATATATTCCTGTGAGTTTTACTTTGATCTAGAAATAATTAAACTCTTCCAGACTTTTGGTTGCTTAACTCTAACTTCTGTCAGAGCACATAACCAATAGTATATGCCCTGTATTTTAAGAGAATGTCAATAGAATTTACAAAATAATTTCTGCTGATATTGACCTCACAGAGTAGGCAGCTACAGACAGGAGTAGCCAAGCAAACAGAAGGAAGCTACACTCTAACCACAGTGGAGTTTTGAGATTAGCATCAGTACTGCAGTATTAGAAAATGAAAGCCAGTTATGCAATGGCTCAGTGGTCAAGAGTGTTGGCTGCTGTTGCAGAGGACATGGACTCAGTAGCCAGCTCCTACACCAGGTCGCTCACAAACATTCTTCTTCCAGTTCCAGGGCATCTAATATGCTGCAGCTACATGTACACGGTGCACGTAAATACAGAACTACATACACACATGCATATGTGTAAATAAGAAAACGTAAAGTTTTTCAAATATGAAAGCCTGTATACTGTGCAATTTTTCTTAATAAATACTGGTGACTTCTGACTTAGTATAATTTGACTTAACAACTGCTTGACTTTACAATGATGTGACCACAGCCAGGAGAAAACACAACACTTTAAATTTCCTTCTTTTCTCAGGATAGAAATATGTGTACTTTATTGTAGTCTCTTGTGATGCTGGGCAGTGGCAGGGAGCCACAGTGTCCAGGTGTTCACTTGATCACAAGGGTAAACAACCGACAGGAAATGCAGGTTACCAGCATAGCTGGGAAATTGTGCTTTGGCATCTGTCATGTCTAGAAAATATTCATCTGTGCTAGTGCATGAAAGGTCAAAACTTAGCTGTAAAATAGACTTTGGGTTAGGTGATTTGTCCAAGTACAAACCAATATACATTTTCCAAACACAGTAAGGTAAGACAGACTAAGCTATAATAGTTGGATTAGGTGTACCGGATGTATTTCTGTCTGTCAGTGTTTTTAACTTGTAATTGGCATATCAATACTTAACCCCATTGTTAAGTCAAAAAAATCATAGTATCTACATAATAAATGATAAGTGAAAAAAGAAATTATTTTATTAAGAATAGAAGTAACTTAGAATAGTTTTTACTCCAACCTGAATACTGAAGTTTGTCCAGAAGAAACAAATTTTAATGAAGAAAACAATAAGAAAATAGCTTGTTCTCGTTTAAAAGCTTAAGGCCATGGGTTTTTCTTGGTTTTGCCTATAAGTTTCTTTGGAAAACCCCAGAATGTGCTGTTGGTTCCTTTGACTGTGGAACTGAGAGTATGCAACACATTTCCTTGACTATCTTGTCATCAAATACACCATGAAATGGTGTTATAATAACGGAACCTTGCAAAGGCATCAAGTCACATTATCTTTCTAGTAGTCAAGTGAAGCTTCAAGAGATACATAATCCTGACTAAAAAAGTAATCATACATTGGCAAACACATAATGCTAGCTTATAAGATACAGAGGCAAACTACAATATACCAGAATCCTTAGACCACATATGGCTCAATTCAACCAAGAAAGAATTGATAATGGTTCTCTATTCATTGTGAATGCTTATTTATCTATTTGTTATTCATCTAAATATGTTGTTAAATATTAATATAATGAAATACTTTCTCATGCTACAAAAAGACATCTGTAATTTTCTTAAAAATAGAGCTAGAAGAATACATTTTTAAATGCCATTTATTCTTTATAATTGTAGTATTTTCCAGGACAAGTTTTGGAGAAAATATATTTATAGATGTTCCCTTAAAATTTGTGTGTTGGCTAGATGTTGTAGTGTGTGCCTACAGCCCCAGAATTCAAAAGACAAACACCAAGGGATTAGGAGTTGCAGGTCAGAGAAAGCTACACAGTGGTTCCAGATCCACCTGGGCTGCAGAGAATAAGAAAAAAAAAAAAACCTCCAGCCAAATCCAGATAAGAGTGGAGAATATGGACACAAGATCCCACCACTAGCTGGCAAACTATTGGCTTTGATAGCTATTAGGTGGAGAGTCAGCTTCTTTGAATGATGTGACTCCAGGTAGACTGGCTACATGTCAGGAGAGGCCCTGATCCCTAGACTAGCTAAGCAACGCAAACTGACACGATAAGAAAATAAGAAAAGAAGTAATTTCAAGTTGAATGCGAAGGGTTGGGAAGATGGAAAGGGTTATAAAGGGTTATGGAGTAAATTTGCTCAAAATACGTCATATGAAAATCTCAAACACAATACAAATATTGCAAACACATGTTGAAATTCTAGGGTGATAGGGCAATAGGTAATGGAGATCGGTAGATAATTATGCCATGACAGTGGTGCCTTGATGAATTGAATTATAGAGTAAAAGGGAATGCAGAATTGCAAATTATGCCATGAGAGTAGCATCCTGATGAATGGGATTGGTGACTGCAGAGCTTGGCTCTCAAAGACTCACTGCAAACCAGGAAGAACTCGCACCTGACACCTGATTAGCTTACACCTCTATCCTGCACTCCCAGACTTCTGAACTAGAACTAGTAAGTTTCTTTTGTTTGGGATGCCCACCTGCAGTCACTGGATTCAGTAGCACTAAGACATAGAGGGGCACATACCTCTCCTAGGGTCTCAATAAAATATTCAAATGATTGCTAACAATTGCACCTTATCCAAAAGGTATGTAGTTAGTTCATGGTCACCAGTATGCATGCTTGCATTTTACAGAAAATACCTTTTAGTTACTTTACCGTTGGAAATGTGCATTGAACATACTTTGATTGAAGTCCAAATGACTCCAGTGACCAGACAGAGAAGTGCAAAAGGCTAGGAAACAGAGGTGATAGAGATGTGAAAGAATGGAGCCAGGGGCTAGGGAGACAGTTTGGATGGTAAAGTGCTTGATGTACAAGCAAGAGGACCCAAGTTCAATGCCCAGACACTATCTAAAAAAAAAGCCAGGCATGGTGGCATGCATTTATAATCCTGACATAAACTCACTGTCACATAAAATAGTGTGCTTGACTCTTGAGGACAAATACCCAAGATTTTCCTCCAGCCTACACACACACACACACACACACACACACACACACACACACACACACACACATATGCATGCTCATCTGTGAACACACACACAAGGGGAGTGAGGGCAAATACAGCCAGTGAAGCCAGATCAGAATCTCCATGTAAACTAACTGAAATTGTCTGTATTGGTTCAGCCATTGCCATATACTTTAAATTTCTAAGGAAACCCAGAAATACAACATTCATGTTACTTTACATGCCAAAAATGAGATTTCTAACATTCAAAAGTATAATGGGAAATTTACCTCATACTTAAGCCTATGTTCACCAGCTTACAATTTCTAGATTAAATAATCCAACCTTTCTTTATCCAAATCATCCTGTTTCCCCAAGTTCCCCCCATTCTCCCCTTCTCATTTTTCTCTCCCCATCTCCCCTCACCCCCATTCCGCCCCACCCCCAAGATCCCAATTTTTTGCCCAGCAATCTTGTCTACTTCCCATAGCCAGGAGGATACTACGTTTTTCATTGGGTTCACCTTCTTATTTAGCTTCTTTAGGATTACAAATTATAGACTCAGTGACCTTTATTTATGGCTAGAAACCAATTATGAGTGAGTACATCCCATGTTCATCTTTTTGGGTCTGGGTTACCTCACTCAGGATAGTGTTTCCTATTTCCATCCATTTGCATGCAAAATTCGAGAAGTCATTGTTTTTTACAGTGTACTCTAATGTGTATATATTCCAGACTTTCTTCATCCATTCTTCCATTGAAGGACATCTAGGTTGTTTCCAGGTTCTGGCTATTACAAATAACCCTGCCTTGTGGGAAGTCCAAGGCCCCCCGGGGAGGGGACATTTTCAGTATAGGTAGAAATCTAATGCTAGGGAATTCGCACGAATCTGTAAAGATGATCACAGTTAAGACTCCTAGCAATAGTGGATAGGTAGCCTTAGCTGGACATCTCCTGTGATCAAATTGGTGACAACCTCAAATTTTTTTTGTTTTTGTTTTTGTTTGTTTTGGTTTGTTTTTGTTTTGTTTTGTTTTGTTTTTTGGTTTCTCAAGACAGGGTTTCTCTGTAGCTTTGGTTCCTGACTTGGAACTAGCTCTTGTAGACCAGGCTGGCCTCAAACTCACACAGATCAGACTACCTCTGCCTACCAAGTGCTGGAATTAAAGGCGTCCACCACCACCGCCCGACCAATAGCCATCACAGAGCCTCCATCCAGTGACTGATGGAAACAGACGCGAAATATACAGAGCCCTGGGCCGAGCTCTGGAAATCCTGTTGAAGAGAGGGAGGAAATATCGTTCGAGCCAGAGAGGTCAAGGTCATCACAGGGGAACCCACAGAAACACCGATGTAGCTTCAACTAATGCAAACTGCATGCTGTACGACTCAAATATCCAGAAACAAAACCGAGAGCTGTGGTTTAGTTTAAGAAAACTAATATAGAAACTAAATCAAATTTCTATTGTAATACTAGGCAAAATAACTACAATATTACCTTACACACAAGCAAGAGCAGGGTGTGTTTATTTTAATGAAATAAATGCATAGAACTCTGACAGAAGAAGCTATTTTAAGAAGAAAAATATCGGAAAAAAATTCCACATAAAGCAATTTCGTCATGGTCACAAACTGTTTCAAATCCACAGCATCAATCTGTTTTAAATAAGCAATGAACAACTAATTACCTACCAAGAATCATAACAAATTTAACAGTTAACACTCTCGCTGTTGAGACAGGTTTGTTTTTTTTTTTAAATCTACAGATAAACCTTGGTTTGACTTGCTCAGAATCTGTAGCTTCTAGGCCTCTGTGCTCCCACCTTCCTCCTGGGAAAACAATAAAGCACCATGTAATTGGTTCATAAGTGGAAAAAAGTGACAACTGTAAGCCAATCAGGTTTGACAGCACCTAGAGGCTCAGCTTGGGAAGCCGGGTCCATCATCCACTCACATACCCTGCCTGTAGCTGACCCCAATAGCCACTCTGGAAACCAATGTTTTATTCATAAAGGGAGGATGACACCACCGTTAAGTATTCTTAAGCCAACTCTTCAAAAGGCAAAAGGAATTAATATCTCCCCAATTATGACTTTGTTAATATTTTTGAAAGTATCTCCTTGCTTCTAGAATTCTAAGTGGGCACACAACACCTAACATATTTTTCTTATATTTTTGAGATTATAATACAGCTAAATCATTTCTTCCTTTTCATCCTTCCCTTCAAACCCTTTCATATACACCTCCTTACTCTGTTTCAAATCATGGCCTCATTTTTATTGCCGTTACATAAGTATGTGTGTCTCTGTGTGTCTGTGTGCCTCTAATGCAGTATTGCTATACCATTTATCACAGGTGTTGTCTTAGTTTTAAGTAACTTCTGTATGAATTTGTCTTCAAACAAACCATTACCTTAGGAGGTAATGACTTGGTCTTGTTTATGTTGCTATTCCTTGATGATAGAAGATGAGTCCATCATATGAACCTCCTCACAGCAGATTCTCAATAACATTTAAATTAATTTAAATGTGAAACCCTAGAAATTTAGAAGCGAGAAAACAAGCCATCCTTTGCCCTGTAGGTTTGTGATTTATAACTTTCCCCTGGCTACAGTTGGCCCCCAATGATTTTGCAGGATAAAATCTCATCTTGATGGTTACAGACATAGAATAGCCTTAGACGTACTACTTGTCCAATAAAAATGTGTTCTTAAGAAAAGAAACAAGATACTAGTGTGGGAAACAGGAAGGTGGGAGCAATTGCATGGCAAGAATTTACTGTTTGTTACTCCTAGAACAGAGCTTCTGAAAAATTGTTCCAGTCATGGTTGCTTTGCAGTCAAGAAACGTTTACACGAACCCAGGAATACAGGAATACTAAATAGGTATACAAAGCAAACACTTAATGATAAGAAAGCATAAATAATTAATTTGGTATATAAGACTTAGTTTTACAATTTATTAAAGCAAATTTGCCTACTAATGAGATGGATGTGCTTGTTCATTTTGAATAAAGGATTAAGTTTTGTCTAAATATTTGATGCAGCAAGACAAACAGCATCTTCAACATTTTTTTTAGAGTTTCTATTGTCAATGTTGAAAATACATTTTGATGTAAAAATATAGTACAATGTAAAAGTAGACTGCACTTTAGTTTCCTGGCCACCCAGACCCGAATAATCACACAAAACTATATTAATTACAACTCTGTTTGGTCTATTAGCTCAGGCTTCTTATCAACTTACATCTTAAATTAACCCATTTCTGTTAAAATATGTATCACCATGAGGCTGTGGCCTACTGGTAAGGTTCTGGTGTCTTTCTCCTTCAGCAGCTACATGGTATCTCTTGACTCCACCTTTTTGCTCACTGAATTTTTCTTGCCTAGCTATTCTGCCCTGCCATAGGTCAAAGCAGCTTCTTTATTAATGGTAATAAAACATATTCACAGCATACAGAGGGGAATCTCACACCAGTACAAAATAGCGGGAATAAGTTTAAGGTTATTTCAATAATTCTTGAAAATTCTGCTCTAATCCCAAGCCAAAATTCACTCACTCAGTGATATATTTTTATGAACTCAAGCAGAACTAAAATAGCAATTTTTAAAATCAAACATTCTAACACAATCCAATCCAAAGCTTTACTAATTTGATATTTTCATGTTGAAGAATTATGGAGTACTAAGCCAAGTACTAAAAAAAATTGTCTTCTCCAATTAAACCACAATACTTCTAAAGGAGAGAAAGATTTGGGCATACAGTAATAGTACAATTCATAATCTTCAGGTCTCTGATCTGAGGCCAGCTGTTTCTAACAGAGTTTATTGCATGCCAGGTGGATATACACAATGCAACATGAGTACACCGTGTGCTCACAGTTAAGGCTGCAGGGCATGATATAGAACAGGCAAGCAATGGCAGAAACACCCTGTCTTCAGTAAAGGTTTGATTTCTAAATAAGTTTGGTTGTTTCAGATGCAGAGACCTCTTACTGTTGTCAAAATGTTCACACTTCCCACATTGAATTACATGACCCCATGTAGGGTCACCAACTCACAGTTTCAGCTGGGCTCTGGAGTATGGGTCTGGGAATACCCTGAGAGTCTCCTCGAACTTCCGAAGCTAAGAGCAACACAGCTTGACACTTGACAGATATGCAGTAAACATCTTCTCTGAAAATAGTGACGAGCAATAACAGATCAGCTGGGGGAAAATGACAACACTCCCTTGACCAACTCCAATAAAACACATGCGTAAAGGATTTTTCCAGCTGGGCAACATAGTGGTGGCTGAGCACACCCCAATCTGTCCATACATTCTCCAGACCTGAAGAAATCAACCAAAAAAAAAAAGTCTATCTTCTCAGAAAAACTGAAAAACCAATAATGTAAGAAACTTCAAACTACCTACCTGGTCACAGGAAAAGAAATTGATTTTTGTTGTAACTAGTTCTTGAGCTTTTGACACGATATTTTCAGATCCTTTGTACAATGTGGAAAACAGACAAAAAAAGAAAGGACAAAAGAGAGAAAGAAAGATAGAAAGAAGGAAGTAAGAAAGGAGGAAGTAAGAAAGAAGGAAGGAAGGGAGGGAGAGAGGGAGGGAAAATA
>NC_022030.1:41132909-41144226 GCF_000317375.1 Microtus ochrogaster
AGAGAGAGAGAGAGAGAGAGAGAGAGAGAGAGAGAGAAAGGCAGATAAAGAGAAAGGAGAGAGACTTGTTTTAGTTTCTTTCAGCCACTATGATAAAACATTCCGACTAAAAGCAGCTTAGGGGAAGAGATGGTCTATTTGACATACAGTCCCATGTCACTGTCTGTGAATCGGGAAGTTGGAGTGAAAAGGGGAGGAAGAGCTTGAAGCCAGGACTGCTTGTTTTCCCACAAAGCATCTCTTCTGACCAAGGAGTTTACATCACAAAGAAGTGCAGCAGAACCTAGGAGGCACGCTGACTGGATGACAGGCAGGAAGGTTTATGATCTGCTTGCTTTTCATTCTGTTCAAGACCTTGTGCCTATGGAATGGTGCCTTCCTTAATGGGCTGGGTTCTGCATCAGTTAAAAATTGGGACAATACCTCACACAAGGGCTTACAGGCCAACCTGATCTCGGCAGTTCCTCAATTGGTGGTCTTCTCTCCGTCTCTAGGCTGTGTCAAGTTGACAAGAAAGCTAAACATGACATAATTGATATAAAATAAAATCACACAAACAACAACCTCAACACCAAGAAGAAAACCGCATATCAAAATTAAGTAAGACAAGAATTAAATAGTCTTCATATATCAGAACATTGATCTGGACCCATACTTTATAAAACATAGAAATTGATATGAAAAATGGAAGTACTGATTGCTCAAAGGGCTCATCTTCCTGTAGAATTATTTTTGAAACTCAAATAAAAGTATAATAATTAATGTTTCAAATCTCCTGGGAAAATTGTAAGGTTTTTGAGAACCAACCAAATGTTGATGAAGAAAGAAACCATTTATAAATGGAGAGATTTTGGGGCAGTCTGACTTGCCCTTTCCCCACCAACCTTCCCAGCTCACTAATGAACTTGGTACTGCAGCTAAAGTTCAAAGTACACAGAGAGATGTTGTTCATAAGTTTTCTCTAACTTTTATATTCACAGCATGGTATGAGTTCACACACAGACACACACACACACACAGAGAGAGAAACAGAGACAGAGAGACAGAGAGAGAAATGGGGAAAAGGCTGAGGATGGGGTACTAATTAAGTTTTAAGAAGAAAATTGACTTTTAATATGTGTATAACAGATGATATGGATTTGTCAACAAAAATCTCAGGGTCTGAAACAGGATAACAGTAAGTTATTAAGCAGATCGGCTTAAACAGCTCAACAACACAGTTTGCTCTGAAATAAAACTTAAAATCAACAGCAACCAAATCACTATCTAGTACAACTAACTATAAATTCAGAAAGAGCAAAAAACTAGTTAATAAATGATGAGTCTGTTAAAGAAGAAATCAGGAAATCAAGAGAAATATTCCTGGAACTAAAATAAGTAAATGAAATTAAAGACAAGTATAACAGAAGTTCTAGGACACATGAAAAGCAGTTCTAATGGGGAAATTTATAGCCTATAATGAGTTGGATTCAAACTGGGAGAATGAGGAAGAAAAAACTATAATCAGAATATATTGTATGAAACAAATCTATTTGTAATTAAAAAATCAAATATCAGAAAAAGTACAAGTTAAAGACTTAGTGATGCAACTCAAGAATCAGGTGAAATAAGAACAAACCAAACTGAAATCCAGCTGAACAGGTTAAGTATCCACTTGTCTTCTTTGGAGAATGTTCTGCTGGGCTGCCTAGCCCAATTTTTAATTGGGTTGTTTATAGTTATAGTTAGTTTGTTCGATTATTTTTAGATCACTGTTTCATAATCAATCAAAGTTCTCTGATTTGAGAGATCAGTCCTGAATGAGGTTTTTATATCAGTCCTCTTCCTCTGTCTAGGTTCAGGGCATGTACAGTAAAAAGGAGCAAAAAGGATGAAAAAGTGAGGTTTGGGGAGGAGTGCAATGGACATGGTATGGCTGTGCTACTCATGTCAAAACAACTTTGGTTACTGGACAAGATCAAACCTGTCAAAATTCCACATCTAGCTGAGAAGCTATTTAATTTGATGACTACTGGGGGGAGAAACTCTATTTCCTTTGGGGTCCAGCCACGGATAGGTATCTCATGCTCTATGGGATAGCCCCAAACTCATGTCTTATCGACAGCTCCAGTGCACTCAGTATATATAAGGACAGGAATAGGACACGAAGTTGGGAAGGGATATCTGAGGAAGGGGAGCAGTCTAGGGAATCAGAGTGGGGTCTTGGGGAGTGAATACAATCAGAATGTGTTCTACACACGTATGAGATTCTCAAACGATAAATACAATGTGCTAATTGAAGAAAAGTATCAAAGATGTCAATGGGCTTAAGACAAACAGATATGGAGCATATTCCACATATTTTTGCAGATACAAAGATAATTTCTGAGGAGCCCACAGACAGCCCAGAGAGTAAAACTGCTTATCAATAAGACTGGCCAACTTGAGATTTTGCCCGAAGATTGATATGAAGGAGAAAGCTGAACAAAAACGTGCCAACATACAATTCCAGTTGTTTCTATTTCTCAGTAGGTCACCATTTAATTTTACACAAACTTGAATTGTAGGAGTAATCATTCAGTACTCTGTTTGTCTAGGTGAAAGTCTGTATATTTATGCTGACAATTATTGTTAATAATTGCAGTAATAATTCAGCATAACTTAATGTTTCATATTCTGAAATCAATAAGAAAACTCACATACTGAGCCTGCAAAATCACTATTTATAATCAATTGTAATGTCTTTCTTAGTAAGTTTATTTTTCATATTTGGCATATATCAAAAGCCCAGAAATAAAATTAAATAATCTAAGATATATTTTTAAAGTGAGACACATTTCAGCTTATTAGTACAAATCTCAACAATGTCTTCAAATACATATTTTACTTCGTTAAAGTCACTCTAATGGAGATAATCAATAAAAGGAAATTTAATGTTTAAAAATTTATTACTTTTCAAATCTGAAAGGACACTGCGGTTTTGAGCATCATGGGTCAGTCTTATTGATCTAATTACGTGGTATCTTTATTATTACCTATAAGTTCCAGAATGAACACATATCATCAGGACCAAGAAAAACTAGTAAACTTTAACTTAGCCATTCTTTCTAATAAACGTCCTATGGACCCATAACATGAATCTAGCAACCAGTTTTTTTTTTTTTAAAAAAAAAAAAAAGAGGAGGCAGTGTTTTTCAAAGCCCTGCAATTTTCTGTGTGATGAAAATAATTCCTGGGGATTCTGTTCTGATCATTTAAATAGGTCTCCCTAGAGTAAGGCTTCAAACTCAGTAAGAAGGGACATGCCTGCTGCCATCGCCTATAACAGAGCAGGCTGAGAATCACTTCTCTGTCCTGCTCTAATTCAGAAAACAAGACTTAACTTTTCTTAAACTAAAATAAATCACTTACTGCTGGCTTTGACACAAACTACAAAGGAAGGCAAAGACGATTTTAGGTTTGAGGAAAGAAAAGAGGTGACATCTTGTTGTTAGGGGTGTCGATCGCAAGTGATTAATGAATCAGCCCAGACAGACAGTAAGGAGGGAAATCATCAGAGAAGCTAGTGTCTAGATGCTGAAAAGCCATTTGCTGCGATTTTATGGGGGATTTTCCCAGGGAAGATCACAAAGTAACAAAGTACTAAGACTGCAGATATCGGAGGTGTGAAACTTGTGCCGACTTCCTAAGGAGCAGACTGCGGTGCTGATGGAGGCTTCTGAATGCTTCCGTGACCACGAGCTTCCTGGTCTTGTTAGAGAAGAATGTATCTCGAGTTTAACTTCTCTATCCTCGTTGATTGCACTAGACCAGATCCTCGACTGCACAGAATATCAGCCATCATCATCTGAAGAGAACATGAAAAGAGTAAGGTGGAGGCTAACACATATTGAGATAATGCTTCGGTTTAATGGGTGACTATGTGCGGGAGGCAACCTTTAGACCTCCTGAACAGAATCTGTAGGTCCCAGCTAACCTCTCATCAAGTTTCCAATGCAATTTTTTGAGGGGTATCCTTTGCTTTCCTGTGATGCAAGAGCATGCATGTCCCATGATGGCTGGTGGTCTTACACTGTGGGAGCAAAACCACAGGCTTCACTACTCATAGAGATTATAAAAATCAGTAACTAGTTACAGTGGCTCAGAATCTGTCCTCTTCACTCTTTGGAAGTGTTTTATCTCCATGTGTAAAATAGAAATTCTTATTTTTGAGGCACAGTGAATTTCCTTTTTTGTTGCAGTAAGGATACAAGTATGTAGCTTTGTTATTAATACTTCTACATCTCTATAAAATTGATTAAAATGGTGCTGTTGTTAATATTAATTATACTATACACATTCTATGGCATTAGTTATCACTGTCTGAGCAAACTAGTAGCTGTGTGTTGGTCTGAGCACTTCCTTAGTCTGACACCATATATTTCAGGCTTGCCTTCTACATTCCCTATCACTGGAATCAGCCATTTCTTTAAGGAACTACACTTCCTGTTTATCCAGGAATATTCAGAAATCAAGATCACTGTTGAAGGGGCACCATTGTTTACAGCCCTTTAATGTTGCAGAACAGAGAAATATGTGTATGCATAACAATCTTTCTCACACACACACAAACACACACACGCATGCACACAGGCTAAATACAAATTCCCAAGGTTGTCCTCATCTCAGATCCATGATTACATACCACTTCCCATCTTTACCTGTAGACTTACATTCCAATAGTACAAATACAGCCCTGGAACATGTCATCCATCTACATGTTTGGCAGTATCAGGATCTCCAGTTCCTTAGATTTATAGGAAACATTCGTATCATGCAGTTCACAGAGTATTTTTTTTTTTGCCTTCAATCTTACAGACTTGCACGTTCCCAGCGATTAAAAGCAGGTACGCCTGCAATGTCATAAGGAAAAATGATTCTTCACTTCTGACTTTCCTTTCAAAGACTTGTAATATCAGTCTAATCCTGAAAAAAATACCAGAAAATAGCAATTAAATTGTTTGACAGTACTCCTCAAAACTGTTAAGTAATAAAAAGTAAGTCAAAAAGATAAAATGAGAATAGCCATCGTTAGGTGGGGTCTAAAGAGACCAGATAACTGAATGCCATTTAATATTCTGGAAGCAAAAACCAAGGATTATGAATAAAATGTCAACTTATGTAAAATGTATGGATATTGCTTCATCAGTTTTAATAAACATGTCAGTGTTAGCAACTGAGAAAACTGCATCTAAGGATTTAAGAATTGTCTTTGTTGTTCATTTTCTATGAACCTAAAAGTATTCTTAATATATATATGGAGAGAGAGAGAGAGAGAGAGAGAGAGAGAGAGAGAGAGAGAGAGAGAGAGAGAGTAAACACTTGAAGCAAAGCATGAAGCAGTATCATTCTGGAGACCACTCACCCCAGGAGAGGACTCCCTGAGTCTTCCCATGGTTTAAAGTCAATAACTTGATCCACAGCCAGCTCCTCATGGCAGTGTTTCATCTTCCTAAAATTCTTAGTGCCTAGGAGAAAGTCCTGATCAAGTAACACTAGCATGTACTAATATGGGCTTGAATGACAGGAAATTTGATTTAGAGCAGATGCAATGAATAAGGAATGTGTGTTCCAGCTACCTGTGCATCAGTACCCGAAGGACTAAAGAATAACTGGGCTAAGCTAGTCTAGGCGTCTAGACGGTGGGATAAACCATAACACTGAGTAGTTCCATCATACCTTACCCTTTTGGTTAGTATACTAACCAAGAGCTGAAACAACAGGAGTCAATGTACAACTCAGTACAAAAGTTTATCTCACTCATGTCAGTGAGTGAAAAACTGTGCCTGAGCTCTGCCACTTTCATACTTGGTTTTTAACCTGCACCCAGGGCAGTTGATTTTGTTACCATAATTTTACAGCTGGTGAGGAAAGGATTAAATAGAGCAAAAGACAGAGATCTTATTTTTTAAAAACTAAACAGTTGTACACCTGATTTCTATTCAGACTTTTCTATACCTCACTCCTCATCAAAACATGTTTCTTTCTCCTGAAGGACATACCTGAAGCACAATTAATAAAAACCAGGAGACAGAAATTGTGGTTCAACCTGAAGGTCAGAAAAGCAAAGCAGCCAGCCACTGGCTCTTACCTCTATGTCAGTCAGAATGGCGATCCTGACTTCAGGAATCTCAGAATGAGACTCTGTGTGAGAACTGTCTCCTCTCATCTTATATTCCTCTCTAGAGCTGGGAATAAGAGCATGTACCACTACCGTCTAGTTTCCATGGAAGCCATCATGGTTACTGGGATTAAACGTGTGTGTCATTGTAAATACTGGGATTAAAGGGTTGTGTCTGCTTGGTTTGTAAGACTGACCAGTGTGGCTGTGGTACTTTTATGATCTCCAGGCAAGCTTTATTTATTAAACTACAAATGAAATGCCACTAAACATATCGGACTGCCTGTGAAAGTTATAAAACATAAGCTTTAGACAGGTGTCCATAAACCAACTGTAAACTGTAATCTTCTATTTAAAACATGAGGGAAGAAACACAAGAAATCATCAATTCTGATTCCCACAGCAGGTAATCTTTAAACTTTTGCTACTGTGGACAATACTTCCTGTGTTGATTACTTTGCCTTAGTAGTGTTTTATGATTCTCAACTTCCTGTATTTAATCAGACTCAGTAGAAACTTAAGGTTTCATTTCATCCTAGTTTTTTATAATATTAGAGTTAGCATACTTTGTTATAATCTTACTACAGCACAAATGTAACGGGTGTTATAGTTTCAGAATCCATCTCAGTGACCACAGCTAGAGAACAAGGATGTCAACAATACCACCCAAGTTTCAGAGAGATGAGTCAATGCTTCATTCTGAAGTGATTAACTTGGGGACAAGCAGATAAAATAGACCTAATCATAGTGAAAGTTAGGAATGTGCTTAATGTCTTGGGTTATGGGCATCCCTCATTTCCTCTGGAAGAAAATGATTAGCCAGTACCCAGTGACATCATAAACTCCCATTGGAGTCTATGCATTTGTAAGATTCCCATTATTATGCTGCATTATTACATAAGGGATTTACATTGTAATTTGTATTACTGGCAAGAGAATTCATTTTGTTTAATTTAAATTGCATCTATGTTAATTTATTGTTGGAGGAGGGTGCTTGTTGGTTTCCAGCTGTTCAGCCCCCTGAAATAATCACACAGAAACTGTATTAACTAAATCACTGCTTGACCCATTAGCTCTAGTTCCTTATTGGCTAACTCTTACATCTTAATTTAACTTGTTTCTATTAATCTATATATTGCCACATGGCTGTGGCTTGCCAGCTAAAGTTCCGGCATCTATCTCCTGTGGGGCTACTTGGCTTCTTCTTCTCTGCCTTCTTTCTCCCAGTATTCAGTTTAGTTTTCCCCATCTACCTAAGTTCTGCCCTATCAATAGGCCAAGGCAGTTTCTTTATTCACCAGTGGTATTCACAGCATACAGAGGGGAATCCCACATCATTTTACCACACATCTTTTTAACGATATGTCATTTCAGTTTTCTCTGATTGTGGGACATATATATATAACCAGTAGTAGCCAACCACTCATCAGATTAATGAAAGATTCTGCCAGTGACTTTCACTTGTAGATGACCTAATGATTACACTAAGGGCTTAAAATATATGGGTCTACTTTTTAAAAGTTAACTATTAGTTCAAGAAATGTAGGGATCTTACAAGACTGTCTCACTGAATTTCCATCAAAGTGGCCATGAGTTTCATTTTCTGATCTTTCTTGTATAGACCAATGTGGATTGTGTGGTAAATCTATGGACTTTTTTATGTGTAGGGGTTTGCCTATATGTTTGTATACTTCACCACTTTGTAAGCCCACAGATGTTGGAAGAGAGTGTGGGATCCCCTGAAACAGGCGTTGCAGATGCTTGTGAGCCACCACCCAGATGCTGGGAATTGAACCCAAGTCTTCTACAAAAACAGCATGCTCTTAACTGCCATCTCTCCAATCCAGTCTATGGACTTTCTAATATAAAGATAACAAGATTTACTATGAGATCTAAAAATGAAATTTTAGGAATAGTTTTCACTGAACACAGGGGGGGTGCTTTTCTGGCTTCCTTTGGTTCTCCTACCCATGTTACTGTCCCTCTTCCCAGTAGGTGGTAAAACTAACTGTCAGGGTATACACCTATAGCAGGCACTGCTAGTCTTTCCAAAAGATTTAATATTGTAGCAAACAGACAATCAAAGATAAAGCTGTTTCTCAGTCTTCTGTAACCATCATGTGCCTATGTATGAGGGGAAGAAATAAAGCCACATAAAACATTCTTGAGGATCAGGTTGGGCAGACTTTGGTAAAAGCTCTTTGCCTTCTTGCCCATGGCCTTCCTCTTCTGCTGTTCACATACGGACCACAGGATCAGACCTAGGGAAGCAGTGTTGGACTGTAAATTATCTTGAGAAAGGAGACTTCATATGCTATAATAACAAGACAAGACTAAAACAGAGCCCCTAAGAGCTCTGTAGAGCTTCCTGTATCATTTGGAGTCACCACTATGATAAGATGTCTACTTCCAAACATAATCATCTCACATGTAACCACCAACTGTTCCCAGCACATAGACACATGACTCAGACCTGGCCTGCTATATCTTCTTCCTCAACAAGGTACTAGATCGAGAAGAAACACAAACTCAAAGTTATACCAGTCATTGTCCTTTACAGAGGGAATATGTGTGTGGCTCCTACTCATTGTGTTGCTAGTTGAACACTGACGTATGGCATTGTTTAGAGTCTCATTACTGCTGTGATCACATGCAGACACCCCTTACAGTATAAGAGAATGAGAAAGAGTACAGAAAAACAAGAGTTAAACAGAAGAGTTTATAGAAGAATGTGCTAGCCAGCTTTTAATGACCATAACAGCTACCTCGGATAAATGTACTTACAAAGAGGAAATATATGTCTTAGCTCACGGCTAAGACAATCAGCTTCATGGATTTGAGACTGTTGCAGAACAGGATGACATGGTGGGTATGTGGCACAGGAAGCTCTTTGACCTCAAGACCAGAAATCAAAGAAAGAAGAAAGAGCAAGAGTCCCACTACCCTCTTCAAGGATACAGTCCCCAGTGATATAAACCTCCCTACAAGTCTCAATTGCCAAAGGTTCGGCCATCTCACAACAGAGCCACAGTTTGAAAGAGCAGTGTTTTAACTCATGGGCCTTTTGGATACACCAACCCAATTACAGCAAAAAGACAGAAATATGCCTGTCATCCTATGAGCTTCTGATAACAACTCTGCCCAAAGTTTTACCAGCTTAGAGGTTCCCAGTTTCTACTTTTAGGAAACACACAGCTTTATAAAGAACACAGAAAGAGAAGAATTGTTCAGCATTGTGTTAACAATGGCAAAGATGAGCATAGGACATTTTAGAACAACAATCTTCCCCAGCCAAGCATGCAAGAAAAGAGAGAAGAAATGAGAGAAGCATGGTGTCTGTAATGGCTGAAAGATACATTTTAAAGGTAGTGCTTAGTTGGAGTTAAATAGGAAGTTAGACAGGCTATGGAAACAGAGGGTCACACTCTACAGGACAGATAAGCAAACAGCATATGTGGGAAACAAAGTATAATCAGGAAACCATTGTGACAAGGGCCTCATGTGCAGCAGAGGCAGCACTGGGAGATTCTAAGCAAACAATGATGTGCTTTAAAAGTGCTCTGTGCACAAAGAGGAGAAGTTGTATGGATGATGGGAAGAAATGTTGGGAAGCTATTGCAGAGTCTGGCAAAGAAACAGTGTAACTTGTAGGAGGGTGTATGTGATGAGAAATATTTTTGATGATTGCACTCACAGGATTGCTAAATGGGAACTGGGATGACCCATCGTTTTTAGAGAAACTGGGAAACAGAAATGCAGTCCACTGGGATGGAAAAGGCTGGAAAAGAAATGGCTTATAGATGACTGCAGTGGTCCAAGAACATAGTGAGAAAGAGGACCATTAGGCATCAAAATAAACACTATGTTGGCAGTTAGATATAGGAGTTAAGAGGAATGGATGGACTACTTACATAAATGTGGACTGTGTTGCAATCAAGATTTTGCTAGGTAACGCCATTTAGGCTGAGTGTAAACGGAGGGAAAAAATGTGAGTATTATAAAGTGTTTCAACACTAAGGGACTGCTGATGATGCAGCAAAGGAGCCTGGGATGGAGGGCTGCCTATGAGATGAGAGGCATCAGAAAGGTAGGGGTCTCCTGAGCATGATAGAACATGCTTCTGGTCATGGGAATTATCTAATGCTACTGAGTCTATTACTATACAATGCAGGACAGAGAAGTGTTTCTAGTCATGTATCCCTGGCCTTAGCCCTCAGTCTGTCAATTATTAACCTTGGCACCTGATAACTGGTTATCTACCAGGAAATGGCAGAGTATTCCTTTAATTCTTTGCATCTCTTTCCAGAGGTAAATAAATCACGTTTAATATGTATCAGGGGAAATAGCTTAATAGTGCAAGAGATAGCAGAAACAGAGAATAGACTCCAAAGGCAATTGTCTTGGGCATAAAATTAGAAGTTATTTAAATCAGGTGAAAACATTGTGGCCTTTTGGGCTTTTCTAATTTCTTGCCTCCACAGCTCATCGTGCCTGCAACACACACATCACAGGGATTACCCGATTTGGGAGTCTTGGTTCTTCTTGTTCTGAAAGTAATTCTGATTGATAGTATTAATATTAGATTATTGCATCAGAAAGCCTATCAAATATTCATTTTTGAGAATTTGTAAAACCAATTTTCATCACGTGGAATGATAATAAAAATTACCTGGGACAATACAGGCAATTTTCTAAGCAAAACCCGAAACTCTACCTGAAACTTACTGATTTAAGTTTAGAAGCAGGAACCTGGACTGAGGTTAAAGAACTGACTCATCAAGTTGGTCCTTGGTGCACAGAATCATTATTGCCAGAGAACTTGTCAGAAATACAAATGTTTAAGCCCCAACTCAGGCCTCTTCAGTCAGCACTTGGAGATAAGTAAACATTGTTCTCATGTTCTCCATAGGTAACTTGTGTGTAGAAAACATTGAGGAGCCTGAGATATTATATCAGGAAGCAGGGGAGCAAGAGATAAAGAAAATGAGGAGAAGGAAGAGGGCAAGGGAGAGAAAGAGAAAATGAAAGGTGGAAGAGAGAAAATCAGGAAAAAGGAGAAAGCCTAACAGCAAGAAGAGTGCAGGGAAAGGAGTGGAATGAAGTGGAGAATCATGGGAGCCGGTGAGAGGGACTGGGTGTTCAGCATTTGGAAAGGAGTGGAATGAAGTGGAGAATCAT
>NC_022030.1:41144326-41144890 GCF_000317375.1 Microtus ochrogaster
GGAAAGGAGTGGAATGAAGTGGAGAATCATGGGAGCCGGTGAGAGGGACTGGGTGTTCAGCATTTGGAAAGGAGTGGAATGAAGTGGAGAATCATGGGAGCCGGTGAGAGGGACTGGGTGTTCAGCATTTGCAAGATAATGATTACTTCACAATATTGTTGAGAACTGCACAAATTAATAACCTCCCAGTGCCCTGGGACCTAATAAATGTAATGTCTATAAAATGACATGTAACACAGCTCAATATTAAATAATCTCAGCACAGCCATTTAACAGTCCTATTTGTTGCATTATTAAAAGATGGTTACTGTGCTCTGAGTGTAGATTTCTTTTCTAAATCTCATGTTGGAGATTCATCCCATTCTTAAATGTTAAGAGCTTGGAGACTCAACACATTTATGGGATTTAGACACAGAAACTTTGGGAAGCAGAGGATTCAGGTCACCAGCATGGGACTCCAGATCAAACATGGATGTCTTTATCAGGAGAGTGACCCAGCAGATACATTTGCTGACAGTCCCTTGTCATGTGCATTTGCTGACAGTCCCTTGTCATGTGCAGTTG
>NC_022030.1:41145229-41163213 GCF_000317375.1 Microtus ochrogaster
TTGCTGACAGTCTTTTGTCATGTGTACCAGCTCAGGACTCTTGTCTGCAAGAAGGCCAGCAATGATGATAACCTTGTAACAGAATGAGGAGCAAAAGTAAAGCTTTCTTAAAGGAATATTTTACCTAGCCTGTATCATTGTGTTATTGTCAGGAGAAAAATGGACTAAGACAATTAGTATAGTGTTTTTTCTCTACTAGGACTTTTATCTCTATTGACTTCGTCTATGCTCATTTTAATTGTTTCCGTTGTAGTTCCTTTATGACATTCTTGAAGCCCTCTTCAGAGCCCTTATTTTAAGGCATCCTTCTAAATTCCAGTGGATAGAAAACATTGAAATAGCATCAGTGTAGTGGGGAGAGCTGCTCTGCCCTGTTGGAAGGTTGAGTACCATCATACAGTCTTGACTGAGAATGACAGATGAGATTGATTCTTCTTAAAACAAATCGCGAATGCTTTCCACTTAAAGGAGACAGCCCAGAAACAGAGCCAAATGTTTTTCAGTATCATTTAGCTTCCTTGTGGGGACTTGAAGATTTCCTGGAGTTTTATTTCCAACAGAGAGCACCTGAGAGGCCAACTATTTCCAAAGATTCAGCTCTTCTGCACTGTTTAATAAAAGCCATAAAATCCACCTGGGTAGTAAATTTAAAAATTAAAAAAAAAACAACTAATTAAACTTAATTGGGTCAGTCTGGGCAGGCTGATTATCCTGTTAGATTGGCCTCCTGATGATTCGATCTTGGCTCCACCAAGTACAACTGCTAAGGAAGAAAGGAAGCACGAATAGCCGTCCTCCTTCTCAAGAGGTGCAATTTTAGTAAGCAGCACAAAGGAAAAATCAGAGGATGAGACGGGATGCATTGTACAGTGCACTGGGATACTACACCGTCAACCTCAAGCAAGGCTTTTAGACTCAGCTTATTTTCTCAGAGTGCAGCACAGGGACTTACTGGAAACATTCAAATAGCAGGCTTGTTTTAGAGGAGGCCTTGCATTTCCTTTTCTTGAATCAATCCAATCCATCCTGTCAGACTTTCATTGCATGTACCTTCTTGCCTAAAACCCAGAAGATGTGAAGAGAGCTACAGGTAATGAGACAAATGCATGACAGAAGGTCAAATTGACAGATGGAACCCAAATCACAGTCCTCTACCAAATGATACTACCGGCTTCTAGACCGGAGATAGGGTGTGACGGGAAGCGCGCCAAAGTACGAGCCTCAGTCAGGTTCTTGGCATTCTGGAATTCTTTATCTTGAATGGTGGTCTAGTTAATACTAGTTTTGATGGCATCAGAATGTAAATGTGTCTGCATATAGAAATGACTTTTTCACCCAGAAAATTAATTTAGAGTTTCAGTTCACATTTTAGATTAGAAAAAGTAAGAGGGAAATGAAATTTTATTTAAGGCAATATAGATCCGTGTTCTTCACTGTGGCCTAAAGAACACCTGCCTTAGAATCAAGGGTTAATAGTATAGTTTTTTAAAGCCCCAACACAGGCTACTAAATCAAACTCTGATAATTGGTTCAGAGCACTGGGATTTTAAAAATATGCCTCCCAGGTGACTATTGTTCACCCTCCGAGCTAATAAATGGACATCTGCTGTCTTGCCGAGTGGTGTGGTGGTTCAGAGTATAAACACCAGTTACATATCAATTTGTTTTACCTCTCTGTACCTTGCTACAAAAATGAGGATATCAAGAGACTTTTCAAAACACCTTTACAAGAATTAATATGTAGTAAGTGCTTAGCACAATACCTGCTAAAATGAATCTTGTCTTCTTGTTATTAATAGAAATGCCACCTCAATAAAGAAACTAAATTTAAAAATGTGGTGGCTTCATGAAATGCAACTGATCACCTTCATATATGCATGTGTGCTCACAGGAACAAGAGCATGCCAGGTTGAGGTCAGATGAATATCTTCCTCAATTGTTTCTTCGAATTATTTTTTAAGGCAGAGTCATTTATTGAACCAGGAGTTGGTTATCCCATCTGGACCGACTAGCTAGTGAGCACTCCACACACACACACACACACACACACACACACACACACACACACACACACACATACACACACACACTCCTTTGTTTCCACCCCTAAGAGTTGGGGTTACATGTAAGCACCTAACTTTTTTTTGTCTTTTACTGAATCCCTAGAATATAGTCACAGAGGAATAAATAAGCATATAGATAAAGAAATTGGGGAGGGGGGGCTGGAGAGATGGCTTAGTGGCGAAGAGCACTAGTTGCTCTTCTGGAGGTGCTGTGTTCAATTCCCAGCAGCCACATGGTGGCTCACAACCATCTATAGTGGGATCTGATGCCCTATTCCAGCATAAAGATATACATGCAGTTAGAGTACTCATATACAGAAAATAGATAAATCTTTGTTAAAAATCTAAGAAATTTTCCATAGCGCAAAGACATAGTACTACAGACCTAGCTTTCATGAAGTGTTGACTATTCGAAAGAAATAGCCATCCAGGAGTGTGGAAGAAAGTCTCTGTAAATATCATGATTTCTGCTCTCCCCAACTATACAATATAAAGGCTAATAATCCAGAAAGAATAAGCACACAGACACAAGCCAAAGCTTCCACAAATGAACCAAGTTAGTTATATATGTCATGAAGTACAAGGTTTATTTCTCAGTTCTCTGGACTAGATAGGTTTTCTGTTACTGAGAGAGACAAACGTACGACCATAATGAAATCAATATAGGGCAAAGATTGCATTCAAGCTATCTTTGCTTCCTCAGTCATGGCCTTTACAGCACATCTCCAGATTCTGGTGCATATGTCCTTTTAATTTAAGCCTCAGGAAACTGATAATGAATGTATCCTACCTTTTCATATACATAGAAAGAAGGTTCAGCGAGGTTGAGGACCTCCTTCATGGTCAACAATCCATACTCCCTACTCCGTTGGTGACAGCTGTTTGGGGGCTCCAAAATCCTCATCTTCATCACATGGCCCAAGAAATAGATACAGAGGACCCTACTGAGTACCCAACAATAAACTTGGGGTAGCAGGCACAACAATGGCATTCCAGTCTAGAAAGCCAGGGGACAAGTAAAACATTGTCACAAATATCATTGCCATGAATCATCAGAAGAGTGATGATTTAAAAGGGTTGGGCCTATTAAAGGACTGTTGATTATCTTACAGTGACATGGCAAATGCATGTAATCTGAGCAAGAACTGCGATTAAAAAGAAAGAAAAAGTATTAGAAGTGGATGGAGCCATATGTGTAAAACACGACAATCCGTGGGCAAGGGAAAAACACTAACACTTCCACAGGTCAGAAAAGGCTTTGCACATTTAGTCTACATGGTTACTATTTGTTCCATTTTACTATTTGGAGATGGAGGGAGGATAGCGACAAATCGCATGTGGAGCACAGAAGACAACTTATAGGAGTCAGTCTTCTCCTACCATGTGTATTCTGGGGATGAAACTCAGTTGTCAGGCTTGGAGGTGAGTGAGTCATTTTGCCTGCCCTGGAAATACATTATAAAAGCCAAGGAAAATAAACAAAAGGATAAGGAGTTATCAGTGTGAGCAGATTTTCCTCTTTTTAAGCCACCTGCGTGTCAGTGGCTGGTACACACAAGTTGGAAGACTGGCTGCAGCCAGAAAATGGAAACACACTTAGCACTGTTGTGAGCTCCTGATCCATAGCTTCCTTAATACTATTCTCTTGCCAGTTCAACTAATGCCCCACAAATACAATAAGCACTATAAATACTCTGCAATTTCTACTAAGCTATAGCTCCAAGCGCCGCCTCTTATCTTGATCTTGAGATGTTCATCAGCTGTTCCTCTCTTGGCTTATTGTCTCTGGCTGTACAATAACAACACCCCAAGCACCCATTAGAGTCAATTTTATTGGTAACTTCTGCCTGCTTAGAAAGCCCATCGTCAATCAGCTCCTGGAAATCAAAGGTGGCGGCGGATTCTGTGCCAAGATACTCACAGCACCAAAGGGTGAAGCCTTGTGGATAGAGTGGGAGAAGCATTTTTAGAAATCAGGAAATTGGTGTCAGGTTAATAAGTTATGAACTGCCTCGATAACTTTTAGTAAGAGTCACTGCTGACTGAAACATGAAGGCCTTTGTGTTAAACTTGGTAGCATCTCTGCCTAGAATGTTTCTTGTAAGGTTTAAAACTTTTGTATCTTTCCATTTGCTAATTAGCTGGAACTTTAAGAACAAGAATCTGAACAAGAAGCCAAGCTGATAATATTCCTCTTTTGATTTGCTGCTGAACTGTATCAAGATATAAACATATCTCCTTGTTGCTCTCTTGTTCCTAGGCTCCCCTTTCTTGCAGGCTGGCATCTGTCCCTCACATCTTCCCTTGGCTGCCCCAACCTGCTTCTTCACACCTTCCCTCTCCCAAAGCTCCACTTCTACTGGTTTGAAGATTGAACACAGAACTAAAAGTTATTTAAAGTTGTACCAAGCTCCTTGGAGGAAGAAACATCCAGAATGTAAAGTAGAAATGGAAGATAAATAATGTATGTTGTAATTTGACATTATGATTCCTATCAGAGACCACAGAGCAAATCCATCAAGAGTGAGGTGTTGTCCTGAGAGAAGAGATACAACATTAGGGAGGCTTGGAAGGAAAATGCCCAGCAGGCTCTTCTACCTGAATGAATTGCTGTGCCTGCAACCCACCACTGGCTATTCTGAAACTGAAAAAACAAAAAAACAAAAAACAAAAAAACCTTGTATCCTGGCAGTGAGTTAACCCCAACTCTTCCAGTGTAAGTAGCATTTGTGTGAGTATGTCAGATTATGACTGAGGTGATGGGATGTCGTGCCCCTCACTTTATATAGCAAAGGAGATGTCATGACACTTGGCCCGTTATGTTACATGTTTCGACTAAGAAAACATCAGAAAGAACGCTCCTGAGGGCATTAAAGTGAGAGCCGTGGTGTGACTGGGTTGAGAGGGAAACCTATGTAGAAGGGAGCTGTGGGATGCACAAGTGAGAGCAGATATGGTACCAGCCAGCAGCGGTGAAAGGGAGCACGGAGACAGTTCTGCAGCAACCACATGAAGCCTGGGAGAACCATCATCCTTCAAAGTCTGAACAAGAATGTACCTCCATTGCACTGTGTGAGACCCTGCCTAGAAACCCCAGACACACTGGGACTCTCCAGTTGCTCAGAGACTGAGATAACAGCACATAGGTGGTTTTCTTTTTCTTCTCTTTTCACACTTCAGTAACAGTCCACTGCAGTTGGCTTTCTGTCACAAAAGGTATGACACAAAAATTGATTTTTGACCCTTTGTGGGTGTTCTGACCTCATTCTTTTGTAGTTCTTAGCTTTTTTTCTTTCTTCTCCTAAACAAGCTGACATGTACCATGATTGCACTTTTTCTCAAGAGAGACACTTCAGAATAGCCTCTCCCTGAAACAAGTGTGACTGGAAAAGATAATCAGAGAAAACAGAAACCTTCACAATCACTGGCCATTCCTAAAGCCATAAGCACATGCAGAAAGAGATGAGAATCTGAGTAAGGATGATGAAAGTCTGATATTTTGAGCTGTTACCTGATCTTCTTCCAGATCAGTGTGACCAAAGCAGAATGCTAGGCGTGTACAGGGATCTGCCCCCCTCTCCCCACGCACACCCAGTACTCAATCACAAGCCCCAGGTGGTACAGCAAGCCACTAGGACTTCTTTTTCTGGAGCACTTGGTTGCAGAAATTATTTCACAGAAGGTGGGCGAGCACGTTGAGACTCCTTTGGCCTACCAGTTCTCTCTCTCTTAAGGGCGAAGGCTCTACTCCAGCATCATCGAAATGGCATGGATTCCCAAAGCCCTGTCTCGTGTTCCTTATGAGTGAGTGAGCAGTTCTTGTGGCTAAACAGGCAAATGAAAAAGAGGAGATGCTCCCTAAAGCACCTCATGTGCAGAGAAGGGGCATGAGTTCTCACAAACTTCACCACTGTCTGTTTCCCAGCTTTGCAGGAATGGTGCAAAATTGAGTTGAAAGGAGACTGATAGATCCATCAGGTCAACAACTAAACCATAGATTAAGCAGGATTTAACAGAGCTAAGAATGAGGCAACTAAGAAGATCCTTTTTGAGCTGAGAAAAAAATCTCAAAAGCTAGCTTCAAAGAACACCTCTACAAAGAAACTGAAGTTTAATTGGATCAGACTGTGGAGCAATTGAAGCTTCAGGATACAGCTGAAAACAGTAGATGGATTGGCCAGCAATTAGTGGAGGCTAATAGTTGGGCTAATATCAAAGACAGACAGTTTAACAGATCGTTTAAAAAAAAAAAAAGACCGTCCACAAGGATTTTGATAAAATCATTGTCGTAACAAGATGACTGCATTGAGGTAGGCTACACTCTGACAAGCTACATAAGGATAGCGATAAGCCTTAGCGAGAATGGCCCAACTATGAGTGGTGACAACCACAGAGTGGTCTTGAGATGATTGATGGTCATTATCCAGTGGTGGGGACATCAAAACTGGCAAAAAATAACACACGCTACATGCAGTTGATTTGAAAAATGCTAACTCCTCCCCCATGGGGTAAGCGAAGAGTTGGTATGTAATTTACCAGTCTTCTATTCTACTTGTATTTTCCCCCAAACAAAAAAATCCTCCCACAAAATAGTATCACCACCATCACCACTTCATTTCCTTCAAGGATCTGACAACAAATTGGAAGAAGGGGTAGAAACAATCAATGTAAGATACAGAGTTTGGGGAAGAATTCTGAAAAATATATCTTCCAGTTATAATATATTCTTGACTTGTGAACTCATAGTAGCTTTGATTACCTCTGCAATACTTGCAATACTTGGATATGATTGGGCCTGACAATCTTTCATCATGGAAGGGAAAAGGACTCATGAGGTCCTACCCTCCATGACTATTGGCACTGAATTATGCTGTGCTAACACATGTCTGGTTCTTCTTTGATGTAGCCAGTGATGAGTTGCCCATGCTTTAGTAGATAGCCTCTCATCCATGCTCATGCAGGCATCACTTTTCAGTCCCAGTGGGTCACACACACAAGAAAGACAAGAAAACAGGAGGAGGGTGGTTGGGAAGAGGTCTTTCAGTAGATGGAGGACAGATAAGAAAGGTTACTGGAAGTGGGGTGGAAAGAACTTAAATTCACTAAATATGTGGATGGAACTCTCAAAGAACAGAACAGACAACTGGAGTTGAGGATGTTAACTCAGCTGATAAAGTGCTTGTAGGAAGCTCTGAGTTCAATCAGCTTACTGCATAAACTGAGTGTAGCGGTCCACACCTACCTTTCCAGCAGTAGGTAAAGATAGGATGAACAAGAGTTTGAGGTAACATGGGGCGACATGGACAATATGACAAACCTGTCCTACATGTCATCTTGTTTCAATAAATAAATCCCACTTTTAAAAAATCCTTAACGTTATTAATAATAATCAAAAAGTAGAAGCCCAAATGGCATCAAATAATAACTGTATAAATAAAGAGAGTATGCTCTTAAAGTAGAACTTTATTTGGCAATATAAATAATGAATAATAGACAGATGCTCAAATATGAATGAACCTTAAAATATAATACTAAATAAAGGAAGCTAGTCACAAAAGGCCACATATTCTTAGACAGAAATAATAAGTGATTTATTAATAGATGCTGATAAAGCATGGGGACATGAAAAGAAAGTGCAAATTGTTAATATTTATGAAGTCTGTTTTTGGAATCATGAAAATATCCTAACTAAAATTGGTTGTGCTTTGTTACTGGAGTCCTATCTTTGAGACATAAAATCTTTGTCTCCAAAAAAATCAGAAAAATGAATGATAGAGAAGAAAGAAAGGAATTTTTTGGTGTGTCCATCACTGGAAAAGACAGAGAAGCTAACTTCCTAAACCATGTCTTTGGGGTACTGACAATAGCTGAGGTTTTCTTCAGAAGCAGGAAAAAAGGTGAAGTGAGGGACATCAAGTACACATGATCAAGCAGTCTTGTCAAACTGTGGTCTAATTGATCATTATGTTGGATCTGGTTAAACTGAGTGTTGCTGGCACCAAGGCCAGTCACTGCTAGTTGAGGGGTACTTTATGTCCCCATCATAGATGGTGTCTACAGGATGCTAATCCTAAAATTTAAGACAGGTTAAGGAGAAGTAACTAAAAGAAGAAATGAAAGAGAAAGTGGGAGTTCAGTGTTGTTTAGTAATGTAGGGTTTGACTCAGATGATTATAAGATGTGCTGAATAAAATTCACATTGTTCCTTCTGTCCCAGAATCAAGGGTGTGCTTGATTTATCCTTAGTCAGTCTTTTCATGATACTGCATGCTTTGATACTCTGGTACTAGTGAGAGATGTACAATATGGCTCATTTACAACTCAGACACCCTGGACCAATACCTTCTAATCACTGTACAACATCCAGGATTTTAAAGAAGACAAGAGTTCAGTCTTTTATATCTAAAACAGTGTGAAATAAATCTTTGTTATTGAAGCATACTTTTATTAAATCAAATGAATATAATATTAACAAAAAAGAATTTTTATAAGAAAGAAAGATTTAAATGGGCTGAGATAGAAATCAGGGAAATATCACCCATTACAGTAGCCACAAATAACATAAAGTACCATGGAGTAACTCTAACCACACTAGTGTAAGACCTGTTTGACAGGAACATTATGTCTTTGAAGAAAGAAACTGAAGAAGATATCAGAAAATAGAAAGATCTTCCATGCTCTTAGATAGGTAGAATCAACATAGTGAAAATATCAATCTTACCAAAAGCAATCTACAGGTTCAATGCAATCCCCACCAAACTCTCAACATAATTCTTTATAATCTTCGAAAGAACAATACTCAACATCATTTGGAAAAACAAAAAACCCAGGATAGCCAAAACAATCTTGTGCAATAAAAGAACTTTTTGAGGCCTCTCCATCCCTGACTTTAAGCTCTTCTATAGAGCTATAGTAATAAAAACAGCTTGGTATTGGCATAAAAACAAACACAGGGATCAATGGAATCAAATCAAAGACCCAGATATTAATCCACACACATATAAACACCTGATTGTTCACAAAAAGTCAAAATTGTACAATGGAGAATACAATTAGTACTGTAAATAGTACTGGCATAACTGGATGCTGACATGTAGAAGAATGCAAATAGACCCATATCCATCCCCATGCTCAAAACTCAAGTCTAAATGGATCAAAGTCCTCAACATAAATTCAGTTACAATGAACCCAACAGAAGAGAAAATGGGAAATAACCTTGAATGCTTGTTCACAGGAGACCACTTCCTAAATATAGCACCAGTAGTACAGACACTGAGAGCGACAATTAGTAAAAGGAACTTCCTGAAACTGAGAAGTTTCTGTGAGGCAAAGTACACAGTCTACAAGACAAAACATCAGCCAATAGAATGGTAAATGCATTTCTTATTAATTGAAAAAAAACAGGGAGAGACCTATAACCCAGTCCTCGTGTGTGTGTGTGTGTGTTATAGATGACTACTTAGAGATAGCTAATTTGTAAACAAATGCTTACTAGTCTATGGACTGAGAAATCCATAACATAAGTCTACTGTCTCCAGGTCTTATGGAAATGGATGCATGGTGCATAGTAATGTAGCAGAGAACATTATCTTGTAAGATTCAGCAAATGTGCTCATTCAAATATCTCATCCATGACCTCATCTAACCCTCCAAACTTCACCAAACCATCAGCATATATGTCCCTGAGAAATATTTCCAACTCACATAAAACTTCTGGGAATTCATAAACCATTGCAAAATAAGACATTTTGTTTCAACACAATGTAAATCAAATATCAGTTTGTGATTTTTAAAAATTCTCTCCTGAATTTAGCCTCAACAGTTTTCACTACTAGAGCTTCTCGAAGTCAGATTTCTCTTCTCTCTCCAAATATTCATGTTAACAAAGGGAGAGGTTACTTTATCATTGTGACCCACATGCACTGAGCACTTTATATCCTAAAGTATAAGCTGCTATACTTTCCTCCTCTTCATCCCACACTTGGTCAAGGTTACTAAGAGCCTGCTTCATTAATAGGAATTCTCTCTTTTCTTTCTTTCACTTTTCTGGTCTCCTCCCCTCCAGCTGCTATTTCTCCATAGATGAGGCCAGATACAATTTAATTGATGTATATCTGCTCCCATTTTGAATATAATGTAGAACTCAATCAAAATAATATGAAATATTTAGAATGACAAGTATTTCCTAGGTTTTCATAACATTGGGAGAATAATGTAAAGAAGATTTTAAAGAGAAACCATAGGAAATGCTGCTGTTTTGGGAGACATTTGCTAATATGCCTGTTTTAGCCAGGCACATCTGAGTCTTATATGGAACTCTTTCCTAACTGGAGGCAACAATAGCAGATGATCGATGTTAAGGATGGATCATTAAATTTTGGTAATTAGTGGAATATTACTCATCCTATCAAACATGAGGAATAATTTATTAATCTCTCAACTTTGAGACTTGTGACATTAACTTATTTTTGTATCTCATTAGAAATCTTTGTATGTTTTTTACATGGCTATTCAAATTTCAGATAAATTTGTAATTGTGTGTGTGTGTGTGTGTGTGTGAGAGAGAGAGAGAGAGAGAGAGAGAGAGAGAGAGAGAGAGAGAGAGATGCCACATGATATGTTGGTGCACCAGCTTATCTTGAGAATATGAAGAGAGAAAAATACCTATCTTTCTGTCGGTCTGTCTGTCTGTCTGTCTGTCTTTTTGTCTCTGATGTTCATATACTTTCCAGGAAAGCAGGACAGGTGACTAAGTCACTGATCAGTGACTTGAATCTCTTAAGTCATCAGATCTCAACCTGTGGGCTCTGATCCCTTTGGGGATCACATATTAGATATTTAAATTACAATTCATGACAGTAGCAAAATTACAGTTATGAAGTAGCAATAAAGTAATTTATGGTTGGGAGTCCCCACAACAGGAGGAAGAGTAGCAGCTTTAGAAAGGTTGAGAACCACTGTCTTCTCATACTGGCCCCAACACGCTGACACACAGGATGCTCACACTGGCTGCTTAATACCATCATTATACACAGTTATAAAAACAAGAATGTTTTTATTTCCTCCCCAAATGAACATTTCAACACAGTTTCATTTCTAGTAGCAAAGGTCATCCTTGTTTTGACTTGGCATTATGAAATAAAGGCCTTAAATTATGCATGGAAATATTTCCTAATGCATTTTTATAACCAATTACAGGTTTCCACATTAAGCTGTCATTTTTATTGGTGAATATTGTATCAACTATAATACAACCACGATTTAAAAAATTTAACCTACTAAGCCAACAACCAATTGAGAAATTGCCTTCAGTTTCCACATGAGGGAAGCATGATGGTGAGAATTTGGGCAAACATTTAAGAATATAGTAGGTATTGATCCTGACTTTGTGGCTATTTTTAATGTTTTATAATATTGAGTCAAAACCTTAACATCAGATTATATACTTGATGATGAATGTGTGGCCCGATACTGTAGTCCCTAGCCACACACACCATTCATGTCAGGGAGACTGCTCCCATACAGGAAGAGGCGTGCTGACCGGGAACCCCGTATCGGTTTCATCTCGTAGATGTATTACCATAATTCCTCCTTTCATCTCCTTTGAAATTTGATTAAACAAAGAGAAGATACGTTACTGCTGAGCAAAGATGACACGTTCATTAATCACAATACAGTTTACAATTATGAGCTACATTTGTTTATTGTGCCACAATAATAGCTGCCACATGAGGAACTAATCTGATGATAATATTCTATTAGAAGAATTAGGCACTGCATTATAAATCTAACTACTAAGAGGATTTAGATGGGGGAGTTATGCTGTTCTATGGTAGGTGTCACAGACTGACTATCTTCATAAGGTAGTTACAGGAAAAACTTGGAAGGCAAGGATTTTCATTGTGAAAATACTTTAAATAAACATGCAGAAGAAATCTTGCCATTAATCCTCATAGCATCTTACTTTCAGTTATAAAAGCTGTTATTTAAGGAGTCCAAGAAGGGTTAGCATTATTAAAGCAATACATTTTACGATATGTGCATGGAGATGAAAGTTACTACAAATGCCTGTTTCCTAACTCGTGTTGATAGTTAAGATTCTCTTTTTCTAGTAAATTCATGTTTCTTGTAGATAACAAGCTTCCCTGGGGAAGAAGGCCCTGGAGAGAGTGGTAGCTATTACCAAGAGTTTACAGAGGGCTAGACTCTATTAACATTTCCCATTCCATCGGAGTCTGTCTCTGACAGCTCCCCAGGCTCAGCACCAACCCACTAGTGCAGCAGGTGGATGATGCCAGGTTATAGAAAAAGTGCTTCAGTCTGGAATTAACACCAGTTTGAAATCAACCAGTTCCAGGTTCAAATTATGACTCTGCCTCACACTACACATAAGGACCTAGACTCGTGATAACCTCTTGAGATGGAAGTTTCTCCTGGATTAAATGAATACAGCACTGTCTTCTATCATAATAAACTATTACAATATATGTAAATGATAAGTCAAGGTTTTCAATTAATTATATTAGTATCCATTAGAAATTTTTGTAGACTACCATATAACTGGCACCATGCTAGGAGATGGTAGTGAATTTTTCCACCATGGAAATTTAAGTCCAGCAACTGATCCAGTTTGCACAGGACATTCTTAGTTTTAGCAAAGAGAGTAATATATCCTAACCTCTAGGAATCCTACCATAACATTTACCCTACCAGACCTTAGCTAGATGCACATAACAATATGATCACAGTGTGAATAAGTCTCAGAGAGTGGCCAAAGAGAAAGTAAAATTAACACCTTTAATGTCAGAAGTGAGTGTGGGAGTGGTGTAATTTTAGGAATTAATGAATGAATTGCAAACAAGATGCTAAGAAAATCAGAAAAAAGAACTGAAGAAACATATAGGATGCTTTGAAAGTCTAAAATATCTCAAAGGACACAGGAAGGCTACATCCTTTAGCAGACAATCCCAGAATGAAGAAAGTAGAGGAGATCAAATGACTGTGTAGATAACCATGCCCCAGAGAGGAGTCATCTCACGAATGTTGTGCTAATGTTTTCAATGGACATAACCTAATGAGATCACAGACTAGAAATGAAAAAGCTCCGGGGAGCTTCCATTTTAACCAGCCAGCTAATGCTACAGGCATTGCCCTTGGTTTCATCTTCTTTGAACGTGACTTATAATGTCAGCCTCACCCAAATGCTACTCCAAAGTTTTTGTTACATGGCTTTTTCCTTGGTTGCCCACCTGACCAGAGCTCTCTGTGGTCCTTGGAACCTTATCTTCTTATTAAATATTGACATTATATTTTGTCTACTTCATCAGTGTTCCTTTCCTTCATTTTCATTCAACTACTTCAGTTTTCATTCAGACCAGGATGCTCTGAAATATTACAGAAATTTTTCATCCTTCCCTATACATTTCACTCCTTTCTACCAGAGCCCACAACTCTGCCAATCAATGGTTGGCATCCATTCAAGCTATAAGGGAGAGATTAAAACAAATTCTGGGTGTTGATTGTATTCATCCCCAGTTTTAAAGCTATTTAAATGTTTCATTAGTTGTACCATGAATAATAAAATCCCAGAGACAGATATTGGGTTTCAACCTAAAGATCAAAAAAGCAAAAGTAGCCAAGACAGTAGAGAGCTCTTACCTCTTTGAAACCTTCAGACTGAAAAAGAGTGAGTTCCTGTCTCGTCCTGCCTTATATTCCTCTCTAGCGCTGAGATTAGATGAACCACCACTGCCTGGCTTCTATGGCTAACTAGTGTGGCTGCTGGGATTAAAGTTGTGTGCAACCACTGCCTGGCCTGAATAGCTGACTAGTCTGGCTGTTTTGTACTGACCTTAAAGCAAGAGTTATTTATTAAAACACAAATAATATACCACTACAATAATGTTTTTCACCCAAGCTAGCTCCACACTTCTCAGTGTACCCCACAAAATACAATTGCTGTGTACCAACACTTATCTACTAAAAAAGACATTCTTTGGGATCACATAATTAGAGATAAATGTGAATTGATATTATAGGATTCTTATAATGTTAATATGATAATAGCTCCCAAATTTCTGGAAAATAACTATAGTTTGTTCACTCAAAGTCATCTTTGAATGGTAAATTTTCTGTGGAAGAACTAATCCCCTTCTAAAGACATTTTGAAGAGTGTTATTCTAACCTTTCTTGCTTCTATCCTGCAACATCAAGTAGCCTTACTGATACGTGTGGTGCTTCTGAAACTTCTACCCTTGACACCCTCACATCTTTGCATGGTCTTATTCCACTTTCAACGTGTTCTATTTCCACCCTTACTTCTACCAGATCTATATAGCTTCGTGATTCAGTTCAAATATCCTTCCCTCAACACCCAGAATACTTGGCTCATTCAACGCTACTATCTGGGATTCCTAATGGAAATAAATTTTCTTATAAATGATGTTAAATTTCACATTTAGGATCTGAGAGATGTTTGATAATTGCTAAATAAATGAAAAACTGAGGATGGTAGAGCAGAAAGCATTGAATCAAAATTTAGTGGAGATTAAGTCAACAGTGTAGTACCTACCTATCTGAGGAATCACTTAGACACAAAGCCATCTTTCTGGAGAGCTACATGTGCAGGAAAATGAACTGTTAACCTCTGGGGTCTACCAGCTGCCTTTGGAGTCTGAAGTTCTAGGAGAATAATACATATCCATATGAGTTTGATCTAGCCTTTTCAAATGGATTTATTATTCTTTATTGAAATAATGTATGACTTACCTTTCCAGATGAATATCAATAGGAAAAATAAATCCTAAGTTAAGTTTCCTAATATCTTCAAGTAAGAACCAAATTCAAATTCAATAAAATTATAATATGTGGAGAAAAAAACTCAGTGGATATTCCTCATCTTGCTTTTGTTCTCATGGTCTGTCTTTTCCGTGTTTGATTTTACCTTCTTTTTAAAATCCTTTTACTGAGATTCTAAATTCTCCTCTCTTGGCATGTTTAGTGAAAACACTTGAATCTACAGATAAAATCTGCATTTATAACCTATTTTTCCCTTGGCAGACACTTTTTTCTTCTTTTATGCCTTCCTTGCTCACTAACCCAGTCTGCCAAAGATTTTGACAGCTGGAATATGTGATTAGCGCCACTTTACATCTCAATGTATAGAGCTAAATTTAGTGACAAGGCTCCCAGTTGCACTTTGGATTTGTCAAAATATTTTAGTCTTAAATAAAAGCTACCCACACATGCCTTTTACAAACATGGTTCTAGCACAGAGAAAGACTCGCTGTTCCTCAGTGCATTTGAACAGGTCACCTACTGTGGCTGAGAATGACAGCTTTCACTCTCTGTATCTTGGCTTTGGATTTCCACAGTGAAAGCTTTGATGTACAGTGGTACTTAAAACTCAATAAAGGAACTAATGTTCTTACCTTCCAGAAAGAGCCGTCTTCTAAGCTTTCCTTTACCAGTCTCTCTTCAAGATACCCCAGCATGACTTCCACTCTGCCACCTCATGAAAACACTATTTGAAATGCATGCTAACCTAGGACACTTCTCAGCATTAATTGATTGAGAGGTAAGGAAAGACAAGGTATATGAACATCTTGTACAAATAACAAGAAAAAGAGAGGATTTTTGAAAAGTGGAGCAAGCAAACAGAAAGAAATAATGAATGGAATAGAAAGAAAGAAAGAAAGAAAGAGAAAGAAAGAGCATTAACTCTCTATTATGTTCATTAATATCATTATGTAAAAGCACATGAAGACATACTGTCACTGTTTTAAAGAGAAATGTTATCATAATACCAGAAAAATCCAGAAATTTCTAAGCCTAATTTGTCATAGCACTTGTTCAAGAGCACATTGACCCAGAAATGATTTATAGTCTAACCACATAATTGTAGATTAACCACATTGTATAATATTATATTATTAAATATAATGTTTAATTAACATATTTGGTTTAATTACATTTGGTGTAAAAAGTAAGAAAATAGTTTTTTTTCAAAATACAACTTTAAAAAAAAACCCAGGGGGAACAAAATTAGCCTATATGGGTGACAATGTTGCATAGAAGATATTGGAAATGAAACATTGCAGTAAAAAACATGAGATGCATCCCTCTGTTTTTTGGTTAGCGAGAATCTGGAGGTCTTCTAAATAATCTAGGCTACTGGCATTGCCATTGGTTACTATAAATGGTAAGATCCTACTGCTGAAATCACCACACACTTCGGATGCATGATACATAGAGCTGACTCTTCCAAATTGTCCTCAGACTTCCATCAATGTGCCCTCCCCGACACATATACACACAAAATAAATAAACATTTTTTAATTTTTGAGATTATGATATTACATTTTCTTATTCCTTTACCCCCTTCTAATCCTCCCACATACCCCTCCTTGTTCTTTTTGAATTCATGACCTCTTTTTTAATTGTTATGACAGGTAGGTATGTATGTGTTTATAAATATGTATTCCTAAATGTAAGCTGTGCAATATGTGTAATGATATTTTTATATATGTTTTCAGGGATGTGTTGTGGGAGGTGCGGGCTGCGTTCCTGCCGCCCCGGCTCCACGCCGCCTGGCTAGCTTATGCCCCGAAATAACAACACACAAACTGTATTCATTTAAACACTGCTTGGCCCATTTCTATTAACGTGTATAGCTTACCACGAGGTGCGCTTACCAGGAAGATTATAGCCTACGTCTATCCTGGGTCGGAGCTTCATCGTCTGCCCCAGAGAGGAGAGCTATCTAGTCTTAGCTCACTTCCTCTTCCTCCCAGCATTCTGTTCTGTTTATTCCACTCACCTAAAGGCTGGCCTATCAAATGGGCCAAGGCAGTTTCTTTATTAGTCAATGACCTTCCTCCATCAGGGATGGCCATTTGGTATGGGATCATCAACTGGTATGAGGATAGTGAAGTCATGGATATTGGAGAAAAATCTATACCTACTACTCTACTAAACCATCATAATCCCTAAAAACAATCTAAATATTTGTCTTTATATCCACAGACAAGTATAGCCCTCACCTTTCATTAGCAAAACTTGTCTTTGCAACAGATAGAGATCATCACTGAAAATCGCAACCAGTTAACATACAGAGTTGAAGAGCTGGTCCCAGGGGATACACAGACAGCATACTCATCCATTTAAACCTCAGGGAACAATCCAGAAGAGAGGGAGAAGAGGTTAAGGAAGTTTGCTGTGAGACTGTGTCTGCTAGGAATGTCAGAGCCTACACCAATGAAGTCTCACCAACATGATGGCCTAACCATGAGCTGAACAGGAATGACACCAATAGATATGCCAAAGTGGACAGGAGACAGCCCACAAGACCCCAACCCTACACAAAAAATGTTCTTTGGGTGAAGCAAAGTTCGATGATTTTCTTTTATACTTTGGAAGGAAATAAACAAAATTTTAAAGCATGCATTGTTGTTAATCTTAAAAAGATGATAGACCTTGTCACATTGTATTTATTTTAAAGTAACAATAATATTTCACAAGTTATTTTTCTTAATTTCTGTAAATCTGAGGAAATGTATGAGAGCAAAGAAAACAAAGTAGTCATGATAGATACTTTTGTGTAATGTTTTGCTCTTTTGTTTTTTTGAGGGGCCCACCACATAGCTCCCAATTAAATCATACACAGAGGCTTATTCTTAGTTCAGAATGCCTGGCCTTAGCTTGGCTTGTTTCTTGTCAGCTTTCCTTAACTTACATTGTCCCAACTGCCTTTATTCTCTGTGCTTTTATCTTTCTTCCGTATTTCTTACTTCCATCTTACTCTGTAACTGGCTGGGTGGCTGGATGGCTGGGTGGCTGGATGGCTGGGTGGCTGGATGCCTGGGTGGCTGGATGGCTGGGTGGCTGGATGGCTGGGTGGCTGGATGGCTGGGTGGCTGGATG
>NC_022030.1:41163313-41174103 GCF_000317375.1 Microtus ochrogaster
GCTGGGTGGCTGGATGGCTGGGTGGCTGGGTGGCTGGATGGCTGGGTGGCTGGCCCCTGATGTCCTCCTCTCCTTGTTTTATCTTGCTCCCTCTCCTTTCTCCTAGATTTCTCCTTCCATTCATACTCTCTGCCTGCCAGCCCTGCTGTCCTTGCTCCTGCCTTGCTATTGGCCATTCAGCTCTTTACTCTTTAATAGGACCATCAGGTGTTTTAGACAGGCAAAGAATCACAGCTTCATAGAGTTAAGCAAATGCAGCATAAACAAAAGTCACACACCTTAAAATAATATTCCCCAACATTTCCCCTTTCTTCTTTCTAAACAAAAATGAAAAGTTTTAACTTTAATATAGTAAGACTGTTTACAATAAGAAAAATTATCAAGTAAAGATTACATTCACAATGTACTGAACTCCAATTCATTTGTGTCTGATAAATTTAAAGAAAATACTCCATATCCTATCTTAAGAAATCTAAAATTTTATATCTAACTTACATTCTATCATATCTAAGGAAAGCTGCAACTGTAACTATCTCGTCTTCAACCCACCAGAGACACCAGAAGGATATAATATTATTTAAATAATCAAAAAGTGTATTGCAAATGACTTCAAAAATTCTAGCAATGACAAACACATCTGGTTGTCTAGACAGTCACCCAAAGTGCCTTTACAACTTTGGGGCATCACCTTCAGCCTACAGGCCCGTAACATCTGGCAGACTTTTCACTGAGCTGAAAATATGAATGACTGTCCCGCCTGTATTGGCAGTTTGTCAGTCACTTTCCTCTGTGTCCTGCAGAATGTCTGGCAGTTTCTTCTGTGGAGCAGGAACCGTGAAGGACCATCCTACCTTGTTTTGGCAAAGTTCAGTACTCATTTTCCTGTGGGTCTAGTTTATACAACATACTGTCAAGAAGTCCAGGCAAGAGCAGCTTCTTAGCCAAATGGCTAGCCTTTCCACATTGAAAGCAAACTCCATAAGGAGTTTACTAAATGCTCATTATCTCTGAAGTAATTTGGTGCTTCCAGGAACAGCTGTGTCTGTCATGAAAAGTCCTAAATTAATAAAACATTTTAAATTCCATATTCTGTAGGTATTTGAAAGGTGTTAAAACTATCTGTCTATCTAATATATATATTATATATATTATATATATTATATATAATATATATATATGTATGATCTGGAAAAGATATCTAGCTTATTCACAAAGTTGATTGTTATAGATGACTAACTACTGACCTGTGTTTCTTGATTTTCCTTAATAGTTTATAATAATAGATTTCAAAAACTAGAATTCTAGCTTACATTTTTAAATGAATTACCTAGGAACAATACCTTAGACAAGAATAGGAATATATATAAGATATGTTGTAACAAAAGTAACCTTAAATTGTTATCAATATACAAAAATCCTTTAAACAAGAGTAGAAACATATATGTAGTGTGTTGTAACAAAAAAAAAACCTTAAATTTTATCAATATACAAAAGTCCTTTAAACAAGATGTGACAAAATTGACTTTGAATTTGTATCAATATAACAAAATTCATGCCAAGGCAAATATCTGAGGTTAATTAATTGTTTTTATCCTATATTCCTATATTCCCCTAAATTATAACAAAAACCAATGACAAAAAATAACCAGAATTACCCATACTCCCTTTTCTCTTTTGAGTTTGGGTGCAGTTTTTGCCATACCTCTTCCTGCTGGCTCTGGTGAAGACATTTCCAAGGGTTCCCGAGAAAAATCTGACATAATGGCCAAGTCCTGGGAAGATCAGTTAAAACCTTTGTTGATAGATATCACTTGTCAAGTTTCAGGAGGACTCCCTTGATCAAATGAGATCCATATCAACCTGGAACAAATCCACAGCCTCTTGTTTCCTGTGGAAACAAAAGCAAAAACTGCTTCTCCAAAGCACTTTTGAGTTCCACTTGACAAATACATTTTTCAACTTTTTCAAAGTTAAGACTTTCCTGAAGTATGTACACTGGTTTATTTCTACAGTCCATCTTTCAATTCCAGGTCTCTTAGCAGCTGCCCTCTGCTTTTCATCAATCAAAGAATCCAAAGTCAACACCAAACGACACAGGATCCAGACTCCCTGTGTGTTTCCCATATTTGCATGGCTTTTCTCCTACTCTTCCTGTCTCTTTAAAGACTCTAGTTCATTCTTGTTTAAAAACTATTTATTTCTTTTTATATCTGCCTATACTCATTTAATTTTTTTTCATAATCCTGAACAAACTGTAAAACACACTGGAATGTGTTTAGGGGTTTTTCCATCTGGACCTGTTTTACTGAGTATCTCTAGTCTTTTTTGACCTAGCAAAGTTTAGACTACTAAACAACACCTAGTGCTCTATAGTCTGGCTCCACCCACTCTCAGATTGGGTAGTAGAAGCCAAGCTGAAAGCTTGCAGCCAGGTTAGCAGTATGGGACCAGGAATTGCATTCAACCTTCCTGGAGCTCTAGCATGTCGATGTTTGCGTTGTGGCAGGCATTTTTACTTAGGCTTTTGTTTTTATTTAGCATGAAAAAAATGCAGTATGGGACCAGGAATTGCATTCAACCTTCCTGGAGCTCTAGCATGTCGATGTTTGCGTTGTGGCAGGCATTTTTACTTAGGCTTTTGTTTTTATTTAGCATGAAAAAATGCTGTTTAAGTGCTCTGCTGTACAGCAGGATTTCTTTAAGGAGCTGTATTTTTTTTTCAGCTTTCTCAGGCCCTAGGTGGAAACATGAAGCCATGTTGGTACGCCAAAATGTAGTGTTCTTTCTTGCTCTGCCTTCCTTTTTCCTCCTTTTGTCTACGCTCTCTGCCTGCTAATCCCATTCATCCTTGCTCCTGCCTCGCTAATGGCCATTCAGCTCTTTATTAGGACAATCAGATGTTTTAGACAGGCAAAGAACCACAGCTTCACAGAGTTAAACAAATGCAGCATAAACAAAAGTCACACGTCGTAAAATAATATTCCCCAACAAGAACCCTTGTTGTGGATCAGCTTCTTCAGTAAATGGAATTGTCTTCTACAAAGCTGCACATGTTCACCCCTCATGTTTAACCCAAAAACAAAGCCCCCTTTCATTGTTGCATGCTTTTCAATTCATACATTTCTCAGCGCTTCTATAGTTTCTCAAGTCGAAGGCCATATCATCTGCCATCTAGAATACTGTAGCAGCCTCCAACCAGTCATTTTCACATCCTGATGACTTTTAAGTCATCTTCATACTTAGTCACAGTTATAAGATAGATTAATGTATCCTCCTTGGTCTCCTAATAACCATCTCAAACAACAGGAAATAAGGCCTTTAATAGTATCCTCAAACACACACAAAATAATATATGGGGGAAGTACCAAAGTCAGTAATAAAGAAAGAATACAATAATATGCCAAGAAAAGAACACTGTGCCTACTCCTGTATCATCGCTTGCCATGGTTTCTCTCACATGTCCTACTAACCTAAAGAATATGATGACAAACCCTGAGATCCAAGACCAAAATTGCTCTCAGCTTAACCATTTCTCTTTATTCTTTCCGGAACCTAATGCAAATTACTTGGCCCTGCTATCAACTAACTAAAGTACTTGGAACTACATGACCCAAGTACATTTCCTTTCCTACACCTTTAAATTGACTTTAGCTAATGGTAATGTCTGAAGAAAATATTAAAGAAGGAAAAAAATAAAACTGAGTTACTTATTTCCAGGTTCTTTCTCTAATGAGCCATAGATTGGTAGTCCTTTAGCAAAAGACAATGACCTTATTGGGATATCAGCTCTGAGGGCTGGCTGACTCACTCCGCCCCTCTCCCTCAGGAGATCCTGCATCCCTATTTGTTGTTACTCTCATGGTAGTCATCATTCCTTATTGCTTTCCTTTATGTATAACTACCCCCTTTAAGGATACTCTGCATTGAATTATTTTCAGTTACTCCATTTATATGAACCTGCTGCTTTTACTGTGATTCTAAATGGTGGGCATGGTTTATAATGTCAGAAAGATGATAAAATGAATTGAGGGACTGAACTTTCTTTAGTACAAATTTGACTCCACAAAATGATAAACAACATTGTTATACAAAATAGTCTGTAGGTGAGTCTAGAAAAAGATTGAATTATAGTCCTCTTTGGCTGCTGAAAAGCTGGTGGTTTGTGTATATCCAGGAGGGAAAATAAAAACTAAATAACTCACAGACAAATAAATCTCCACCAGATACAGTATTGTCTAAGTACTACCTCATGTAGGCATTGTGAAAATTGTTGATACAACTGTAATTCATCACCTCAATCAAGAATGTGTTGTATTGGAAAGAGTACAGCACAGACTCATTTTATTTTTAATGCTTTAAGAAGAAAGAAATAGGAAAAACAAATAATAGAACAAAACCATAATCTCTAGGAGAAAATATTGCCAGCAAGCAGATGAAAATCTTAGCCAAGATCATTGCCATGAATTCAAAGTAACAGAGTGAATTAATCAACGCATTCAAAGAACTACAAAGAATCAGAAAAAAAATAGAGAGGGACGCAGAGGGAGTTGAAATATAATTCAATGTGGCTCAGAAAGAACAGAGAAAGAATCACACAAAAAAATAAAATATACCAGAGCAGCAACCACAATGAAACAATACTGTTAAAATACAATAATGGGATGAAGAGACAGAGAAAACAATGAATAGAGTTTAGAGATGGAAAATATGGACGCATATAAGACTAATGTCCTCAACTTTCATATGGAGACTATGGAGGATATTATTTGAATTTAATCTGTTAAGAAAAGAATATGACTTGATTCAAAGGAAGACATCAACAGAAAAATCTAAAAGAGACAAAGGAACCCACAGCAAATATTGTATGAGGGTGATGGGGAGAATATTAGAAAAGAAGGAAATATAAGCTCATTTCATAGTTGCTTATTTGTAAATGTGAAAAGATATAAACAAAAGCACAAGACCAGGTATCTATGTCTATATATGATAAAATTAGACCTGCAATCATTTTCTTATGTGCATATTAACACATATGATATATATATATATGTACTAGTATATATTATACATGTAATATATATTAACATCATACACTTCTTATCCTTAGTCCTATGTATCTTCACAAGAGATTGATCTCACTTTTAAGGCATTAATATAGTATAAATATCAGTCAGACCAGAATAGAAAAGAGCCAAATAATCTCATTTATGATTTTAAATTAAAGTTCTATGTCCTAAATTAAACCAATGGGCAGGTTCTCAACATTGCGTTGATTATTAGAAATGCCCAAAAGCACCTCCAGAAGATACGAACAGTAACAAATGCATCAGTTGTCACTACTGCTAGTTGTAATTCTCCCAGAACTAGCTCAAAGAACAATCAGTGGAAAATAAGGCATAAAAAATCCAAAAAATAAAAGGTTTTTTGCACAGGATATTACAAATTCCCAAAGAAACAACTGCAAATGACAAATAGCAAAAAAGTAAAATCTGTCTAAAAATTAATATGACAAAATATAACCTTAATGAACACAAAATCCTATAGCGTATATAATGGACAAAATATACCATTCTACACAGGTGACTGTGAAAACAGTAACTAGAAAAATTGGGTATATTCTGTAGGGAACATTAATGTTTACTGAAAGTCCCTAAAAAGACTAGAGTCAATGGAAAACAACACCATTTTTAAATGATAAATCTCCATAAACTAATTTAGAGTTAAAGTCACTATAAATAAATTAAAATAAGCACTATAGAGGAGAAAGGACAATCTTTTCCATTAACAGAACCAATAAGGCAATACATCTTGCTGTTGCTTTGCACCACGTTCAAGAAGAAGTTTTAGATGGATTGAGACTGACTGTGAAAGAGAACACTGTAATGTTCTTAAACTGAAAACACAGGTGAGCATAGCATGACAGTTGGGTAGACAGGCAAAACTTCCTGAAATGTATACAAACCATGCTAACCAAAATGGAAAACTCTGGTCAATTTCATTGTTCAAAGCTAGGATTTATCTATCAAAATGCAACATTGGAATTCCACAAAGGAACACCATAGAATGAAAGATATTTGTAGTGTGCACACTGACCACCCACTCCACAGACACAACCAGCTACAGTCAACAAAAGGCTCAAACCCAGAATATATGATGCGTTCCTATCACTACCAAATCAGAGGACCACCTGACTGATATAGGATAGAGTGGAGCATGCAGCTCATAGTTTATATCCAAATGGCCAAGGAATACTCAGATCATTGGTCACCACAGGAAGCCAAAGAAAGTTGTATTTCAATACCATCACACATCCTCCTCAACAGTTAAAGCATAGAAATGGGAACTATGAGTGTGGGGATGTAAGCAGATGAAATTTACCCACTGCTAGTGGCAAAGGGCACTGTTGAAAACATCTTTGAAAGTCTGGAGACAATATAGTAAACCTGCCCATATATGTACACTCCCTGACTCAGCAATTCTTTCAGATCAAAGTCCTCTACAAAAAGGCACATATACTCAGCAAGGGCCAAATATAAGAATATTTTCAGTAATTTATCTAGAAAAGGCTATTTCTAGTATGCATAAGGCCCTGGGTTCAATCACTAGTCATCAGTAGCATGCACGCGTGCATACACACACACACACACACACACACACACACACACAATACGCTTAATACAAAAACCAAAAATAGCCACAACTTACTGCCTTATTAGAAGAATGACAAATAAAGGTAGTACATGGTATATTTATGTATTAGACTATTATTCAAAAGTAATATGCAGTGCCACATAACACTATGGTAAGATTTACAAACATGTTTAGAAGGATGACAGATTCTAATGAATATATGAAAGCAGAACACTTACTAAATAAAGTTAAATCCATTACAACTCATTTCTTTGCTAGAGATAGGGTGGTGGTGTTCTGTGAGAAGGTAGGGAACAAAAGAGACCTTCTGGGGGACTTGTAGTTTTGTTTCCTGATCTGGGAGAGAATTTATATAGCATGTTTATAATTGTAAAGATTCATCAAGCTATATATTGAAAGTCTGTGTGCTTCCCTTATGAAGTTATACTTTTAAAACAATGTTTTAAAAAAATATTTTTAGAACAAGATAATCAACAAGAATTTAAAATTAACTGGAAAATTCTGGATGTGTTGATGCATTCATAATCCCAGGAGCTGGGAGACCTAGGCAAAAAGATCGTGGGTTTCAGGCCATCTTGGGCTCCATACTAAGATGCTGTTTCAAAACAGAAAAGAATTAACTTAACTTAGAGATTATTAAAGTTGAAGATGGAAAAAGCAGCCCTTGATTAAATTCTGTTTGATTTAATACATAATGTAACAACAGTTCAAAGTGTGCATTGTTTCCCCCTGCAATTTCTTAATCTGCTTTTTTCTACCTTGCTTTCTACTCTAAAGAGTCAGAATCAGAATTGTATCATCAGACAAACTTGTGGTTAGATCCTATTAACAATGTGGGCACCAGAAAGAGACTAGAGAGAAGCCTGAGGAAGATGGCAGACATGATGTTCCTTCCTGATGCTCTTCTTTTTTTTAAATTTATTTATTTATTAAAGATTTCTGTCTCTTCCCCGCCACCGCCTCCCATTTCCCTCCCCCTCCCTCGTCACCCCAAAGATGCTGAGTCCCTGACCTGTGGGAAGTCCAAGGACCGCCCACCTCCATCCAGGTCTAGTAAGGTGAGCATCCAAACTGCCTAGGCTCCCACAAAGCCAGTACATGCAGTAGGATCAAAAACCCATTGCCATTGTTCTTGAGTTCTCAGTAGTCTCATTGTCCGCTATGTTCAGAGAGTCCGGTTTTATCCCATGCTTTTTCAGACCCAGGCCAGCTGGCCTTGGTGAGTTCCCGATAGAACATCCCCATTGTCTCAGTGTGTGGGTGCACCTCTCGCGGTCCTGAGTTGCTTGCTCGTGCTCTCTCTCCTTCTGCTCCTGATTTGGACCTTGATGCTCTTCTGTGCTGAGTCTGTAGTGTGAGAATTTGATTCAGCTCTCCTGTAGCTATAGATGCGCCTGCTTTAACAACAGTGGTCACGCTCTTCTCCCTGCAGTGCTGTGGTTGTGAAAGTCTTCCCACAGTTGCTGCTGTCTGGGTGCTTCAGTGTTCCATGCTGAGTCCCTTAACTTTGTCCTGCTGTCCTTCAGTTGTCTTCGAACAATTTTTCCCATGTACTTCTATTGCCCACCAGAGACTTGACTGACACCTACTCTCAACTAAATGGAAATACGGATCTCATGGACACTCAGATTATTGGAACATGTAAGAAAATTCAGAAATGACTGTGATAACTATGGACAACACATCAATGGGGAAAGTTACAGAATTGTTTTCTCAGTCTGCTTTCCCATCTCTAAAATAAAACTCCAAGAGACATCCCCAAGGAGCCTCCACTCTTACCCCAAAGATCAATCTAGAAAACACTGTAACTCAGTATTTTGTTGCATCCTTCCTGATAGAGACCAGGGCCTGATTCCATTATAGTAGAATAATTTCTTGGAAACATCTCTGGACCCTTGCCAAAGAAATGCAAGGACCAAACCTGGAGCATCCTAGAACCTATTCAGGCATACGTAGTTAATACTTTTCACTCCATTGGTGTGAAGCTTAAGCTGTTTAAGTCCTTTATTGGTTTAAAACCTCACTTAGACTAGTTCAGTTACCAAATTCTTAGTCTCAAAACTGCTTTTCAACAAGACCCAAGGAAGCCAAGTGATTTCTATTGGATGCCTTGACTGGTGAGAAAAGTCAGTCTTCTCTGTTCCCTATATTTGAGACCACGAGCCGGAAGGATGTCTGGGTATATTGATTTTGTATTTTATTGTTTGATGGTATTCCAATTCTGTGTCTTATTATCTGAGGGGATGGCTGATCTACTGATCCTGTGTTTATTGTCATCAACTAAGAGTACCCTTGATGGATAGCTGACCCTGTCGCCTAATAACTGTCAGGAGTATGACTTCATAGCATCCAGTGTAAATCCTTAATAACAATTTTGGCAGCCCACCAAAGCTTAATTGGCTTAGTGTTAACAGCTGTATATCATAGGTCAATTCATTTAGTTACCAAGGGTAACTAAATTCATAACCAGTTTACTTTAAAGATATACTAGTTGCCTTGTTAATATTTTCATGCTTCAATGAACAATTAAAAACACTTGATTTTACTTTTTCCATGACAAAATTATGAAGATCATATAATTTTTTGGCAATTTCTACTATTTGACATATCATTTTGGAAGCCTTAGTACCTTTTTATATTAGATTTAACTCTCAAAGTACTTTCATACATCATTACTTATAAGATAGTCTACCTATTTCTTATGTGTATAAGTGTCTTGACGTGTCTGTCTTACCCTATGCTTATCTGGTCTCCATAGAATCCAGAAAAGAGTACCAAATCTCTGAGTAACTGGAGTTACAAATGGTTATAAGCCACTATGTTGGTGCCGAGTTTCAAATCCAGGCCCTAAGAAGAACATCTGTGCTTTGAACTGCTGAGCCATTTCTCCATCCCCTCTACCCAGATTTAGATAAAGGATATAATCAAGGAACAGCTTTGACTTTAACTGATTTTTGTCATTTTTTTTTATTTTTTCCAGAGAAGATATTTTAAAATTATATAATATTAAATATTTTCTCATTGTTTGGTTGGTTAGCCCAGAAACTTAGGATAGAACCAAATAAACGACTTGCCAAAACAAAAGTCACTGAAATTATTTCTAATGATATTCTTCTCTGCTTACAGATCAGAGCCTTGCCCAGTCAGCCTCAGAGAGGCTTTCATCCACTAACTGATGAAAACAGATTCAGAGGCCCACAGCAAAATGTTAGGCAGAGCTCAGAGAACACCACAGAAGAAGAAGAGGAAGGATTATAGGAGTCAGAGGAGTCAAGGACACGGAGAGAAGAGAGCCCACAGAATCAACTAAGCAGGGCCCACAGGAGCTCAAGAGACTAAAGCAACAATCACAGGTTAGACTGTATAGGTCTAACCTAGGTCGTTGGCCTATACATTACGGTTGTGTAGTTTGGTGTTCTTGTGGAACTCCTAACAGTGGGAGTGGGGGTGTCTCTGAGTCTTTTGCCTGATCTTGAGACCCTTATAAGCAGGAAAATTCCTCCCACGGGGTTGCCTCATTCAGCCTTGATAAGAGGCTTTGTGCCTCATCTTACTGTAACTTGCTATGCCCTGTTCAGTTGATTTCCCTAGGAGGACTTCCCTTTTCTGAAGGAAAACAGAGAAAGAGGGAATCTGGGGGAGAGGAGAGATGTGATGGGACTGTAGGGAGTGGAGGGAGGGGAAGCTAATCAGGATGGAGAGAATAAAAACAATTAAGAAGAAGTAAAAAAAACTAATAATTCAACCAGTAAGAATAGTTCAATCAGTCTTATTCTATTTATTTAACCTATTTCTCATTTTCCTTAATATTCAAATGTCCTACCACAGGTTACCCGGCCTGTCTTAATTTATTACTATGTATGGGAGGTATGTATTAAATACAGGTGCCCATGAACACCAGAGGCATCAGCTCCCTACAGAGCTGTAATCACAGGTATTTGTGAGCTGCTTTGTGAGTTGCTTGACATGGGTGCTGGGAATCAAATGGATCTTTTTCAATAGGAATGCATTCTTTCAACAGCCGATCCAGCTCTTTGAAACAGCTCTCCAGCACATCTCGGTGATAATGTGGGCTATCTTTCTATATATGTATTGCTTTCATTGGTTGATGAATAAAACTATTCAAGCCAATGGCTTAG
>NC_022030.1:41174203-41240914 GCF_000317375.1 Microtus ochrogaster
GAGAGAGAGAGAGAGAGAGAGAGAGAGATCAAAGGAGACACCATGTAGCTGCCAAAGGAGAAGGACACCAGTAAGACACAGTCTCGTGGTGACACAGAGAGTGTAAATGAGTTAATTTAAGATGTAAGAGTTAGTTAATAAAAAACCTGAGCTAACTGGCCGAATAGTGTTGTAATTAATATAGTTTCTGTGTGATCATTTGGGTCTGGGTAGCTGGGAAATGAACGAGCGGTCTCCGTTCACACAGTTCCTCTTCATTTCCTGCCCTGTGCTGCAGCCATACTAGCTTTGCTATTTCTCCAACGTACCCACTGTTTTCTTCCCTGAGACCTAGCAAAATTGCTGTTCTCCATGCCTGGAAATTCTTCCTCATCTTGGCAGGAGCACTTTTTTATACTTCTTAAAATGTATCTTGGGTCACATCTGTATAACTAGTTACTCCACATCACATTAACTGGTTGTGTCATCTCAATAAAACTCGGCATTCTATGAAATAAGTTTATTGACTTATCACCTGATTTCTAAATCGTCTGTTATTTCTATTATCTGTCTGCATCAGTTTATCTCCAAGGCACATAGCAATTTCATAATAAACATTTTAAATATTTACTTGAATGTGTAAGTGAATGAAACCAAATTATTAAATTATCAGAGTTGCAAGACAAGCAACCATAAATCTATATAATATAAAATATTATATAAATACCTTTCATAATTAAATGTTATGTCCTATCATATATAAAATATTTATAAGGGATTCTCATCTTTAGTACTTATATACAAGAATAACTAGAATTTATGTGATTAATCTGGAATCATTTGTCTCTTGCATTAAATTTCATTTCTGCCTCTGGCTACCAAGAAACTTAGGATCAAGTTAAAGACCTAGTTTCAAAAGATAGAAATTTATAGTGGGCATTTGAAGAATTGTAGTCACCGGTTGAATCATTTATAACATTTATTTGCCTGTCTGATTGCTTTATTTTGATCTTGTTATTTTATACTCATTTATAAATGCTATCTTAAATGATATATAAAATAAGTTAGAAAAATACAAGTAAATAACCTATGTATGCTCATTTAAAGGCAGTAGGCCTCATAACTCAGAAGCCCATCTTTTCAATTCCTTCAAGTGTTTCCCCCTTCAAACCAGGTGGGTTTGAATATATCTATCATGCCTTTCATTGAATATATATATATGTATATATATATATATACATATATATATATATGATTAATGTTTAAGTTTTTCACAATGAAAAATGAGTTTTTCCTGAAGTGACATTTGAAGTTTCAAGAAAGAGGATGGGGCCTCATAACAACAACTCCACCTGGTTGATATGACATCATGATACTGATAGCACTACTACAAGACCTACTTTGGGTACCAGCTGCACAAGACAGTTCCAACTTGGTTAGCTGAAATGGTGCACATCTTATACAACATTTTGGCCAGACATGCACAAAATACTCAGAGACTATTTGCAATTTTAAAAAACATTGATCTTGAAATTTAACCATCACGTTACTTTCACAGGATCCCGCCAGAAAGAACGTTGCCCCCATGACAGCTGGAAGTAATTCTAGAGGACGACGTCCCCTCTCTCAGTAAAGTTTGCCCTTGGGTTTAGGGACATCATTTAGGGGTTGATTATAATTAGTATACAGCTGAGGGTTGGGGGAGGAATTTTATAAGCTCAGGGATCATTTTGAAAAAAAAATGAGGGATGATGGGATAATAGATTTATAATTGTGAGTTACTGTTTTTAGACAAATATATTGGTATCGATTCTTGTATATTGATACAAAGTTAAATTATATAGACTATTGTATGCATGCATGTTTCTACCTCTGTTTAAAACATTTTTTATGTATTGACATATATTGTATTGATATATATATATTGTATATATTTACCATATTGCAGTGTACATTTCTACCTCTGATTAAGATACTTATATAATGTTTGGGTATTGATATATATTTACCATATTGCAATGTATATTTGTACAGTGTTTATATTTGGAGGTCATTATCCTCATTTGTTACACAGTTGTTTATTGTCTTAGTCTTTAAGTTAGATAGATATTGAGAATTATATAGATTAATAGTCATCTAAGTTTGTCATTTATAATTAGACTAATCAGGTTCTTTAGATATATAGAGATTATACTCAGTATAGATAGATAATCTTCAACCTCTTCAAAGAGCTGTAGAAAATGGCCTTTAATCTAACTCAGAGTTTCGTGATAGTGAGACACAATTGCTCCTGGCAGCACCAATCTATTCCCGAGAGAATGTTGAGCACCAAAGACACTCCACCTGGAGCCTTTCTTTTTTGGCAGAACTGGCCTTGGGGCAAAGAAATGCCCATACCTCAACCACTGACAGAGATACAGAGCATGGATCAATGGATAAAACAGGACTGTCATATCCTGCCAAGACAGGGTAAGATAGTTTTGAAAAGTTGCCTGCCTTTGAAAATGGTATGTCAGTTATGTTAGGCCTTAGCCAAAGTTGGTTGCTTCAACGCTGCTAATGTGACTTTGGGTGATTGCCCAGGTAGCTAGTTGTCTCTGTGATTTGTTGCATGTTTTGGAATTTGTTTTACTGAACTTCCTAATTACCCAGGTAACATTATTTCCCTTCTCAGATCTTCGATGGGGTTGAAGACTATATAAAATACGTAATTTTCTCTCATGACTTGGCCAAGTTATTTATTATACAAGACCTAAGCTAGTTAGAATAGGATATTTGTACTTATTGAATATAATTTCATAGTAGGTTTAGAACTCTCTTACTTAAACAAAAGGGGGAGGTGTTGAGAGAGGTTCTTCCGCTCCTCCAGCCTATAGCCGCTGAGATACCCACCCATTGGGGCGTGGTCTCTCTCCCTTTAAAAAAGCGGCTACTTCCTTTCTCGCTCTCTTTGCTTCCTGCTCCGTTTCCGGCGACTAGACTCCTTTCTGACTGTGCAGAGGGCTGTTGTCTGGGACAGTTATTTGTAAGTTTTTTCCCCTTTAAATAAATACCACCCTATTAATCATAATTCCAAACTGGTGTGGCATTGTTTGTTATTTACGCCTTCATTAATTTTCTTTGGTTATAGTTCAGAACTTAAAGAAATACTCTCTTATGATATGTGACAATTAGTTCCTAACATCAGTCCAATAAGATTTTTTAAGTTCTAAGTATATAGTTATATAAATTATAGTATTAAGAGTAGAATTTTTCTAATAACAGACTTGTCTAAATAGTCTGCCTAATAAACCTTTGCTGAATTCGTGGAATAAAAACATGACCCTATATGGCTTAAGACTCTATGAAAAGGTAAGACTGTTTTCAAAACCTATAGACAGAAACAAAATCGGTTCAATTCTCCCTGTAGTCTGGCATTATACCAATGCACTGCTGAAAGTTGAAAATGTTTTATATAATGGGTGCCCCCACCCCACAAGAACAAAGGAAGCATTAATGCTACCCAACCACATAAATATCAAGAGGCCGGCTACATCGTATTTCCAGCATGCACAATTCTGCTGGGCACAGATTCATCAACTGTGCGATGCTTTTGTATTGATTCTAAAGTGTTTTTGGATGAACTTTGAAAGCCATTTGCTGAGTGTGGGATTTTGCAAGCTTGGGGTTGTCAATAAGCATGTTTTGCTGCAATTAATAACTATATGCTCTTGCACCTGTGGAGAAGATGAAGTATCTTTCTAATTTCATGTTCAGCAATAAACATGAGCAACTGTCTGGATGATTCCTCTTTTGACTCCAGCTGCCAACAGCTTGGAAGGCTTTGAGTCCAGCTAAGTCTACATTCACTCATTAGCTGGTGTCCCCATTTATTTTTCTGCCTAAATGGGTAGAGAAGTCATTTTGTTTAGCTCATTCGGATCTGTTGAGAAAGATACCAGCAAATCAACACCTGTCACTTTTCAGTAAATCCTAAGAGGAAATGGGCTTTGTATCAGATTTGCCTTGGCAGCACACAGAATACTCAAGGGTTGCAGTAAATGCCTAGATTCTATGAAGCATCCACCGCCAATTCTAAAGTAGGAGGGGGTAACTATGTGCCTATTATGGATATAATTAATCCAAATCACTCACAAGACAATAAAATTTAATTATGGGCTCTTAGTTTCTAAGAATTCGCCAATTATTGTTAATAGGCTTTGCCTTGAACATAGCTAGTGAGTTAAATCTGTTGAAGCTATTTTTCCAACAGCTAATTTCTTAAAAATCATTCTATCTTTAGTTAAATAGATTTAATCCAGCATTGCTTTGTGGTAACACACAAAATGCTCTACCAACCTCAGGTTAGTGCCTGTGTTTTCAAAAATAATTTAAGGTCTCAATTTCTGGGTGGTTTTATAGAATTGGTACTCTCAGTATTAAAAGGACTTCTAGCCTTGCTTAGTTGTCATAAGTACTTTCTGACCATCCTGGGGCAATTGGATATCTACACTTCTACATTGATTTTTAGGAATCTCTGTGTCTTGAGAACACAGGAAAACCAATATTTCAAAGTTTATCCTGATTTTATCAGATCCAATAGATTAAATTGCTGTTTAATGCCTTTAATATGTATGGACCTAATGATCATTGCATTTACAAAGGGCTGTGATGTTCCTAGAAATCATCATTTTTAAAAAGCATTTAAGAATGTTTATCAAGGCTTTTCCACATGCAGGTACAAGTCTCTAAGACTCTCCATGAATTATCTTATTTACCTGGACTACATTTCTATAGACGAGCTGCTGTTCCTCATTGGCTGACTGGGAAAATTCAAAAACTTTAGATACCTTGACGAACATAATGTAGGAGCAAGTCACAGTTGGCAACAAACTTTAACCCCAAGGATACTGGATTTTAACTATTAGCATTCTCTCTTAAGTAAAAAGTAAAAGAATATGTACTTAGAACACAGGCTCTCGTTTCTTTAAAACATGCCATGTTCTTACTGTTGCAGAACAATCTGATTGGTGCAAAATTTTTATATGTTTGCACATAATGTGTAGATGCCTCTTAGGAAGAGAATGTCTAAAATGTTTGTAGTCAGAGTTTCACTGATCAAGTGGTATAGTCAAAAATTCCTGCCTGTCTCTCTTTGAGGGTTCATCCAGATATGTGTTTCCTGAAATAATTCTGTTTTGCTTTTGAGTCAGTCAAAATTACTATCATCAGAGATTTTGACCCTAATTGACTTAAAAGTATCACCTAGCCTTTGACAACAAAATACTCCTTTGTGCTGTGGAGAAGTTGGGTGTGTCTCCAAAGGAGAAGATGTTGCTTTGTCACTGATGGTGAGATTCGCAGTTAAGAATGATGTTCTTATCTGGATGGTCACTGAATGAGAACTTCTGCAAGGAACAATGTAAACTGCCTATGGGCTATTTAACTGGAGTCAGGTCGTATGATTAATTAAAGATGTCTGTAAATTCTTGGTTGTGACTCTAGTTCAAAGGAGGAAATTAATTCCTTCCTCCTTAAATTGAAATTACCCTTACTAGTTGAAGTGCTTAACCTGTGGAATACAAAGGAGCAATGTGCTGGGAGTCCTAAGATAGATCCTAAGGAAGTGCCGTTTCCAAGGCAGTGTCTTGAAATGCTAACTCTGGAAGTAGTCAATTGTTATTACTTGGCCCAGAGCCTGACTTATTGGAGACTTCAACTCTGGCCAAAGCCCTGGTTAGGCTCTTACTTCCAGCCAACCCTTCTAAGGCACTGTGCATATAAATGAAGCTATCTTGGATAGTTTAAAGGCAGGGTTGTTTTGGTTTAGGGTTTCGTTTTTTTGGTTTTTTTTTTGTATTTTTGGGGGGTTTTCTCATTGTTGTTTGTTTTGTTTCATTTTTGAGGAGGCTGCTTTATAGTTCAGCTACCTTTAAACTCACCATATAACTAAGGATGACCTTTGAACTTCTAATCCTTCTACATCTACCTCCTTCGTGCTAGAATTATAGAACTATACTACCAAGCCCCATTTGCACTCTGTGTGTATCAAATCCATGGCTTTCCCTGTGCTAAGCCAGCATTCTACCACTTAAACTACACTGACAACCTCACATTTGGATCTTCAAGATCAGTGAACTGATCATTTTAGTTTAACTGACCTCTGCCAATGCCACATAGAAGACCCATGCAAGCAAGTCTGGTTCAAAATTTTGAGCTTGGCTATAAAGTATAGTAACATGATATTCTAAGTCACTAAGGTCTGGGATAGCTTGTTCCATGGTGGCGGAAACAATAGTACATCATGTGACTCTGCCACAAGGAAATCAGACCTTATGTCTTGATTCTATCCTCACACAACCCCAAGTTACCAGGCCATAAAGAAACCAGTCTGTCACATCCCCAGCCAAATATCACGTTCATGGAATCCACGGAAGTCATGGCTATCTGATGACTGCTGTACTTGAACCCTTAGAACATGGCTCAAGTATGTTCAAGCATGGGCCCGTGTAGCAGGATATGGTTCTAGAAGCACCTTCTCCTCTGTGTTCCATGAAAGACCTTAAGATATCACAATTTCTATATCACTCCTATCTTCAGTATCTTCACATTTTACCAAAGACTATGGACTGATAGAACTGAGAATTCAGCCATCTCTTCCTCGTGTCTTTGCCTACAACCTCCTTCTCCACTGCTTGAGTCTGTCTATTGCTCTGGTTTGCTCTTTGCTGTGCCGCTTTATCTCCCCCACGAGATCCATCCCTTCTCTATATTCTTTTCTCAAGTTCTGTATGGCTTCAGGCAACCATTTTACTTCCCTAAGCCTTAACCTCATATCTGTATAGAATTAGAGATGCTGTATGAATTCAAGTAAGATTACATAATCAAAATGTTCTCATAGCATAAAGTGCTCAAACCATGTTCACTATCTCTTATCCTTCAAGCTACAGCAGCTAATCCATATCAAAAGCACTTGAACACCAATTGCAATGAACCATCCCACCTGTTTATTTAGGTTATATTATATCCTTCTGGGATCCTTGAAGAGTTGAAGACAGACAGTTTATACTTTCCTTAGTTATTATAAAAGATAAATTAGATATATTTTCTTTAATTTTGCCATATACAAATAGACTAAATATTATAACTGTAATTCTTGCCAGATACCTATTTTGTTATGTGTAATTTTATTATGTTAAAGTTAAAGCCTTCCTTTTTAATTAGAGAGAAAAGAAGAGATGATGTGGGATGTCCTTCTGTATATGTGTTGCCTTAATTGGGTGATAAATAAAGTTGTTTCAGTCAATAGCTTAGCAGAGTAAAGCCAGCTGGGAAATATGAACATACATATATATATATATATATATATATACATAAGAGAGAGAGAGAGAGAGAGAGAGAGAGAGAGAGAGAGAGAGAGAGAGAGGAGAGTAGGCGGAGTCCTGAGCCAGTGACCTCCACTGGAGCAGGCCTGAGCCAGTGACCTCTGCAGGAGCAGGTACAAGGGAGCAACTGCCAAGGGAGCAGGACCAAGCCAGGGACAACCCTGGGAACAGGCCCAAGCCAGTGACCTCCATAGGAGCAGGTACAAGGGAGTGACCACCAAGGGAGTAGGCCTGAGACAGAGACCTCTGTGGGATGAGCTCTAAGCCGGGGACATCCATGGAAGCAGGCCCAAGGAAGTGTCCTCCATGGGAGCACACCCGAATTACCACTGGGATTGCAGAGCAACCCCTGGAACTGCTGAGTGAATTCCAGAAATGTTGACTGCCCTCTGGGGTGACTGGAACCATGTCCCTGATTGCACCAAAAGTAGCAACCCTCTAAGCCTTGGATCCACTGGCACCTGGAAGATAGAACACAGGAGACACAGCTCCAACTACGCCAATCTGAGAAAATATGGGTAAACAAGGTAAGAATACACTCATACCCCACAAAGAGCAACACAACACCAACAAAAACTAGTGACTCTACAACAGCAAAACTTCAGCAAAACTTGAACACCCAAATATAGATGAATCAAGAAATGACCTAAAATATAACTTTAGAAGAATATGTGAAGCCCTTAAAGAGGAAATGAAAAATTCCCTGAAAAAAGTGGAAGAAGAGACAAACAAAAAATTGGAAGAAGTCAACAAATCTCTTAAACAAAACCAAGAAAAAGCAATCAAACAGACAAAATAAATCATTCAAGACTTAAAAAAATGAAATAGAGTAAATAAAGAAAACACAAACCAAGGGAATTCTGGAAATGGAAAATATGGGGAAATGATCAGAAACAGCAGCTGCAAGTATAAACAGTAGTATACAAGAGATGGCAGAGTGAATTTCAAGCATTGAAGATACAATAGAGGAAATAGACTTATTTGTCAAAGAAAACATTAAATCTAACAAAAGAGAGTAGTTGGAGTCAGAGAAATGCCATGTAGCTGCTGAATGAGGCAAACACCATGTAGCTGCTAAAAAAGCAAGAGGTAACAAACCAGTAGGCTGTGGTAAAATACGAAATAATAGAAATGGGTTAATTTAAAATATAAGAACTATCCAGAAATACACCTGAGCTGTTGGCCAAACAGTGTTATAATTAATATAATTTCTATGTGATTATTTGGATCTGAACAGCCAGGGAACAAAAATCAGGCTCCATGTACATAACATCACACTGATTTTGTTTTTATAATAGTATCAGCAATAACTATAAGGAACCCTCATTTTAGAAATTATTTTCTTCCAATATAAAATAGGCATTGAATTCAATACACATTTATTGATAGCCCTCCTCTTCTTACTCTAAATATTCAGATTCCAACTGGTCATCTTTGTCTAGATCAGTGATGCTCAACCTGTGTGTTACAACCCCTTAGGGAGGTCTAACAACCCTTTCACAAGGCTCACCTAAGACCATCAGAAAACACAGATTTTACATTACAATTCATAACAGTAGAAAAATTACAGTTATGAAGTAGCAGAGAATATAATATTATGACTGGGGTAATCAAAACATGGGGAACTCTATTAAAAGGTTACAGCATTAGAAGGGTGGGAATAAGTTGATCTAGATGCTCTAAGAGTGATTTGAATGATTGTAATGGCTAACATGTATCACAGCCTTCTCTGTACTCAACATAATTCCAAGGCCATTAATAATCTCTCAATCTACCATCACAATAAACATATGATTACAATCCATTGTCCCCAAGCTATGGAAAAATGAAGATAGGAAATGAACACAGCCTGTTGAAGACCATGTACCACCCAAACATCAGAGCCTAGATTCACAGTCAAAAAAAAAAAAATCTTTACATCAAGATGTTAATTACTTACAGATTTAAAATATAGCATCATTTTCAAATAGCGCTAGCTCCCAGACTTGTAGGAGTCAAAAACAAAACAAAACAAAACAAAACCAAAAAATGTGGCCTCTCATAATCCAAACATTACGTGGTATTTCTTTCTCCAAAAGATCACTTTAAAGTTTGTTTCTCACCTTGGAAGTTCTGGCACCAAGGCCAGCTGGCCTGGGTCTGAAAAAGCATGGGATAAAACCGGACTTGCTGAACATAGCGGACAATGAGGACTACTGAGAACTCAAGAACAATGGCAATAGGTTTTGATCCTACTGCATGTACTGGCTTTGTGGGAGCCTAGGCAGTGTGGATGCTCACCTTACTAAACCTGGACGGAGGTGGGGGTTCCTTGGACTTCCCACAGGGCAGGGAACCCTGATTGCTCTTCGGGCTGAGGGGGGACTTAATTGGGGGAGGGGGAGGGAAATGGGAGGCGGTGGCGTGGAAGAGAGAAATCTTTAATAAATAAATTAAAAAATAAAAAATAAAAATAAAGAAGTACAAAAAAAAAGTTTGTTTCTCATTCCTATTATATTTCAAGAAATCTCAGACTCCCACCACAACAAACATGCCACCTAATCAGCCTCCAATTATGAATCATTAATTTTCTTTTCCATAATTAAAGTGAGTTTTCCTAAAACTCAAAAGTAATCATGTTTCCTTCTAACTTAAAAAAACTTCAGCACCTTCCTATTGCCCTTAGTGAAATGCTGAATCTTCAGCATAGCTTACAAGGCCCTTGTGAGTTAGCCCTGTTTTTCTGGTCTCTCCATCCACCCTCTGAGTTCAGTGTTCCACTTATCCTCAGATCTCTTTAGGCCTTAAAACCCAGCATGCTTCTGTCTTCTCTAGGTCTTCATGCATATTTTTCTCTGCTAAGTCTTTGCTTGACCTCTGGGACTTGGACCTGATTGGGACAGTGATGAAATAAAGACAGATAGAAAGACATACAAACACCCAAAGCTTGGTATGTTTATTATAAAGTGTTGATCAGAAAGGCAGGATTATTGCACACAGTTGAGCAAGGATGCAGAATTCTTACAGATAGATAAACAAGGAGGCAGGGCTTATAGTACACAGCTGGATCAGGAAGACAGCTTTAGCTAATTGTAGATAGGAGCAATCCCTGTCGGGGAGCAGTCTTCATGTTGTAAACATCTGGAAGAGATATAGTGGGCATTTTCTGCACAAACAGGACCAGATGTTTTCCTGTGTCTGAGGCTATTGAATACTTGGCACAGCTATTCCCATGTCAACAGCTCACATTCACCTCAGGACTTGAGTCTCTCTCCACCCCTAGGGTCTCTTTGTCTCTGTCTCTCCCTCTCTGTCTCTCTTTCTCTCTCTCTGTCTCTCTCTCTGTTTCTCTCTCTCTCTCTCTCTCTCTCTCTCTCTCTCACTCACTCTCTCTCTCTCTGTGAGTGCGCCTTGTGTTTGCAAATTAATATGTAAGCCTTCAGCTGTTCCTTTGCTCTGACATCATGAACTCAAACCAACAGAAACCCATAAGCTCTCATTAAACGTTTTCCTTACCAAATTGTGTTGGTCATGGTGTTTTATCACAGCAATAGAAAGTAGCTAAGACAGTGCCCATGATATGAAGATTAACTCTTCTCCCTTGATACTTCCCAAACTATATCCTTCAGCTTTTCTAAGAGACCCTGAAGCCATGTACAATCAGAGAAGAATTGCATGCAGCTGGCTGGGATGGTGGACTGGCTGCTCAGTAAAAATCTAATGACTTTCTTCCCCTCCTTTCTAGAGAGAACAGCAGCAGCCAACAAGCCCAGTTGTGATGATGTTTAGCAAGAAAAGGTCCAGCTAGACTCCTGAAGACAGTATTAGTGTAGTTTAGAGAATAGTCCTGTACAAAAAACAAAAGCAAAAGAAGTAATGAAATGATATGTAATAAGAAACCTAAAAAAATTAAAGGGATTAGACAGTGGTTGTGGACCAATGAGAGTGGAGAAAGACTAAATAAAGTATGAATGCATTTTCAGAGGTCTGTCAGCACCTCAATTAAGACTGCTGACACTGAGAAAGACAATAGCATGCATTAATTTACAGGAACAATAATAGAATCTAAGAAATCACATTGACCCACAGACCTTTGAACAATAAGTAGGAAAAAAACTTGGAACAACCATGTTAATGTTTCCTTTCCAAGAGCCCACAAACAATTTTAACTTTTTGAATACATAAAGAACAAGGTTGAGTTCCCAGACCCAGAAGAAATCACCATGGCTCATGTTCCTATCCCAAAAGAGAAGATTTTACAGTACAAAAGTGTTCCAAACTAGCCCAGAATAGAGTATAATAAAGGTTTATTTATTAGGGGGTAAACTCACAGCAAGAGTAGTGATTCACAGTCCTCTGCGTGCAAAGGAAACTGGAGCCAAATCCAGCAGCCAAGGGGCCCATGCATGCTTTTATGTCTGGATTTATAGTACATGAGACCATGTCAAAAGTGGGCCAGTATCTTAAAGGCTATTGGTTGAAGGAGTTCCCACAGCAAGATGACAAGATCTAGTAACAAATACAAGGAGATAAAATCAATTTTGATGATCAAACACATCTCAACACAAATATTATCAAAAAAATGCTTCAGTCAATAAAATAAATATACCCCTACCTTCCATATACTTTGACAGTTACCAGAGTTTCCTGTTTTCTTAGCTATAGGTCCACTGATTATAACTAAACTTGTAACATTAACACGAGTACAAAATTGCAGCAAAGAAATCAGCTCCCATGTATCTCTGAGAATATCAAAACTACATCAGCTTTCCAAAGCTTAATACCACAAAACACAATATGGTAAGCCCAGGACCATTCCAGGGCAGAGTGTCTGCTTTCATTAAGTCCCTGGGGCCCTACACATCCGGATTTCAGCAGATCCAGGCATTCAGATTAATGAGGGACCTCTGAAACCAACAGTATTTTGCACAGGCCCTAAGGCAGGCAATAAAAGACCGAGCACAACATGATTGCTTGCTCTGAAGGTTTCTTCAATGCTGAGAGAGTCAAGTTAAAACTTTTTATTTTATTCTGATCCAGTAAATAAAATTAGAGTTTACTTTATATGAAACGCTTAAACCTTATGGTGCTAAGACTCTCTATTAACTCTTACTCAGTCATGTTGTGCCTACAGAAATGTCTTTTCCCTATAGATAGTTTCCTTAGATATTTTCATTTGGGAATACAAAAGAAAGTGTACCAAGCAGGAGAATCAAGTGACAATATGGCACTAATAGTCATAATTAGAGAACAGCTTTGAAAGGATCAACAGCAAGTTCTCTGGAAGAAAGATTAAGTAAATCTTACAGTTGAAATTGTTTCATATATTTTTTCCTTTGCAATAGTCTATGAAGAAATTTACAAAGACGTAAGGAAAATGCTTAACTAGGATTCTCCTGTCAAATTTAAGGCAACAAAATCCAGGTGTCCTTTGGATTTCTAGGTATTATATAGAAAGAATGGAAAAAAAAGATTGTAAGTAGGATTTCTAGGAGTGTGGAAACTAGAAAGATTGCTCAGTGGTGAAGAATCCTTGTTGCTCTTACACACACACACACACACACACACACACACACACACCTTTAAGAAAATTAAAATAGACTTCTGTATATCTTTAAATGTCAAAAAAGAAAAAATACTGTGCACTAGATATTGAAATATATTCTTTAATAACAAATAACAAAACCAAATAAAATTTCAAGCTATTCCTCTCCTTCAATAATACAATTTAAACTTGGATTTTCTCCCCTTCCTTCAAGTTGAGGATATCCTAATTACAGCTGCCACACAGCAGTAAGCTTTGGGAAAGGGTCTTTAGGAGACATAAGCATCTAGGACTGCTCTGTAAGATGAATCTGTACATCCTTTGATGAGTAAAAGCTCCTCCTGGTGGTTTCTGTATTTCTGCTAGGGTAACCCTTACAAAAGAAATAACTATCAGCTGGAAAATTCTAGAAAAAAATGGACCTTTACTATTGCCAAAAAATCCTAATTTGTTTGTTTTATTTTGGTGAAAGATGGATCATTTTCTATGTGGATATAAATTCTTTACAAAACAAAAGTTGTAAAGACTTAAATGTGGTCTTTAAGCAATAAAAAGCAAGCATAAATGGTACTAATTTTGACATGCTGAGGGGTTTTTTTCATATGCTGTCTTGATCTCAACAGCTGTAGGTACTTAAGTTCTTTCTGGAGCCTTTGCACTCTCCATTATGCACAAGAGAAGATGGAGAGACAATTATTACCAATTTTTCATGGAACCCAGGGAGCCACTTAGAAGGGCACAGACATTCTCCCTCCTGCTATATTAACTTCACACTCTGCAATTGCCACACTTCTGGTAGAACAGCACAGTGACTGTCATTTGGAAAAATAGAAATGTTATGTATAAGAACAAAGGGGAAAGAAACGGTAATAGAAAGAAGAGAGGACTAAAGTTGAGCTAGTCCTTTTTCAAGCTAAGGGTGTCTCTGTGTAATGAAAGGTCTCCGTGGATTTGATTGGGTGTGTGAGAGCGTGTGCCTGCAGGGGTCCGAACCAGCAGCCAAATGGTAACGTTGCTGTGTAATTACAGAGCACTTAACTGCATTCAGACATGGTTTGTTTCTCTGATAATTTCCACTTTCATTGTTAGAGAGGCCGTGGACACTGTAGAAGCCGAGGTTCAAGTACCTGCAGCTGTTGAGACAAATGAGCCTTGGAGCAGTTTTTTAAAGTTTCCGTCGGGAATGCTGCCTAACAGGGAAGTTTCAGAGAAGTATTTTTAAAATATTCTTCTTCCCCTTCCAAAGCTTTAAAATTTCAGATCTATAAATGGACCCTCTTTATCCCTCGTCTGCTCACAAGCTGGCTGTACTCCCTTCCTTCCACATGGTAAAGTCCAACCTCTTTGAAAATTATTACATTCTTAATATGGAAATAGCACTTCAGTTTACTGCTCAGCCCTATGAAGGCTGCCACAGTGTTGACTGCACTCGTGCTATATGGCGAACTGAGAGACTTAAAATGTGTTCACTTGTTTATATGAGAGAATCAATCTGAAGAAGAGGACAAAGCCTTTACTAAATCTGAGCATAGGAGCCTCCACTTCCTTGCACTGCTCTCTTGCAGCTGAAAATTGTACATACAATACAGATTTGCATTGAACTCTTTTTTTTCTTTTTCTTTTTTTATTGAGAAAAGGAAAAAAAATAGTTTCCCCCTCCTCCCAGCCTCCCATTTCCCTCCCCCTCCTCCCACCCTTCTTCCCCTCCCCCCACTCCTCTCCCCCTCCCTCTCCAGTCCGAAGAGCAGTCAGGGTTCCCTGCCCTGTGGAAAGTCCAAGGTCCTCCCCCCTCCGTCCATGTCTAGGAAGGTGAACATCCAAACTGGCTAGGCTCCCACAAAGCCAGAACATGAAGTAGGATCAAAACCCCATGCCATTGTCCTTGGCTTCTCATCAGCCCTCATTGTTCGCCATGTTCAGAGAGTCCGGTTTTATCCCATGCTTTTTCAGTCAGAGTCCAGCTGGCCTTGGTGAGCTCCCAATAGATCAGCCTCACTGTCTCAGTGCACCCTTCGTGGGCCTGACTTCCTTGCTCATCTTCTCCTTCCTTCAGCTCCTCATTGGGACCTTGGGAGCTCAGTCCAGTGCTCCAGTGTGGGTCTCTGTCTCTATCTCCATCCATCACCAGATGAAGGTTCTATGGTGACATGCAAGATATTCGTCAGTATTGCTATAGGATAGGGTCGTTTCAGGTTCCCTATCCTCATCTGCCCAAGGAACTAACTAGGGACATCGCTTTGGGCTCCTGGGAGCCACTCTAGGTTCAAGTCTCTTGCCTAAGGTGGCTCCCTTAACTAAGAATTGTGCTTCCGTGCTTCCCTATCCAGCCTTCCTTTATCCCAATCATCCTGTTTCCCAAAAATCAAAAACACCAATGATAGCCTTTGCTGGAGAGGCTGTGGAGGAAGGGGTACACTCATCCATTGCTGGTGGGAATGTAATCTTGTGCAACCACTTTGGAAATCAGTGTTTCAGTTTCTCAGGAAATTCGGGATCAACCTACCCCTGGACCCAGCAATACCACTCTTGGGAATATACCCAAGAGATGCCCTATCATGTGACAAAAGCATTTGTTCAACTATGTTCATAGCAGTACTATTTGTAATAGCCAGATCCTGGAAACAACCTAGATGTCCTTCAATGGAAGAATGGATGAAGAAGGTGTGGAATATATACACATTAGAGTACTACGCTGCAGTAAAAAACAATGACTTCTCGAATTTTGCATGCAAATGGATGGAAATAGAAAACACTATACTGAGTGAGGTAACCCAGACCCAAAAAGATGAACATGGGATGTACTTACTCATAATTGGTTTCTAGCCATAAATAAGGGTCACGGAGTCTACAATTGGTGAACCTAAAGAAGCTAAATAAGAAGGTGAACCCAAGGAAAAACATATAGTTATCCTCTTGCCTAAGGGAAGTAGACAAAATTGCCGAGGAGGAAAGTGGGATTTTGGGGGTGGGGTGGGTTGGGGGTAAGGGGAGATGGGGAGAGAAAAGTGAGAAGGGGAGGATGGGGGGAACTTTGAGAAACAGGATGCATTGAACTCTTATAAAAAATTAAGACATTGGAAAACAGAAAGCAACAAAAACAAAAAATAAATGTAATTTCATTTTCAGCACCATGGAGAAGGTGTGTAGAACAGAACTTATTTGTAATTTGGTTGTTATTATTTTCTCATTTTACTGTAATTTACAAATGATTTCAAGTTAATATGAAATGGAGAACCCTATTGTTCAAGGTGTTACCTGAAGTCACATCCCCAAAAAGTTCATTCCTGACCACTACAAGCAAATATTTATTTCACAGTAAGAATCCATTACTTTGTATGCTAACCTCAAAAACTTAATTTAAAAAAAAGATTAAATGAGAGAGACCTTGGACTGGTATGGAAAATGAAAAAAAAAATTAAAGAAAAAAAAGAAAGAAAAAAAGAATCCATATATAATGTGTATAACATATATATTAAATATATATGTCTCTTATCATGATATGATTACTTAGGTGATTAGCTTGCCACTTGCCTTCTGTATTTCTAATGTTTACAGGTATAGTCACAGGGATAGCGTGAGGGTTAATGGGTTAATAAATTAATTAATTAGAACTATTATAGACTTAATAAACATTCAGCGGGATCCAGTTCCTTCTCTAGAGCACACATTCGCTGCTGCCATTCACCCAGCACTTGTCAGACAGGAAACACTGGCGCCTCACAGGTGAATTGCACACAGGCCGTGAATAGAGCACACAGTTCTGAGTGCGGGACTTTTTTTTTTTAATTTATTTATGTATTAAAGATTTCTGTCTCTTCCCCGCCACCACCTCCCATTTCCCTCCCCCTCCCCCAATTAAGTCCCCCCCCCTCAGCCCGAAGAGCAATCAGGGTTCCCTGCCCTGTGGGAAGTCCAAGGAACCCCCACCTCCATCCAGGTTCAGTAAGTTGAGCATCCAAACTGCCCAGGCCCCCCCAAAGCCAGCACGTGCAGTAGGATCAGAAACCCATTGCCATTGTTCTTGAGTTCTCAGTAGTCCTCATTGTCCCCTATGTTCAGAGAGTCCGGTTTTATCCCAGGCTTTTTCAGACCCAGGCCAGCCTATATGGTTTTCTTTGGGTTCTCCTTATTTAGCTTCTCTAGGATCACTAATTATAGGCTCAATGTCCTTTGTTTATGGCTAGAAACCAAATCTGAGTGAGTACATCCCATGCTCCTCTTTTGGGGTCTGGCTTACCTCACTCAGGATAGTGTTTTCTATTTCCATCCATTTGTAATGCAAAAATTCAAGAAGCCCTTTCTTCTCGATATCTGCAGACATGAAGAAAATAGGTTTTTCCTATCTGTGAGTAGCTGTCCTCTGTTGTCCCCCAGTTGTACACCTAATTAAATTGATCTCATTCCTTTCATGAAAAAAAAAGAACTATTATAGAAACAGTGGGAACGCAACAAAATTCTACCAGACACTGCAGGAGATCATTACATATTTGTGGCAATATTAAGTATTGATTGCAGTGCTACATTCAAAAGGTTTCAAACCAAAAGTACATATTTTATATAGTACTTAGAACAAGAAACAGTAGAAAGGGGTGACGGTTATAACTACAGATTTTTCTAGCATTAATATGTTTGTAACCTATATGAAATTATGTAAGAATAAATACCTTTTATCAGAGAAATATGGATTTTTGATGCCAATGTTAATAAATGAATGCAAAAATTCAACTGCTTTTTGTAAACTGCCTTTATTATATTTAGGTACATTCCTTGTATCCCTAATCATTTTATCACAAAGGTATGTTTGTTGGAAAATATTATTTTAAGGTGTGTTACTTTTGTTTATTGTTGCATTTGTTTAACTCTGTGAAGCTGTGTTACTGTGCCTGTCTAAAATACCTAATGGTCTAATAAAGAGCTGAACGGCCGATATTGAGGAAAGAGAGAGAAATAGGTGGGGCTGGCAGGCAGTGAGGAGAAATATGGGGAGAAATCTCAGAGAAAAAAGATCTGGGATGGGAAAGGAAGGAGGAGGACTTTAGGGGCCAGCTACCCAGTTACACAGCTGCTGGGGTCCCACACTGGGGCAACATCTAGACAGGTTTATACATTTCATGGTAGGGACATGTGGACTAGAACTGTTAGGCAGAAAGAGCAGAAATACAAAAGAAAAAGACAGAGACACAGAACACAGTCAGGAGGGCAACCCAGTAAATACTGGATTCACCTGTGTTTATTTTTCATATATTTTATATGCCCCAATCTAAAGTGGGAAGGCAAGAGACTTCTTTACCGTTATATAAACAAGGAACAAAGTAATTGCCTCTTCAATACCCAAAACATCAAGTAAGTGTATCCTAAGTTAAATATTCTATTATTTAGGCAGGACATGCTGCAACCACACCTTAGGCCAAGCATCCTGTAGGCAGCCACACCCTGGGTCAAATCTTGTCATAACCTTGAAAGAGCAAGAATAGGCCTGAGCTCTCTGACCTTTGGTCAAGGTGGAATGGACCAATATCCATGGGCCAGACATCCAGACATGGAGTGAGAAGGAAAGAAAAGGTATACAGAAATCAAAAAAGATTAAAAAAAAAAAAACCAAGGTGATGTGGGATGTCCTTCTGCATATGTATTGCTTTTATTGGATAAAGAATAACAATGTTTCTGCTAATGGCTTAGCAGAGTAAATCAAGGTGGGAAATCCAAACAGAGATATATAGAGAAAGTAGGCAGAGTCAAAGAAATCCATGTAGCTGTTGAAGGATTCAGATGCCAGAACCTACTGGTAAGCCACAACCTCATGCCAATACATAGATTAATAAAAATGGGTTAATTTAAGATATAAGCGCTAGGTAGGAATACGTGTAAAATGTTAGCCAAATAGTGTTGTAATTAACATAGTTTCCGTGTGATTACTGGGGTCTCGGTGGCCAGGAAATGAATGTAGTAGTTTGCTACTACACCAAGGCTAATGTAGATGGCTAATTTAAGAAAAGCAGGTGAGAAACAAGCCAAGCTAAGGCCAGGCATTCCTAACTAAGAATAAACCTCCATGTACGGTTTATTTGGGAGATGGATGGTGGGCCTCTAAAAAAGTCAAAAGAGTAAAACATCACACTGCAGATATTGGATTTTGTCAAAGGCCTTTTCTTAGTCTAATGAGATGATCATGTCATTTTTCTCTGTTTGTATGATAGATTACATTTACTGATCTTTGTATGTTGAACCATCCCATTGGTATGAAGCCTCCTTGACCATGTTGGGATATCTATTTCATATGTTTTGAAATCAATTTGCAAGTATTTTACTGGGTGTTTTTAAATCTATGTTCATAAGAGAAATTCATCTATAATTCTCTTTCTGTATTGAGTCTTTATGTTGTGAAAGCAAGTGTACATTGGTGAAGACAACAGCCACACAACTTACTGAACATGGAGAGGTTGAGCTGGCACCTGAATAAAATCTTTATCCCTTTGTTCTTTGCTAAGAGAAGGTACTCTGCAGGCTACTGAAAAGAAAAAGAACCACCAACCTAACAACAAACCCTTTGATCTACAATGCAGTCCTTCCTGGAAAACATGCTAGAGAATGGTAGCATGAAGCTTGTTGGAGTCTTGGGCCTACTACGTGAGACGGAACCCATATCCAATACTGCTCGGATGACTAAGAACCAGAAACTGAATAGCCCAGAGACCTAGGGTGAAGCCAAATACTTCTGATCTAAAAAACAACAATAAAGTGACTCCTAATTATATTCTGCTAAATTCATAGATTAGTTGCTTGCTCAGTTATCATCAGAGAAGCTTCCTCCTACAGCAAATGGAAATCAATACAGAGACATACAGTCAGACATTACACACATACACACACACACACACACACACACACACACACGGGGTGGGGAGGAGAGGCAGGGGGAGAGAGAGACAGACCTTGGAATACACAGTTCTAAATAGGATGTCTCCATCAAATTCCTCCCCTCAGGGAACCTCATGGGAAGAAGAGGTGGGAAGAGTATAAGCAAGGGAGTGGAGGGTACCAAGAGGACAAGGCCTTCTAAACCAACTGAGCAAAGCTCATATAAACTCCAGAGACTAAGCAGCAAGCACAGGGTCTACATGGGTCTGCACCATGTCCTCTGCGTATATTATGGCTTTCAGTTTAGTATTTTCATTGGACTCCTAAGTGTCTGAATGAATGGGTCTCTGATTCCTGTGCCTTCATCCAGGACTCTTTTTCATCCCGTTACTTTGCTTTGTCCAACTTCAAGGTGGTCATTTTGTTTTATCTTATTATACTTTATTTGTTAAGTAAAAAGAAATCATTTGCATTTTCACTTAATAGTATTTTATTTAAAAGTTCACCATTAAAGCACTGTAATAACCAAAACACTTAGCGGCAACAAAGAATACCTTGAAAGAGAAAAGTTCTTGTATGGAAAGGAATGGGGGTCCTATGTTTAATATGTGTGAAATACAGAAGGCAGGATGAGACTCAGACAATTACCAGGAGCTATCATAAAAAAAAAAATGAAAAGAGATTTTTAAAGTGTTTCAAAACTTGACCAGAGAGTAAAGGCCATAACTCTGGACATTTCACTTTGCTTCTATTAAAAACCAGCAAGACTATCAAGAATATAAACATCTCTGTATTCTCTGCCAAACTCCTGACATCTTCCAAAACTTCAAGCAAGTAGCCATCAAAAAAATCCAATCTCATATTGTATGTCATGGGAAGAAGAAATGATATTCCTAGATTGCTTAAATAAGTGAAAATCTTTAAAAAAGAAAAACTACACAAACATGATGCCATTCATAAATTAAAATCATTTTTTTCTTTTTAACAAATTTTCATGGTAATCTGTCCTGTTAGTGGCCTCTGGGTGGAGCAGACACTACTTTAAAAACAAGGGTATGTTTAGAGTACAGAGTTCAGGAGATGGGACAACAGCTTTTCTACTTTGATCACTATTAAATCAGCACCATTAAACGTTAAAAAGTAAGTCCACAAAAAATAAGGTGTGAGTGGTTGAATTCCTTGTGAAGAACAAGTGACTTGGGGAGGTCTTGGTGGTTTTGAAACAGTGGCTGACAACAATTTCGTAGTTAATGATACAGACTATTCAGAACAGAGGAACCCGAAATAAAGTTTGGCAGCAACGTCCCTTTCCGGAGATAGGCTGAGAGTGGTCCTTTGGGGGCGATGTGGCTCATGCTGACTCAAGGCTGAGGTCACTGGACACTTGGTGCTCTAGGCTGCCTTGCCAGCGCTGTACTGCCTGTAGTGGAACAGACTCTTGGAGTCCACGGTGCGGGATTTCTGCACAGCTTCAGCAAAAAGTTTGGTCACCTGAAAGAAAACGTCAAAAATGTTAGCAACCTACAAGAGATGAAAGGGAATGCAGGATGAATCGGGAGCCAAAACACAAGGATCTGCTCCGGATTTTCAAACGGGTGTGGAGAGAAAGATGTGATGCTGTTTCTTCAGAGACTTTCCCCGTGTCACAGACTCACCCACTCCCAGTAAGGATTAAAACTAACTTAGAGGGCGAAAACAGGACACACGGATCATTAGTGAACGTCAGATGCATGGCTCCTTCTGTGATGACTCTGGTAGCTCACATACAAATGAAACTGAATGTGTTTCATAGAGACCTTTCTGTGCTGCAGTCCAGCATGTGTATTATATCTGCTGCTTTGATCAGTAAGCTACTGTTTTCATGCAGTGGCTTTCACCTGGAGACGAGGAGATAGCACTCCCCACTTTCAGTCCGCTCCATTGTAGAGTGGACTGAAGGTCCACAGGGTGGTTGGATGGGTCACAAAAGAACCAGTTCTACTTCCGGCTTTTGATTACATCAATTGTTTAATCTCCAACCTTCAAGTGAGGCCACAATCTACCATACTAGCACCATTGTTTTAGATTCTATTAAAAAATGCTCTCTTTTCTCAGTGCTCGAGAAAGGAGAGAGGAAGAGAAAGAGAGAGGGGGAGAGAATAATTACCAAACATGAAGGGAGACCTAGAAATAAAACCTACACATGCCTTATATTTAAAGGAAAGAGCATACCTGGAAATTAGTGAGGAGCGCAATCCCACTGTCCACAGCTGTCCTCCGAATCACATAATTATCATGGACAAATTTGGTGTTGTTGTTGGGGAGGTTAATCACAAGGTCAATGCTTCCGTCTCTAATCAGTCTAAAAAGAAATAAATAAAAACTTACAGTTGACAATGTCTATTTTATAATTAGTTCCAAAATTGCTAACACAAATTCTTCTCTCTGCTCTTTAAACCAATGCTATCACTGAGCCACCTGGCAGCCCTTTTCTACTTCTAAGTCGATGTTCAAGTTGCACTCACTGAGGAATTATAATTTTTTATTGTGGTTTTGAAAGAAGTCTGGTAGAAGTCTAACAGGATGCAAAACATTGTTTTCCCTTCTACCTCCAGGCTCCTCCAGGATACATCTCTCTTCCTGCTTCCCACTGCCTGGCAGGAGAAAACATGAACCTACCTGGTTGTGAATTAGCCTCTGTCACATTCTGTTCTTGGACTGACTGAACGTACCCTAAGAGGCATTCAAATGCCAAATGCATGGAGCTATGGCTGACTTTCATCTTACAAAACTCTAAGCAAGGGACTCAGAGCATCAGCGGAAGGCTTCTAAGGTCTGTACATGATGACATTCTTAAGTTCGCTTCATAATGACTTCTTAAGTACTTTTAATAAAGAGCATACTTCATAGAATTTGGTATGTTGTAGCTACTGTACAAAGTATAACATCCATGGGTAACAGAGGAGCCACTGGGCCTTCATCCCGTGTAGCTTTGTAACAACAGATGCCCTACAGGTCCTGAAGCCTCATGCAGTGTGTCTTACAAATCAGGTGGTGACGGCCTAAGAAATGAGCATTTAGTTAAGAACATTATCAAATGCTTACTCCAGTTTTCTCCATGCAGCAAGTGCTCAAAAATATTGACTGATCCATTGATCCATCCTTAGTGAAATGTAGATGATTAATCAAATATATATGCATATACATATTTGTGTGTATATACATTTAAGATTATATAGAAATATATATGCATATACATACTTTGTGTATATATATATTTAACATTATATAGAAAGCACTGCATTAAGTCCTTTATCGTTTACTTGTTCTGTCAAGCACTTTTAACAGAAATATCTGAGAGGTGTTTTCTAACACACGTACAGATGCACACACATAGTAATTCACTTTTTATAAGAATGAAACTGACACCCATTAATGTGTTCATTTGTAAATTTTTTAACCAGTCAAACTTTTGAAAATATTTGAAAGCAAACGAGGTGAAAGCTTCTGTATTAGCTCCCACCATTTATCTTCTGCTTTTATTTTGGTTATTTCTTTTTTTCCAACTCAGAAAACAAACTATTCAGTTCTTACTTTCTGATAGAAGAGAGGCTGGGATTCTGTCCTTCCTGAGATGGCCATGCCACTGGGGTGGCAGGGACATTGTTGGCATTGAGCCAGTCTGATGTGGCTTCTGTGGCAAAAAGCTGTATTTAAATAGAAAACTAGGTTACTACAAAGAATGAATCTTCGTTAATGAAGGAACATAGGAGTCACAACAGAAAGAAGAGAAAGAAACACAGAAGAAGTGCGGTTCCGAAAGTAGCCACTTGAACTCAGAATCTAGGGCACAGATATCTTAAATATTTTTAAATCTTTTCAGTAAGAAAACATTTAAGAGGCTCTGTTGTAAGTGCTTTTGTAAAAGAATTAGTCATAGCTTAGAAATTATTTTTATGAGGTCAACGAAGTCCATGGCCATAGGCCCAGTCTGAGCTATGGGAGTAACTTTGTTTTACTGAAGGAGGCTGTGGGCAGAGCTCTTTGCTACAAAGATTCTGCCTGTAACTGTAACAGCTGGAAACTATGACCTCATACACAATCAAGAGAGGAAAAGATTCAAAAATACACTGATGAGTGTACTAAAAATGCTTCAAATAAAGTTTAAGATTTTAAACTAACTACTATTGAGTTTGCAGCTATTTTGTTAAACCCAGTCTTCCTAATTATTTTATTTTATGTAAAGCTTATTTTTAACTTTGTTGTTTGGTAGTTTCAAGTGTTTACATAACTTTGTTTTCACCCCCTTCCTCTCTCCCACTATAGTCCTCCTTCTCAACAAATTTCCTCCTATTTTTTTCTTCTTCTGTGCATGACCCACTGAATTCAGAGTGTCTTTGCTGCAGGGTGGGTGGAAGGTTTTTTACTCCAGACAGGACAATTTACCAGTGACTACACCACTAAAGAAAAAGACACTTTCCCCCAATTACCAATAATCCTCTGTGGAAGTTTTGAAATCAAGTTAATTAAACCTTGCAAACTGAAAAGATGGCTTTCTTGTTTGTGCAGTATTTATTTCATGGACAAATTTCAATGTGGAAAGAAAGCTACTTTTAAAAAAAAAGTAAGAGAGTATACCTTGAAACCTTCATTGTGTAACTGCTCAGCCACACCAAGGAATCTTGGACGGAATGATTGCTAGAAAGGAAATGAACACAATTGACTTTCTACATACACATTTCTTTGTTTGGATACATTCAAGATGGTGTCCCTCCCGCCATTGCAAAAGGAAGTTCCATATGTTGCTTTTTATTTAATATAAGTTATTTATTCTCCAATGTAGATTTAAAATTCCATTTTTGTTATCTTGTTTTCTGCCTTCCACATATCTCTGAGCCCTTTCATTCACACTGAGACTTGGCCTGCTTTGATTAGATCCACACTGTTTCTTTGTGCAGAGTTTCTTTACCTGGTTAGGGAGCTGCTAAAGCTGAGATCTGAGCACCTTGTTGTTGTCTGGCTGCTTTGCTATTCCAAACAACCTGTTCTCATTGCTGAGTCCTAGTTTTGCACTGCCTTTAATAACTCGCTCACTTTCCTAGAAGGTCCTGTGCTAAGAATCCCTAGAGTATTAAGTTCCTTTGCAAATTCTGGCTTTCCTGTTTGTTCTAGAAGTGTATACTTAGAAAAGTTAACACCCTTGGCCTCACTTCTACACTTCTGAAAGAGACATGATGATGCTCCTATCTCCTGAGGTATCTCACTAGCTGTGCTTCTCCAGGTGATTTAGCTTTTATCTGAGGTAGTCTCCACATCCCTTCAGTGCAGCGGTAATGATACTTGTGGTATGGGGTCATTGTGGTTGTCCAGTAGGTCCCTATATTAGCAATCACTATAGAGTGTTAGAACTTCACGTCAGCAGTTTCACGGTTAATAACAGTTCTCAGGAAGTATTGATAAGTATCACTAAGACAGTTGCTGTTTTTTCCAGGTTTCTAGAGACTAGATTCCTGTCCCTGAAAACTAGCATTAGGGGTATTCTAACATTTATTATAACCCAAAATATCTTTCCCACCCTACACACCTATTTCCACATGGGTTTTCCTAATGTTCCAGCTCATTTTTCTGACAGTTTCTATCAGTCTGTTGTTGTATACTTCTTAGACCCTAGCTGGACCTGATTTCCCTGGATCCCATAGTCATCAGGGATTGACCATCTCTAAATATTTCCTGTGTTTGAGAGTTTGCTTTTGCAAGGCAGTATTCAGGATGGCATACAGCAAAGATGAATGATCTGCCCAAAGGGGAAATTCTCTGGTTGACTTTATTATCATGACTGTCTTAGCACCTAAGCTATTTAAAATCATGTATGCTTAAAATCATATCTTTTCTTCTTTAAATGAGATCATGTTGCTGATTTTTAAGAGGATTTAACTAATGATATAATATGACTATATCTTTTCATTTCTTCTGATTGATTTAGAAATCATATAAGTGATGTTTGAAAAAGCATGCAAATCATTCTGTTTCTAGTCCCCAAACTATGTAATGTCATCAAAAACATATCCAGATCCTTGGATAATTTTTATAATACTCGACTCAAAAAGTCTCCTAATATTTACATGCAATGGTTCTCTGAGAACAGATCTAAATCCTAAGCAATGACTCCAGAGACTATGTTCAAATATAAAATCTTTTTAGATTCTGGCCCTCTCCTTCTTGGAACTACAGTTTTATGAGAAGAAAACAGTGGCAAATAGAAAAGATGAACGCGATGGGATGAATCCAGGCTAAGTCAGGCACAGGGGTTATTCAAGACAATCTTTCATAACCTGAATTGCGAGCATGCCGACCATAGTAGCTTTCTATTTCCGCTCAGGACTAAACAGAAATAAATGAGTGAAAATGTCATCAGCTCATGGTTCTACATAAAACTAAAATAAAATTATAAAATATAATAGAGAAAACAGTAATTCTTACTGACCAACCCTAGAACAGTTTAAAGCAGTATGCAGAGCACTAGGCAGAGCAGAACACTAATATGCTCAGGGGCTAAATGATATGACCCATTATATTTGCTTCATAGTTTAAGATTTCTCCATAAGAAACATACATGGGATATGCAAAATGAGTCTCTGCATTTTATTAAATCCCCCTCATATGGAACATTATATTTGGACTTTCTGATAAACAAAAAACAGCTCAGGTTTGCACTAAATGACATGAGAGGTCTCAGTTAATGCCTGGAAAATTGTGTATTCGTCCCACACTTACCCAATGCCTCTCACTCTCTTAAACATCCCCTTAGCAAAAAGTCACTGAAGACATGGTTGGTAATAATAATAATGCGATAAACAGTTTCCTTTGGGTTTCTAAAATGAACTACCACAAGAAAGGTGTTTCCAAGTGTCCCAAACAATAACATCATCATCATCTGGACTTGCTAAAAGTAGGAAACCTAAGTCTCCACCAAATGGATTGCATCAGGTGGGTATGCCAGTCATGTGCACTTTTCAAACACTCCAGGTCCTTCTGATGTGCACTTCGGTTTCAAATGGAAATGAATGAGGCTGGAAGGGCTATCCTTCACTCATTTTGCAATTTGAGGTAAAGACATATTAACCTTGACCAAAGTCACAATGAAAAATGTTGAAGGAGGAATATGATAATGCAATTTTTCCCTTGCCATTTTAAAATGAAATAAGTCAGCGAGTCCTCTAAGACCTGCAGGTACCAGGCAGAACCTTATTACGGAGCTGTTTCACTGCCGTCCCCCAAGTGGAAAAGATAAATATCCAACATGACAGTATTGGCAGTTTCCAGCTAGGGAGCCACACCGCCTTCTGGTGCAGGGTGTTGGCTTTCATAGACACATTATAAACTTCTATCAAACATGCATTGAACACTTGTGACACATAAAACAGCCTCTCTACAAAAAGAAATTACCGCTGTCAGCTTGTGTCTGAGTAACCTCAGATTTAAAAGCCGATTGAAAATACCTATGTAAGAATCTATTCCTTAGTAGAGGTGAAATGTACAAGTTAGTTTATGCTTTTGGAAATGTTTACAAGGAAAGAATTCTTTTGAAAGTTGAATAAATATCTATTTCCTTCAGTGATCATTTTCTCACTAAGCCAACTTCTGGCTACAGAAGAGAAAGCCAAGTTAACACTAAGTGATGTCTGTGGATGCTACAGGGTTGCTGGGATTGACAACTGTGTGGTTGTTCCTAATGATGCCTCTTTGAAGATAAAAGGTTATTCATGTCACTTGGCATCGCCTTTTCAAATAAATGCTTGCTTTGTGTTTCTGAGCAATGCTGAAGCCCAGATGTCAGGCTGGTGCCTGCCACTTCACCAGCATCGCTGAATAGCCCAATCAGAGGGGGAAATAGAGAGAGTGCTCTCCATCTCCTCTAGAGTAAATCACTCATTGTTAAAGGGTGTTCTAGAAAACCTCAAAATAAGGCAGATTGCCTTCTCAGAGCAACTAAAAATACATTGTGACAGGATGGAAGGTGGTTGGAACAACTGCAGGGAAATCAAGGGTGATTCTGTTGCCTCATAAACCCATATTATGCTTCTTACATTACGAATGCCCTAGACTGTGGAAGGCTTCTTGGAAAGATGCAATGCACATGGCAATTAAGCTGACAAAGATGCTTTGTTAAAATCTGCAGCCTTTATCCTAAGTCTTAGGTACACAAGATTGATGGTACAAATATTTCAAACTTCCTGAGTGATTTGACTCTAGCATCTGCCATAAGAAGTTCAGAAAGAGATTGCAGGAGTAAAGGGTTACAATACAGAAGAGAAACACAGATTTAGCAAGAATACCACATACAGCAAGCGTGTGTGTGCAAACACACACACACACAAACACACACACACACTACTTTCTAAATGCAAAAAAAAAAAAAAACCTGCTAGTAATAAATGCTTATTTTAAGATGCTTTCTCTTGGGACACTAAGTGAAAAAGTTCTCCAGCTCAGAGTCCCATGCTCTCCACTCTGAGTCTCTATGATCCCTGAGTTTTCTCTTGGAACCTGTTGTGCCAGATGAGTGAGTCTAAGTGTCCTCATTAAATCATTCTAATCAGAGTATGTACTTAACTCAGAGAATATGGAGAAGAGAAAGGAAGACTGTCCCACAAATGAGATGGATGCTGGTGTCCTCCCCCATTGCTCTGGGAAGGAATAACAAAGCATCTGACAAAGATGCTTTGTTAAAATCTGCAGCAATTATATGGCTCTCAGTGCTCTCGGGAGCCTGTGACAGCCTCATACTGTGTAGGTGACCACCCTAAGATGCCAAGATGCTAACACAAATCCCTCTCTCATAACTTGATTAAATAACTTCCCAACCAGATGCTTTCAGACATACTTTCTAGCCATGGCTTTCATTTCTATATTATTCCTCTGTAAGTCCCTTTCAGTTCTGATTATATGTTTGAAGGGTTATAATGAATCCCTCTGACCCAGTGGTAGCATGTACTTTTTCCATGAGTATCCTGAAATACAGAACACAGATGACTATATCCACGCTGCTGTGAATGCTGGGTAGAAAGCAGAGTTTAGAGCAGATCCTTTTCTAGCTGAGAAAGAGCCTCCAAGACTTGCCTTTCTACTAGTCTACCCCATCGTATCTCCAGCATAACTCACCATAATAAGCACTTTTTAAAATTAGTATGAATGCAATGGAGGGACCATATAAACATCAAATGTTTTATTATAAAATATAATATAATATTATAAAATAAGTCAGAAAATTCTATTCTTTCTATTTCTAGAGGCTTACAATTCTACTGATCAATTTTTCTGAGTTACAGATATGTCAATAACTATAACTTTATTAAATAATTTTAAACTATATTTAATGCTGCACTAAAAATATGTTTAAATCCATAATGATTGTCACTCATATACAAGAGAATATTTTTGAAATGACTCATGTAACCGCTGAAAGATTGCTTTAAAAATAATGCGTTCAAAGGTAGAATTTTAATTAATAAAACCTCATCGCTTTGAAAATATTGTTCCCCAATCCATAAAGTCTCCTTTTTTCCTACTAAGCAAAATTCTGTTCACTGGTGCCCAAGTCCCACAAATATTTCATAGGAGCAAATTAATTTTGCGGCACATTTCCCTGCAGCACTGGAACTAAACAAGTCACAATTTTATACACCACTGCCTTCTTAAACTGCTATTTGAAAATGTTAGCAGGGCTTTGATTAGTTGTGAAGATGAGGGCTAAGGGCATGGTCTCCTCTGAACGTCCCCAGTTCTCACATTAAACTTTAAGCTATCACTGGAAGTTGGGCCAATATTCTCCTAGTTTGGACTTAATGATACTCAGTACCCATTTGTAATGTGATGCGTCACTCATATGATGTGATTTGTCTCTAAACTGCCATTAAGCCTCACATCGCAAGCCATTTTCTTAGCCTTCACTCAGATCCTCACCATCGCCCTTCTGCCACCTTCAGAACGCCAAACCCCAAGTCACTCTTTCCAGAAACTTCTCCAAAGTGACTACATGTCCAGTCTCTGGAGTCTAATTTGCTAGTATTAAGACACCCTAATGAGGCAGCATTTATAACAATCACCCACTGGCTTGAGAATACCTGATTCTCTTCTAATTATGCTTTTATTGACTTTTGTGAAGACATGCAGGGTTTGAGCTTATTAAATTCACAGCAGGGAGGGTGCTATATATGACCACTCGTTTTTAAAGGACATAAGAAGTGCTAATCTCAAGTTAAAATGAATGACCATTTGAGAAACATATACAGTTATTTTTCAGGAATTTAGAAGTAGAACATGTATAGACTGTTGCAATAGTTATTTCAAAGAGTTAAAGACATTTTATGTCCAAAATTTTACCCTAAGATTTATTTACACTTGAATTGTGACAATAAACCAATAGTGCTCTTTTTATTGTGGTAAAATATTAATTTATAGTCATCTCATCTTACTTTGGCCTAGAAGCATAAAAGGGGTATAAAAAAGCTTGTACAAGCTCAAGCCAGAGAGAATTCCAACAAGAAGAAAGGAAATAGGCATGAGTCCCACCCCTACTTAAATAATGATTGGCAACTGCTAGCTGTGAAAGAGAGAGTTAATTTGCTTGAAGAATAAAGTCCCTGTTGGGTGAGCACCCTCAGTGAAGGCCACATATCCAAGAGTACATAAACAGCACCAACAGTCGTTATGAAAAGATACAGGACATAGAGTTGGGTGGTTGGAAAAGGGAGGATGGATGTGGAAGGAGGGGGATAAATGGTACATTTGACATTTACATTGCAGAAAAATCTAAATAAATGAAAAAATGAGGAAACTATATAGAATAGGGGGCATCATTTTTCTAAAATAGGCCTTTACCCAACAAACAGATTTTTTTATGGAGACTTTTTTCTGTTTTCTGTTTTACTTTGGTATTTGCTGCTGCAACAGGAGAAGGCTGTTCAGGAACAAACAGAACATACAATGGCCATTCTCATAAGTTACAATTTTCTAAGGCATGCAACCAACCCCCTCTCTTCTTCATTTTAACATCCTGACCTCCAACAGTGTGCTGCCTGAGAATGCGCAGTCACACACCCCACTCACCTGGATTCCAATGAGAATGCCTTTCTGAGGAATCTTAAACCCAGTAGAGAGCATTGCCTTTAGGAAGGCTGTGTGAATACCCTCGCCAAAGCATGCCACCTGTTGGAATTAAATGAAAAATACAAAGTTAAAGGAAGATAGACTAGTCAAATACACATATATCAAAAAAAAAAAAGGAGAAAGGAACAAAAGAAAAATTGGAGAGCAACGTACTGATAAACTCTTTCCCCAGATTTTATCAGTGTTTTCCAAAGACCAAGAAATCTGAATCGGAGAATTAAATGGCTGGCCAGGACAGATGTATCTTTTGTTTTTAATTAAGCATAATGAATGAATAAGCAATTCCTTCTACACCAACAACACTCAGTGGAACAACATACCGAATTACACCGCAAGTTATTTGGATACAAATCACAGCTTCTGGTGTGTAATGTGGTGAATTTCCAGATATTAATATGAGATAATGTTTAAAACACTGTATGCATCACGTGTACCATGCAGTTGTGCATGAATTCAGGGTTGGGAGTGCTAGAAATATGACAAGCTGCTGCCCCACTGCTTTAAAACCACCCCAGCCACCTTAAGAGGAGGCTTCCTAAGAGATGGCAATAGTACGTGAAAATCTCAAAAGAGCTTAATCCTTTTTATCATAGTTAGAAACCAAACCAAAATATTCTGCATCTCATCCTGGATACCCAAGCCACATGTTTAAAAAAAAAAAAAAGGATGAGGGAGAGAAGATGCCAAGCTAACAGAAATTGGTCCAGTGTGTGGAGATTTCCTCTAGGGTAACTGCTGCACGCTGTAATTACAAGTCAAACAGCCACCGTAACTAGAGGACAAGTGGTGGATTCTAACAGGATGGGAGTCCGTTCTGCACATCATCATCTGGCACCCGTTCAGAGTCGCCATTATAGTAAAGAATGCTGACAGTTCACTTCGTTCTTTAAGCAAATGACTCTCTCTTGCTAGGCAAGGAAACTTCTCATGATCATAACCTTCAGCTGACCACAGTACATGTCTGCTCTTCACTCCACAGTTGAACATTTTAATCAGTCAAGTACTGGCCAATCAACTTGGCAATGTCAATTGAAGTTAATGAGTCTCATTTCCACTGAAAGGAACCCTGCAGTCCGATCAGAAGTGCAGGAACTCAAAAAGGGTAGCAACAATTTTCTGCCTGGCCATTAAAAACAAAACAAAATGAAACAAAAAATTAAACAGTCAAATAGTTCTGTAAATATTAGGATGACATTCTCACTTGACAGCTATAGAATAAAGCGCCCCGTAATTAGATAAGAAGTTGGGAGTTTTGCAGTCCTCCGCGCTTAAACACTGAAAAAGTCTCTCTGAAGCATAGTTGAGATTTCTAAACTGGATTTATTATTCTGATTTCAGTTAAGAAACAGAATTTAAAACATTATACTTGATGACACTAGGAAATATGACTTAAATATTAGAAGAATTCTTTCCTTTTGCAGTTTAGAAAAGAGACAACAAATACAAGCAACTTCTAAGTTGTTCGTATTTTCATTGCTGTGTGAAACAGAGAGTACTAGACCCGGAACACAGCTTGCCACACTGGTGATGCAGTATACGAGAAAGAGGCCTCTTCCTGATCCAGCTCTTGACCAGTTGAAAACAGAATCCTAGGATGGGGATGAATCTGAAACTGTGGATAATAGAGCTTCCATCGTTCATAGTGAGTCTTACTTTCCGGCCAAATCAAGAGAAATTCGACCAAATCCAAATCCAAAGAAAACGCAAGAGGATCAAGAACCACTTTCCAAGAGTGCAACTCTAACACCGCGGTCCTTTGTTGACCACTGCCTGTCTCCTGGTCTCTCTTGGCTTCTCATCAAAGCTCATGCTCATAACCAAACAACCATATAAAACCTCGCATAATCATTGTAATTAAAAATTCTCCTCTTTATATTTTTGCCTAGTATCAAGAGAAACAATGATGCCTCCCGGTGTGATGTTGCCACTCCGGTGTGCACTGGTGAGGATCTGAAGGTTGTAGTGAGTACGTCTGTCAAGGGCTAGGTGATTCATAAAATGTCCTGACACTGACATGTAGAGAACTTTCTAGAATCTGACAGCTCTCTATGAGAAAACACATTTCACATTCTTAAAGAAACCTTCACTTGACACAGTTCCAACACAAGAGAAGAGAGCCATCCAGTGGTCAGTGCCATTATAGATCAGCCTCAAGAGGCTGAAGCTGCCTCCCAAGTGGCCTTGGGGTTTCTTCTATATTTGCAGTTCCCACTTTTTACACCCACGGCCTTTTTAATGCTGTCATTTTACATATTTCAAGTGATGGCATGCAGATCTGCATCAATCAGAGGAAAGTAGGGGATGAACTGTTTTTACTGAATTATGTGAGAGCCTTAAAAAAAGGACACGGGACATACTCAGATGTCTAGAGAAATGTATGACTGTTATTGGCAGTGTACTGGTAATGTGGGAATGAATTAAGTACACGTGTATTCAATTCTCAAGTTCACATGTAAAAATGTCAATTCTGTTACAGAAAAGGGTAATTCAAACTTCCTAAACCTTTGAGATGCCCTGGGAAAAGAAAACCTTGTGAAGTTTGATTTTCTCTAACCACTTACTACTTTGCATACATGACTGCATTCTGATCGTAGAACCACAGATTTTCAGGTAAATTTAACAACAGTATTCATGTACCATTAACCACTCACCTCTCCAGTGGAAGCCATCTCACATCTCAGGATAGGATCAGCATCCCTCAACCGGGGCCAGGAAAACATTGGAGCCTGTCAGACGTAATAAGGAAGGAAAAACACGAGATAAAGGAAAACAAGAGATGAGAGGTAGACACGCTTGGCCAATCATCTCCCGCAGGATTCATTAGGCCATGGAGAACAGAAAAAAACAAATTATTTTTGGCCCAAAACTCTGACTTGAAAAATCGCTTTAAAATTCTGTCCAAGAATATGTTGTACTCCTGGCCCAAATGTTGGGTTAAGTAATCACAAATGATTTCTGTAACTAGATCCCCTGTGACCAGTCTAGACCAATACTTCTAATCTGGCATGCACATATTCTTACTGGAGTTATTTCAAACAGATCTACTGGACATTAGACTCCCAAACAGAGTTGAAAGACATTTTCCCCGTGATAGGCTTTTGGAACATTCCCCTTCTTGTTCTTCTGTTCATTTGAACTTACAGCCAGCCACCTTGCCAGACATGGCTGTCTGGGAACTGACTTCTGAGACATTCAACTGTTGTTGACGCCTCTTAAAAGTTTTGAAAAACATTCTGCTGGGAAACATTTTTTCTCTCTTTCTTCATACGAACAGGAACACTTCAGGGCTTCCTTTTTAGTTATTTTATCAGCATGACTCATAAGGACCAAGTTCTTATTCTCACAGATGCTTATTCATCAGGTCAGATGACCTTCTGTTGACACTGGCACTTCTAAGTTAGGGGAAAATGAGCTTGTGGTCATTTTCTTGGGTCATCTTAGTGAGACTGTGATGTATTCCTAGCCTACAGCTGTCCTGTTCTGCTATCTGCTCTTTACCATCAACCACATTAGATCTCCCAAAATTGACAACCTTCTAATGTTATGTCCCTTTAATACAGTTCTTCATATTGTGATGACCACCAACCATATAATTATTTTCTTGCTACTTCAAAACTGTGGTTTTGCTACTGTTATGAATCATAATGTAAATATCTGATATGTGGGATATCTAATATACAATGCCTATGAAAGAATAATTTGATCCACAAAGGGATTGCAACCTATAGGTTGGGAACTACTGTTTAAAGACTCTAAAATATGTCAATGTCACATAATTGCATTGTACAATATAAATTAACTTCACTGAGTATACTTCATCTAAGAAATTCAATTGTATTTGTATATTTCATGATCTTGTCTGTCTATTGAGGTAGTTCATGAGAACACTGTATACAGAAGCAGCTAGAGTAATCTAGTGGCTTAATGATTAAAGTATTATAAAAATATAATTTTGAAATCCGGGCGGTGGTGGCGCACACCTTTAATCCCAGCACTCGGGAGGCAGAGGCAGGCAGATCTCTGTGAGTTCGAGACCAGCCTGGTCTACAAGAGCTAGTTCCAGGACAGGCTCCAAAACCACAGAGAAACCCTGTCTCGAAAAACCAAAAATATATATATATATAATTCTGACTCTATCACCCTCACAGCTCCAATACAAACTATTACTTTAATCTTACAAGTGGAAAATCTGTGCCACTGAAGAAAATACAAACTAGGAAAAAGTAGCTAGGGTGGTAAGAATTTAACCAGCCCCTCAGGGTAACCATGTTTATGAGACTTGTGAATTCCTAGAGACTTTTCGCAGTTGAGCCTTGTCTTGGACAAGATTGCCTAGTATTTTAATTTTCTAACTAAACCATCACCATGGGTCAGCTGCAGAAACATGGGTGATAATCCATTTAACAAGCTGACTTTGAAGTCACATTATCCTTGATGGCTATCAATATTTCTGCACAAACAAATACTTCATGTGAGGTTGCTTGCAGTACAACCTCAGTCTGTTTTGGAAGAAAGATGGTCATCAGTTCAGCAGGTCCGTTAAGTCACAAAAATTTCGTGGCAAACATTCCCCTTCATTTCACCTCTGTTCATAAGATGACACATATTGTAAAATGCTACCTTAATGGCAACATAGTCAGCAGGAATGATGGGTTTCTCCAGGGTAGGAAGACGCTGCTCATCAATGTTCTCCCCAATCATCACCTTGGTGGCCACATCAATGAAGTCCACCCCAAGAGTCTTGGAAACAAAGGGGAAGGATCGAGAAGCTCTCAGGTTGCACTCAATCACCTAAAGAGATAAGTCCAAAAGGGAAGAGAAGATGAAAGACAGTAACAATCCGAATGTGTATTTTGTACCTTGATTTCCTTCTGTGATTAGCTCACTACCCCAATCCCATCCCCTCTATCTCTACTGCTTAGATTTCTAATTAATCGGTTTCTTTGAGGATATTATCTTTGAATTTTGACTCATTTCCATTCCATTTCCTTACTTCAATTCCTGCATACTTCTGATACATTTCATTTAATGTAGAGTTTGGATGATGTCACACCCCAAGATGAAAAGTCCGCACTGGAATCCTGGCTTCATATTAAAACCTAGCTGGTGAAAACCTTCTGTCTTCTCAATATGTATCTCTTTTATCTAACACCACTGTTGTAGGAGGCTGCTTGTTTGTTCCCGGCTGCTCAGCCCCGAAATAATCATTCAGAAGCAACATTATTTAACTCACTGCTCAGCCAGTCACTGAAGTGTATTGCTAACTGGCTTGTATGTCTTCAGCTAACCCATTTCTATTATTTTATATTTTACTAAAAGGCTCATAGCTCAATGGCAAAGATCTGGCTAGCATCCTCTGTCTTTCTTCTCTGGTGGCTCTATGATGTCTCCCTGACTCTGCCTCCTTTCTCCCAACATTCAGTTTAGTTTTCCTCACCTACCTCTATTCAGCACTGGCCCAATACAGTTTCTTTATTCATTTTTTTTCTTTTTTTATTGAAAAAAAATTTCCACCTCCTCCCAGCCACCCATTTCCCTCCCCCTCTTCCTACTTATCTCCCCCTCCCCCCACTCCTCTCCCCCTCCCTCTTCAGTCCAAAGAGCAGTCAGGGTTCCCTGCCCTGTGGAAAGTCCAAGGTCCTCCCCCCTCCATCCAGGTCTAGGAAGGTGAACATCCAAACTAGCTAGGCTCCCACGAAGCCAGAACATGAAGTAGGGTCAAAACCCAGTGCCATTGTCCTTGGCTTCTCATCAGCCCTCATTGTCCGCCATGTTCAGAGAGTCCAGTTTTATCCCATACTCCATCGGGTCCCAGTCCACCTGGCCTTGGTGAGTTCCCAATAGATCAGTCCCACAGTTTTTTTTTTACTCATTAACCAATAAAAGCAATACATATACAGAAGAGCTTCCCACACCACACCACTTTACTGGCCTTAAGTCCTACTTTCCAAGATTCAGTTCCAGCCTTCACTTAGGAAAAAATACTTTCTCTAAACAAAAGGTTGGTGATTAGTATCTCCCAAAATGTACTAGTTATTCATTGTTGTAGATGATCTTATAGCCATATGTAATACCCTCTACCTTCAACCTTCCAAAACCCCAGCTAGTCTATAAACTTCATTCACAATATAAAATTTTTCTTGAAGCTTTTCATTATTTTCTTTAAACAAGACATGATGTTCAAAGATGTATTATATATATATATATATATATGTATGTGTGTGTGTACTCAAATATATGTGCATATATGTATACATGTGTATATATGTTTGTGTGTGCACCTGACAAATAGGATCTTCTTGTTCAACTACAAAGACATTTGCACACCCCTCCAGTAACTACCAAAGCTATTACTATACTTCTAGTTATTTCTGAGTTCATTTTCCTCCCAGTCCATGTTAAGTTATGATGTATCTGAAGTTGGAGAATATGCCTCATACATCACTGTAATCGCCTCTTGACTCCACAGTGATTAGTGAACAGATTTTGGTTACTAATGGTTTGAATAAAATAATGAGAAACAATCTAATTGGCCTAAATTATATTTTGTCTTTCAAGATAAGTTACAAAACAACTTGGTTCTCTAGGTAAGAAGCAAGTCAAACTTCAGCAAAAGCCCTTCTGAATGCACATGCTGCCCACTATAAGATATGCACACATCCATCTGTGCTTCACTGTGGACAGGCACCTTTCAGTATATCGAGTATCTCACAAAGTTGTGACTGACACATCAGTGCCACCAAGAGCCCTAGCCTTCAAACAGGAGGGACATTATACTCTGCGCATGTCATCTCAGACAGGAGCAGCTGCCATGTCACAGAGAGTACCGGGGTGAGGCACAACCCAAGCTGAGCCAACACAATCTAACAACGTCACAAAGTCCTCCAAGATCATTAGGATTTCTTACCAAGACATCATTTCCTTTGACAAGAAACTGGACATTGAATGGCCCAGAGATGGCGAAAGCCTTTGCAATCTTCCGGGTTGCATCCTTCACCTAGGGCAAAAAGGACAATGACACTGTAAAAAAGAGAGCGGTGGAGGTTTAAAGAGAAGCAGAATCCTATCTAGGTGGCCTTAATTTCTCTTTGTAGAAATCTGTGTCTCTATTAACAATGATAGTTAATAGCAATAATGGGTAATATAAGGGGCAAGAAACATAATTTTAAACAAGAGCACCTGTCATCCACAGAGTGCTATCTCTTACAATTGTGTGCTCTGTTCTTACGCTGAAGGCTAAATGAAGTCTTTCATGTCTACTTACTCCAACACCGGAAACTGCAGTTCAAACCATACATCAATCTAATGGCCTACCTGCTGAGAAGGGCAGGCTCCCAAAATGCATGGCCCTGCAAAGCGGCCAGGGATATTGATTTCATGTAGCTTTTCTGTTACCCTAAACTCTATGAGGGTAGATATTGTGGTCAGAAAGGAATAGTGCTTGCCTACAGGAGGCGTTGTATATCTATATGTCACAGACTGGAACCCCTATACCTAGCAAGAAACAGGCTCCCTGTCAAGAGAGGCAATGATGACAGTAAGCAAAAACTCCCAACTCATCACAGGTACAGAAGTGGGTCAGCAACTTAACTGGGTATGAAAGGAAGCACAGTCTACAACAGTGCTATACACCCCTCCTCATACTAATACCCTCACACTGTGGTGACTTCAAAACATAAAATTCTTTTCATTTATACTTCCTAACTGTGGTTTTGTTACTGTTATGAATCATAAGCAAATATCTGTGTTTTCTAATGGCTTTAGGTGACCCCTGCAAAATGGTCATTTGACCTTTAAGGGAGTCATAACCCACAAATTGAGACCCACTTGTCTGTGGCATGTCCACTCTGAGAGACTTAAGAAAATCTTGGATTTGTGCTTATTTACCCTAACATGAGAAAATGAATCATAGTTTAAATCTAGGGTTTTTTTTTAACTTCTATGCTGTTGTTATTGCAAAGCGTTCTACTACCTCTATATTCTAGAGCAAAAATCTTCAGAATACACTCAAAGTAAATGTACAGGCCACCATAAATTCTTATGGCAGGATAGCAGGAAAAAAATCTAATAAAGGCCAAGTCAACTTGACCTCCTTAGAGTTCTCAAGAGTGACTTAAAATAGCAAGAGGTACATGTCTACCTTGCCACACATATGGGATGCTGAGACAGTCATATTGGATAGCTCTTTAAAGAAACTGCTCTCAAAGTGTGGTCAAGAGCAATATCCCCAAGTTCCAGCTTGGAGTGGAACGCAGAGTGAAGAGTGAAAGTTCAGCTTCCCGAGGTTCCCAAGTGGCTGCTGCACACTTTCTTCTATACTCCTCAACAGTATCCCTTTTGGTTGCTCTTAACAAGTACCTCTCAGCTATCAGACTCACCCATCGGATCCAGTCTCTCAACATGGTCCCGAGACTCGCAGTAATCGTAACTATAAGAGACTTGCTAAAAATAAATCTCAGAGAGGTTTCCAGAAACTTATAGTGGAGGCAGGTATTTTAGGACGTATTTCACCTGGACATTCTAAATGTATATTAAAGGTTGCAGTACCACATAACCAATCAGGTTCTAGTCACAGTGAAAGAGATCATTCCTAAGACACTCAGCTGGTCAAGAGCAAGGATGTTCCTGATTAAATCTAACCTGAATTATGCCTTACATCACTACCTAGTGTTTTTAAACCTAAGGGTTTTTCTATAGCTGTGGTGGTGGTTTTATCTTTTGCTCTTTCCTTTCTGTTTCCATTTATAAATGATGACCTTTTCAATGGCTCCTTGGCTGATGGTTTGTGTAGGTAGCATCAAAGTGGCATCCCCTGAGTGGACACCTGCATCTTCAACGTGTTCAGAGATGGCATGGGAGATGACCTGTCAAAAGAAGATTTTTTTACAAAGTTGTCAGAACTTATTTCCATGCACTGCTCCATCACCTACCTCCTTTGATGTTTAACCAGTTCTGGCACCACTAGTAAATTACTCTGCCAAATTCCCATTAAGAGCAGGGAAAAGAGTTTCTCCATTGTCTGCGCCTCAGTGGAAGGTGACAAGTATCCTCTCCAGGAAAAATGGAGGGACAGAGACTGTTTCTTTCTCTTCCACTGATTGCCAACATTGTAAACAGAAGGAGACTAAGTCAACTCACACCGACAAGGGAGGATAAGACATGAAACTACAGTGGAATCAGCTTTATCTTTCAGACACCAGGAAAGAAAAGAAGAAAGGTGAATTCTAGTGAGGCGAACAACGCCATATATCACACATCACACACCTACAAATGTTGGTGGTTTAGAAAGAAAGATTGAAGATTTGATGCCCAGATCTTTAAAGTGAAGTTTGAGAGACAAGAAAATATTCTTGCCCTTTTCTATAGTAAGGAAACAAAGGGAATGTAAGGATGAATGACCAAGATTGTGTCGCTAGTGAGACTGAGAGGAACTTGAACCCTTGACCGTCAGATTCTCAAGTCTATAACCTCAATCACTTTTGTCTATATGTTAATAAGATACATTGCTCAGGAACTTATGAGGCTTAGTATGAGGCAATAATTCCTTGGCTGTATAAGACTGTTATAAAGCACATAGATTTATTTACGCATCATATTTATAAATGGCTTAAATCAGAATGGCACTGAGTTTCCATTCTTCTGATGTGACTTTTGAGCTCTGGGACCTAGACAAGGCTTCATGTCATTGGTTTCTAATGAAAGGAGACTAACAAGGGTGTTTATCTACACAGAAGAATTGTAAAGCAAAAACTGCATATAAATGAGCACATGTCTGTGCATTTTTGTATGTATAAGTCTATGTGGGAGAGTTTATGTGTGTTTATGTATGTGAGTATGGGAGTGTGAATGCATGGACTCACAAGTATGCTAGAGAGAGAGAGAGAGAGTGTGTGTGTGTGTGTGTGTGTGTTTGTGTGTGTGTGTGTGTGTGTGTGTATTATCTAGGAATCTAGGAAACAGAAGTAATCGTGAGCATCACAATAAACCAGAGTGATATGCCCATATCAGGGAATAAATTTTGAAATTGTGTGAGTACGCTTGAAACATTTTCAAAAAACAGATATGGGACAATGTGCAATGGATTGCAGGTGAAAACTTAACACACATCCCAGAAATCTAGAACAAATCCACGGCAATGAGCCAGCATGGGCTGCAATGGCAGCACATATCTGAACAAGAACACGCATCTCCAGGTCAGTCCTCATCCTCCATTTCCATAGATGTACAATCACATTCCAATTGCTTTTCATTTCTACCTTCAAATATTAAAAGTGGAAAGAAAAAGAAATTTGTTCTATGATCTAAAACAGGAGATTAGGAATGAGAGGTCTAGGAAGGAAAAGATTATCTCAAGACAGATGATGTGTGAGATGCTCTTCCTCAAACAAAAAGTAGACTCCACTATGGAACCTAAGAGTTCTGAGGGTGTAGCTCAGGGGCACAGCACATGCCTATCATCTTCAAGTCCCAGGATCCCTCCCAGTGCTGAATTCACATGAAGGCAAAAGCCATATGTAATCTTACAGGAATTTGTACCCTGAGTCAACAATGAGTTAAAAGAACCAGATGAATATCCTCTGAAGATGTTGCAGCAAAAATTTCTGTCCTTTAAGATAGGGGATTGGAAACAGTATCTCGGAATGCTTCAAATCAGGACTAAAAGATTCTGTGGTTGGTAGAAATAATCATGAGTTTAAAAGAAAATAAGTAAACTCTATTCTGAACTGCCGATCTGTTAGGGGGGAAAGATTTGATATATTTGGCAGTGTTTTGAATTATTTGCAAAACAAAAGATGAAGGCCAATTTTTTACTTTATCCTTGAAGCAAATAAAATGACATGCCCTCTCTAAAACATAAAGTATTACATTTCAAGATAAATCACAAATGCTTTGTTAAGGCAACCAGCAAATTCAAGCGAAGCACCCTTCCAGTTCCCCTTCTCCTTGACGCCAGAGTCGTCACCATTGCAGCCATTCCAGATGTGATGTGGTGAGCTAACTTTATGTTATTGTCCCGCCTACACAGTTCTGTGCGGTTGCCTTTAACCCAGTGAGAAGGAGCGGGATAGTGGGAAATAAGAAGAAAAACCAGAGATTCAATTAGACGTTTCAGAAAGCAAAGCATCCAGGTGTTTTTATAACACTCGCTGAAACATGAAAGGAATGCCACAGACAAAAGAAAATGAGAATGAAAGATCTATTCAAAAAGAATGATGAGTATGGGATGGTAATTGATTCTGAATATCATCAAAGAAAAATGCTAACAGTTCAAAATTCTAGGAAGAGATATCCATGACACTCCCATTCACTCTTCAGAGACTTTGAGAAGAGCATTTTAGGGTTGGTTTTTTTGTTGTTGTTGTTAGTGAGGTGGGAGTATTGTAATGTTTGCTGTAGTAGAAATTGTTTTGATTGAACGGCTTCCCCACCATGTCCAGACATTAGGACTTTCAGAAACTGTGAATTCTAACCTGTGATTGTTTCAGGTGGGAAAATAAAGATAGGAAAAGTGAGAGAAAGTACAAACCCGTCCTTCTTTGCCAACTGCATCCATCTCCACTTCCCGGGCACCCTCGACAAACTTAGTCAGCACCACCGGGTGTTCCTGCCAACAACAAACAAACAAACAGAAGCAAAACCTTGAGCACAAATTCCATGTATAATATCAGGTAGCTGTGCAGCTTAAGTAAATAACAAGGCAGTACTTGCGGAAAACTTAAGGCCAAACATACAACAGGCGCTCATTAGCTGGTCTGTTTTGTAAGAATAAGGTCATGGTCTGCTTACAGTAGGAGCAAGTGTTTCTCTCATCGATGAGGGCTCAGCCATGTAAAAATGAATCCTGAAATCCCAAACGTTGGCTTCGGAGCCAGTTTGAGAGTAGTCTATGGATGAGATAAATATGACGTCCTTCCCTTCTCTCAGAACCATGGATGTACATCCCCTTATCCTATACCTGTAGATTAGTGTTGGGTCAGATTCTTCCTGTCCTCACTTCTTTTTGCAAATGCTACAACTTCCTAGTCAAAATGTGAATTAAATGTGTAAGAAATGAGAATAAGGTTAAAGGAGAATAAGAACACTCAATTTGATATCTTATTTTTAGAGGATAGAAATGGCAACTGGATAGCAAATCAAATCTATTTTTTATTACATTATAACATGTGCTTATTTTGGCAGTGCTCTGGACTACTTTTCAAACTTGAATTACTACCTGTATGCAGTGCCCCGGACAATGTTGAGGTGCCTCTCCATACACAGACTGGCATATTTCCTCCCAGCTAAATGAGAAGGATCCCTGATGATCTTGCCAATCAATGTGTCTCCTCCCCTATGCTCTGGAATTCTGAACCACGTGTTACATGCACCTGTCTCCATTGCTTATCTTCCCTGTGTATCATCTTTCATGTTTCAGCTCTGCTTCAAAACACCTAGGCCAGGTGCTACTTTCTTGAAGATTTCTCTAAGCCCTTTCTGGCCACTATGCTATAATTCTTTGTCTTCTCCATGTGGTAAATTTAACGTATTTCCTTGAACACTGTAAATAGAATTTAAATTTTAAAATACATTTTCATGTTTCTTTCCCAGGGTCCCTCATTATTCCTTATGTTACACTAAGCCCTAGAATGCTGATACCCAGCTAGCGTCCATCTTAGCTGTTCCTTTCTTCTGTACTTGCCATCAGTGAATACCCCCATTTCCAAAGTCTCACTTTAAAGGATAGCTATTAATTTCAAAGTCAACTCTTATATCTCTATGTAAACTGTGTCTACTCATCTTCTTTCCTTTAAATTTTATCTTATTTTAATCATGTGTTTATGGGTGTGGGTCTATGTGTGGGTATGTGCATATAATTTCATGCTTTTGGAGACCGGAGGTGATGGGTCCCTCTGAAACTTTCCAACTCAGATGCTGGAAACCAAACTCAAGTATTCGTGAAGAGCATTATATATAATCTTATCACCAAGCCATCTCTCCAGCCCCACTAACCCATCTCCTCATCCTCAGTTCTAAACACACACAGCCCTCTGCCTTCACATAATCTCCATTAGAATTTCTCTCAGGCTGCCCCATTCAAATTGTCTGACATGAAGTACATCTCTTGCACAAAACTGTCTCATTCTCTGACAGTTTTCTCTCGGTCACGTCACTGGGTCAGAAACTCTGGTCATTCTCATCACCTTCCAGCCTTCCCCTCTGCCTAGGCACCAATTCCCCTCAGTGAATACCTGCAGCATTATTCTCCATGGTATTCCAGACCACTGCCACCTCCATCTGTACTGATGCAGTAGCTCACTAACCCTTCTCCTTAAATTTGGTTTTTCTCTGTCATGCATCCTTTCTGTGCTACTAGTACAGGCAGTGCTAGATATGTCCTAGATATGCAATTAATGTTTTATCAGTTTCTAGAAACCCTATGGTCTTTCTCACATTCAAACTGTTATGTATGCTGTATCTTTCTTTCTACTCACACAACAGACTTCCTCAGACATTAGCTCTAAAATGCCTCCTCAAGAATTGAACATCAAAATTTATGCAGTCTCCCTCAGCATCCCACCTTTTCTCATTGCAATGCTTGTATCTAATTATTATTATTTCATGCTTTGATGTTACAAGCAAAGAAATTGTATTAATGTAGATACTGCATGTGAGTGTATACATAGAAATGTGATATACATATTCCTATATATTCAAACTCACAGAGATAAATAAATACAGATGAATTATTTGATTGTCTTTTCATGAGTATTTCCTTTGGTAGTTGAAAACAAAACATTATCTTTTAGCTACTATATATGAATTGCTAAACAAATAAAGAAACAATGTATAGTATTAATTTTACTCTATATTGAATCGAATACTACGGGTTCTGTTGTAGCATGATGGAGAGCCTTGAACTAGAATATATCCCATAAGGACATCTCTATTACAAAACTGTGACCCTGTGTAGGTTCATCTGACATGTTGACAGAAACATAAAATTAATTCCACTGAGTGGAAGTCCTTTGAGGCTAAAATGTGTCTGGCAGAGAAAAAAAAGGAGCGAACCTTATCCCATTCCTCTATTGGATGCAGTTGCTGGCCTTTCTAAAAAGGCACATGGCATGATCTTGGGCAGAGAATAAAGTGTAAAAGTTAGTAACTGACCCATTACAGAGATGTCCTCCAGTAACTGGCGTCCATACCAACGTAAGTTCTAACCCCATTGGTTTCCTCTCTTTAGACTTTTTACTTTCTCGCTCATTATCTCTCTCCACATTCCCCATGACCGAGCATCCCTGATGAACAACTATCATATGAGAAAGGGGGAGAAAGGGGTCCAGGTCCTTATGTTCAGAGCAATCTATGCTCTTTTCCCACTTTGAAATGCCTCTGACTTCATTCTTCAGCTCCCTTCAAATTCCACTTGCCTAACATCAAACTCCCCTCTGAATTGTTCTTTTTTTTAAACCCCAACTAGCCCTTGAAAGCTTTTTAAAGGAAAACATTACTTTCATCCTCCACGGTGCGAGGTCTGCAAATCAATAACCCTGCTGGGTAAATCTTAAATGGAGCACACTCAGGTAACGCCAAAGGAGGAAGTAAAAGCTTGGGGCAGTTAAGAAAGGTGTCTAAGTCACCACAAAATTATAAACATTTTTATTAACTCACAGATGCAGTGTGTTAGAATGGAAAAAGAAATCAATAGGTGAACAAGGGGACTGACTAATAAAGTTGCATGATTAAGACCTATCCCCGTTCCTCCCCAACTTGCTATTTGGTCATGGTATATAAAAACCATAATTAAGCAATAAAAACCATAATTAAGACAACACAAAATAAAAATAAGTATTTTAAACAATAAAATAAAGACCGATCCCCAGGTATGAGAATTAAAAGCCAAGAAAGCTTTCACCAAATAATAACAAATGTGTCCGGATAGTCCTGAAACTGGGAGTCCCTGGAATAACCTGACCAGCATGGAACTGACGAGAAGGATAAAATACTTATTAAGCATCCAGCATGGGTACTTATCCATAGACACCCCAGAATCTCCAGACAAATTAATCTGGGTGATCTGAGATGTACAAGTCTTCCATCTACTAATTCTAAGAATTGATCATCACCTAACGCCTTTTCTTCCTTTTCAGTTTTTCCTGCTCACATATAAGAAACTAGTACATAGGTAGAAGGAGAATGGAAGGTGGCCCTAGCAACTTTGTGTGAAAACAATCTGCATCGAAAACTAGGTACCAATTGGTGAGAGTCAGTGAGGGGAAATGGAACACTACCTGAGAGACTCGGGTGGCCTCCTCAAGAAATTTTTTCATCTCATCCTCAGAGAATACCACGTTCATGGCAGATCCACTGGGAAAGGGGAAGGGAAAAGCAAGTGAGTTTTCTTTACCATTTCAGAAGTAAAGTATATTACATTTGATTGAACAATTCCAAGCAATGTCTTGTTCCAATACAGTAGAATAAAAAGAGTATTTTTCTTCTAAACTGAGTTTTATTCCCCATAATCACAAGGTCAACAAATCAAAGTAAAAAGTTGAAAAACTTAGGTGTGAGCCCCCCAAAAATCCGGCTACTCCCAGCAATTGACTAGCCTCAGAATTACACTGTTGGATTCGCAGCTCAGTGCTTTGCTAGTTCCAGGTGGATCTTAAGGGTTAAGAGGACTCAGTCAAGAACATAATTTTTCTCACCCTGTTTCCTCAGTGTTTGTTATCAACAGCTAATCTTAGCATATTAGCACTCTGCAAGGCAGGTCATTTTTTAGTCTCTATAACAATAGAACCCATTCTCAAGTAACATTTACAAAAACGATATGCAATCTCTGACAGAAATGTATTCAACTGTGTCCTTCCTTCTAAATACCTGAGAAATAATGCTATCTTAAGTAGATTTATTCTGTATTTTGACACATTCAAAATGAGATAAGAAAGTAGGAAAGAAGCATTGGAGTAGGGAAGAAAGATTACTTCCCTCTTCTTTTAAAAGGTAATATTTTCTTTATCTTTTCTAATTACTATAAAGCTCTGCATGAAGCAATTGCTTTATGGCTTCTGAGGGGGTTGCGAAAACAATGAAACTGTGGTCTTGGAGCACAGGAAAGTGGAAGACAGATATAACGGGCAATATTCAAAGACTTGTTTTCAGCCCTCTTTAAACACATCCCTGTTGTTTAAACTGAATTACATTAATTCTTCAAAGTAGTATTATTAGACTGGTTTACACAAAATGTCATTTCAATAAAAGGGCACGTTTCCTCTTCTTTTGAAATTTTTCATTATTTTAAAGGATCCCATCTCAAATTCCATTCACACTTCCAAATTGTGCACAGCAAATTGTGTTTCTCTTATTATCCCTTGTTCAGAGAAGTGATTCCTTACATGTGGGAACATCTGAAGAGACTACGTGATAATTCACAACGCCCCCTTTGATGATGGAGCTTAGTTTCAACGTTTAATATGAAAGATCCTCGCTGCCCATGTTCCTCGCCATCACAATTTAACTACTACAGAAATCTGAACTCAAAAACTCAAAAAATTCAAAACAAAGACACTGTCCAAAGGAGCTGATGATAGTTCAAAAGATGTTATCATTTCTGACTACCAAAAAATAGACGATGCTGAAAGATCCTTGTTTGTGTTTTAATATTTTCTCTATAAAACCATCCCTCTTTAGTTTGTCAAGGAAATACTGTTAGCTGTGTTGTTATTAGATGAGGATGGTAGTGTTTCCATTACCAGTCTCTGAAGAAAAGTTAAGCTGCAAAACTGAACATTGATCCTTAAACTTCATGTGTTGCTTTAGAGATTGTGGCTGGATTAACAAATAACTGCACACCAAACCCTAGTGTTCTTAGCATGCAGCATGCATTTCTGTAGCTCCCAGATTTTGAACCATTGTTCTGGAAAACAGTATATTACCTCAAAACATAGGAAGGTCTCAGTAAGCAGGGATAGCCCACAGAGTTTGCAAATTCCAGTGCTTCGTTCTAATTCATAGAGGGGAAAAAAACAACACAAAGGGTATGAATAGTTTAAAATATGCAATAAAAATGCAGACTTGTATCATTAGATCAAGGGGTAACCTAACTCTTTTTATTCCTCCTCTCAAAAGACTCCATTAAAATGTAAATTGGACACTGAGATACATAAAATTCCTAGTTTCTCATTCTAAATATCAAATCTAGTTCAAAAATAGTTTGAACTTCTTCTCATTGTCTGAATCTTAATGAGAATGCTGCTGTCTATTTATAATCAGCATTTAAGTGCAATCATGGAAACACAGCTACTTTACAGTAAATTCACTAAGCACAGTGCACATTCCAGCTGCCCTCTAGTTAACTTTGCTAGTAGTTAACATTCAGGTTCTGACTCTTAAAAAGAGAACATTACAATGAGACTCTTGTTCCTCTCCTTACCAATGTGTTAACAGCTTTCCAGGGAGCCTGGGCCACCTTTAGCTCATCCAAGACAGCTGAGAAGATGGAGCGGTCCTCAGCCCTATCGATCTGCAGAGGGCTTGTGCCCATGATCTTGACACCATTCTTGTATAAGGGGACTGCCAAGTTGTTTGGAATCTGGCCTCCGACTGATATGATGCAGCCATTACATGCCTGGAGGAGACAATTCACAGTATCAACCAGTGGAGTAACCTGAACAGGAATGGACGGCTGTGCTAATAATATCGATAGTATTTCACAATGCCAAGATTTCCATCCTGTTTGCCAGGGCAGAAGAACATTAGATTTTAACACAATGGATAAGTGTAACTTCGTTTGACTTTGCAGATATTTGCAGCCTAAAATCCATACAAAAGTTCCACAGAACTACATATGAATATCACTTGAGACATATACATGGACATTTTTAATCCAATGAATGAACTGTATCATATACTAGTCACTATAATCCAAGAGAACTAATAATCTATGATAATCCATGATTTCCTGGGATACTCTTGTCTTTCCCTAAATACCTATTTTCCCAGTTGCGTTTTTACTCAGAGTTCTTCCAACGTGTCCTGGAGAATAAAGCTCACACTCCTACCATCTAATATTTCCAATCTTACTCATCATTGGCCCCCTCAACACAGTAAGAATACTTGATTCATTATCTACAACTATGTATGCTCCCATTAACAAATTCTTTACACCATCAAAACCTCTCGGGTCATTGTTCTTATCCCTTTATTCCCTCAGTTATCTAGCCTCTAACCAACTCTATGTCTACGTTCATCTATTTCTCACCTCCGCTCTGACATCCCAAATATCATCTCTTTTCTTTGACTAATATCTTGGCATCTCTTCCCTGTACTCAACAGAGCAATATATATAAATATAGATATAGATGATATAGATATAGATATAGATATAGAGAGAGAGACTTGGTCTTCAGTGAGCCTCAGTTTCTTTAGCTATACAATAGTGTTGGTAGCAATCACCCCATGAGGATACTATAAAGACCAAATAGATGTTTCAGAATACACGGTTAAGGGCTAAGTAAAGAATAGTAACTTCTATCTTATTCTTTCCTTGGAAGTTGTTAATTTCTTGGAAAAAGAGAAAGGAGTTTAATAAAAAAAATTTAAATATTGATAAATTTATTCAAACGATTTTGTTCAACTTTAAACTATACTTTAGTCAAAATGGATCCCATTTTTAATTTCTTTGAAGTCCTTCACATGTGAGAACATGTTGGTTGAGCAAAGCCAACTTAGAACCATTTCACAGAAGACGCCAGCCTTCTCAACCTGTGAGTCACAACCCCTTTGGGAGTTGAATATCCCTTTCACAGGTGGTACATCTCAGATACTCTGTAAATTAGATATTTGCATAACAATAAGCAACAATAGCAAAATTAAAATCCTGAAGTAGTTGGATGGTTGGGTCTTTGTAACATGAGGAATGGTATTAAAAAGTGGCAGCATTTGGAAAGTGGACACCCAGTGTCTTTGATTGTTCCTAACTCTAAGTACAGGAATTGTAGATATATCCATAGAAATAGAATCCTGGCATTCCTCACAGGTTAGCCATCCTCATTTTCATGTAATATCCTGGAAAATAATTCTCTAAAGTTAAGATTGTGCCTCACATATTTATACATTATTTAGTGCCAAAACAATCCAATAGGCTCTCTAAGTCCACTGCACGGAGGACTGAACCAAGACCATGAAGCATGAGAGACAGACATGTTACACTTAGCTGCCTCTGCAGCCCCTCAACTTTAGTTTCAGCTTCACTTCCTACATCAAAACCCAATTTCCCTAAGTTAAGGTAACATGAGGACATTTCTAAACATTATCGAAGCTATAATCACACCAGAAATTTATTTTAAATCCCTAACAAATTAAAAGAAAATACTTCAAATTTATTTGAGAACATTTTAATTTCTTCTAACCATTAATCATTTTGGTCAGTACTGATTAAATGCTGTAATTCAGGCACAATGCAAAATGAGAAAATGTAACTTATTAATAGAAATAGTTTTTGCTTAATTAAAAATGGTCTTGATTCCTATAATTTCATGAGTTATCTCCAATTTACAAAATTATACTGTATATACCAATGAGAAATATTACACCTTATATTTTGATACTTTTAATTTTAGATAACATAGTACACTTAATGCAGAACATTGGCATCATATTTAACTACAACTACACCAAATTCTAAAAATGAATTTTGTTTAAAGTCTTTCTTATTCTATTGTGCATTGTTCATTACTAACTAATGTTTGTAATTCATTCATTTAACTTTCATATTACAGAAGTACCATTGTCTAACTAGACCTATAATGCTAAAACTAATACAATTCAACCCTTGGAAAGAGACATTTTTACAAAGTACAGTCCAGCAAAGTATACGTTGTAAAAGTTGGGCAAGTTATCCAAGGAAGACTCAAACTATTAGTGACATAAAAGGTATTGTATTGTACTTTCAGATGAAATCTGGGTGTCTGCAAGTATGAGTATGTGTGCGTGTGCATGAGCATGTGCATGTGTGTGTCTGTGTGTTTGTGTGTTGAGACTGAGTCTTTATATGCTGCTCAGGGTGGTCTTAACTTCATGGGCTCAAATTATATTTTCTACTTCATTTCTCTAAGTATCTGAGAGTGCAGGTGCATACTAACATGCCCACTACACAACCCCCCCCACACACACACACAAATGTTATTAACTGAATAAATATAAAAAGAGTTGAGGAAGAAATCTTAAGTGGGGCTGAGATATAACTAAAAGTAGTGCTTTCATTTATACTTTTCAAATAGAAATCTAGTGCAAAATAAAGAGCTGTATGAACTTAAGCCCAGATCTCTATGACCCCTGTTCATTGTAAGGATTTCAAATAATAATCCGCTCCATGCAAGCAGATCTAGTAATGAGAAGCATGACGGGTATTCTGGTCTCTAGCAATATAACAATTTCAAGTCAATTACTTCAAAATACTTTAAGGACAACTTTCCCCTTATGGGGGATGGTCTAAGCAAGTTGGACACTAAGAAAAATGTCATCTAGCAAAGCTGTGTCAGTAGTGGGCCCTGGTATCTTTTTTCCTGGACCCTTGCCACTCACACTGTTGGTAGCAAGCAAACACGTACACTATCAGAACTCAGATCTCTCCTCCAGCAGAACCTTGACACATAATCAGAAGAATAAATGACTGATTCTCTTGGTCACCCTGTAAAACACATGTTCCTTTCCTGAAAAATGGGTGATATACCCATGAGTGATATCCACAGGTAAAGGACTATACTAGGAAAAAAGTTTCTAAGAAAAAAAAGTACTAAAGACTAGTGGGAAGTGGATGTCAGAACTTCCCTCAAACCCCGTGGCAAAAACCTCCTCAGTGACAGCCTGCTTTAGTCACTAGGCAGGTCACTTCTTAGTATTTGATTTTAGAAGGTCAGTCATGGTCCAAAACCAGACTAAGAGACCCACCATATTTTGATATTATCCCATGTAACTATGCCTTCCTGAGAGAGTCATTTCCTTTAGAAATGGCTTAAATGTTACATTTCTAAAAACTGTTAGACATGTTTTCAACTTTCTTTAAAAATATGCTGTGGATTATGCTTCGGCATTCGGCATCTCGAGGTCAGATGAGGGCAATGTGCAGTGGAGACATACCCTTTGTCAGGTATGATAAAGCAGCATTGAGGAGCCTACAGTCATGGCAACAATGAAAAGAAACACACATATGTACATCTTTGTATATGTTACATAACACACCCTATAGGATAACCTAAAGACACATCAGTGGAATGCTCATCATCTGCTATCCAACATGATATTATAGTCTTAAATGGTGATATTTATTTTAGATGCCATTTTTAGATGAAGAGCCAATAAATTTATTTCTAAAATTCTTCAGATACATTCAGAGTTTCATTTAAAGTCATGTATAAGTACATTTAAAAGTGGAATAGAAGTTTCTAAATATTCCTTCAATTGTTACACAAGAAAATAGTTTAGAATTTACATGATACTGTTGCCAATGATGTTTTTAAATATTTTTAAGGAAGTATTTGATTTTTCATGATAGATCATGGATCCAAGCTTTATTTTTATTAATGCCTTGAATAGAATGTCTGAGCTAGCTAGTTTTTATATCAACTTGAAACAAGCTAGAGTCATTTTCAACAAGGAAACCTCAATTGAGAAAATTCCCCCAGCAGACTGGCCCACAGGCAAACTTGTGACATATTTTCTTGATTGATGATGGATGTTGTGGGCCCACCCCATAGTGGTGCCACCCATGGGCGGACGGTCCTGGGTAGTGTAAGAAAACAGACTGAACAAGCCATGAAGACCAAGCCAGTAAGTAGCACTCTTCCAAGGCCTCTGCATCAGTTCCTGAGTCCAAGTTCCTGCCTTGGGTTTTTGCTTTGACTTCCCTCAGTAATAACTGTTACCTGGAATATTAAGGAGAAATATATGCTCCCCCTGCCACCAGCATGTTGTTTTCTGTTAGGATGTTTTATTCCAGCAATATAACCACAACTAAGACATATCTTTCCTGCTAAACCTGGCATTGACGAAGTACTGAAGAAACATTTACATAATGTACTTCTTTGACGGTTTTCTATCTATCTGAGAATATAAAGGAATCATATCAGTAAGAGAGCTAAAACATCTTCTACATCATAGATGAATGTCATTATATTGTATTTAGATAAGTAGGTGAGGCCTCAGCAGACACCTATGGCTATACATAGGTAGGCACTAAGTATCTATTGTTCTTTATAAGCTTAAAGTTATTACACACTACATTGCCATATTACCCACAATTCCACCTCACCTCTACAGTTCCCGTATATGCTGTGCCTTCATCCTTTCATTATCCCTTAACTAAAAGATGCTTTGTGCAATTTTTAAGAACCTCACACAAGACAGAGGTTTGCTCAGTCAAAACTAGAATTCAATACTGTGGCTCTGATTCAGTGTCATTTTTCCCCACTTATAGGGCTGTTCCTTTGTGGTGAGGAATTAACTAGAATGGTATCAAAGGCCCAATTATTGGATCTCACTATGAAATTTTCCAAAAGCTATTTATATAATTATAATATAACCTGCTCTACCAACTTAACAGTAACATTAAATCACTAGTCCATGGAGAATAACACTCAATAATATTGGCATGAGGATAGGTCAATGACTGCAAGAGAAAGTCTTACAGGAACCAGAATCATTTGGAATAGACTCACTGATCTCAAAACTAAAGGGTAGTAATAATGATTTCATCTGATTAGGAAAGGAACGAACTGGTCACAGCTGGTCTGTCTCCTCTGAAAACTGTACATCATTAAACCACATCATTTATTGTATGTAGAGATGACCTCTGAAATCATTTCTAAAAATATTTACGGAGACCCCTTTTTGCTAGTTAATGTGTTACTGGCATGTGTGACCAAGCAAAGTTTTCACTACAGTTGGAATGCATACAAACTAAGTGGGGAATGTTCCCTAAAAATAATCATTCTGTGCCAAGACCTCAGAAATAAAAAGCCAGGGCAATTGTTTTCCTCAGAGTCTCACTACAAAGTTAGGCTATGGAAGAAATTGGTGATATTTCCTGAGAAAAGTTACAATATAAATATACACACATGAATGCAATCATGTATAAGATATGCACTGAATCTCTGTCTCTCTCTTGTGTTTCTTCCTTCCCTTTGTTACCTCCTGGTGGTAGATGTCTAAGATTCTCTCCAGAGACAGCTCTTCAAAGTACAGCTTGTCACACTCATCGAAGTCAGTGCTCACGGTCTCAGGGTTGCAATTCACCACCACTGTCTTCTTGCCAAGCTGGCGCAGCGTGCGGATGCTGGAGACAGCACACCAATCAAATTCCACACTGCTGCCTGCAGAGACGAGGATATGGGGGAAAGGAAGGAGAGGAAAAGAAATAAGTTTCCAGCCAGTCCAGGCTAAGGAAGAGAATGCCTTTCAATTAAAATTTAAAATAAAACTTTAGACCTGTTTTCCAGCTCTGATAATAATGAGAAAAGTGGGGACTGATTAAACAATAATGAAATGTTGGCTTGATTTGTACTTAAGCTTAGTTATAGGTATCTTCATGCTTGAAGAAATCAGGGTTTCAAGGTCAATGGGAAATATTTTTAATTATAAAAAATAACCTTCATTTACTGAAAGAAATTCAGAGTGGAAATGCTTGCCTCAGTGTGCTGAACAACTAAGGTAGCAATCAGACACCTGAGGTCTGGCTTTAGCCCCTCCACTTAGTGACTCTTAGAGGCTTACCCAGCAGTCCTTGAGGTGAGCTGCCTTTTTGACATATAGTCATTGATTGAATAGCCCTGTCCTTTATCATAATGAGTGACCTTCTATGAACTAATCTGAGGCATAATAAAAACCTAAATGACTAAATCACTCTGATGGGATTTCATAGGAGCCAAAGCACATGTATTAACCCTTTGTATTAGGACATTATCTTCTAAAAAGTCGTATCAAAATATACTGTTTACCTACAGGTAGCAGCTTGCTCCTCTATGTTGTTAAGTATACACTTGCTCATCAGCTTTGGCTTTTCTTCTCTGAACCACTGTGTAAAGTGATGGCAGTATATGGGTCACATAAAATGTAAAGGTTGAGAAGCTCCAAAGAGAAGAGCTTAGGTGGCCATGAAGGTCTTGAAGTTGTGCGGCCATCAGCCAAGTATTGTGTACAAATGGTGATGTTTACATAGATGTGTTGGAAACAAGATTCCTAACACAACAATGCTTGGAGGTGGCCCTCTTACGTTTAGATTCATGCTTTAGGATAGGTCTTGGGAGGGAATTTGATTTCTTTATGCCCTTCTTTCTTAACAAGACAGAAAATTATGATGTATTATAATGACACAAAAGAGACGGAATTTATAGTGGAGATCTGTGCTTGAATCCCATTTTTCTGTCCTTAAATTACTGAATCTCAGTTTCCTATGTTGCAAAACATTTTTATAATAACATTTGTTTGGTGAACTCTCAGTAATCGAATCCATATTTAAAAGGGCACTAGACAAACTGCAAAGATCTATGGACACATGTTGTCACATTACCGATGTGATATGGACCACAGCCCAGCACCATCATCCCGTGGTCATCAAACTTGATATCATGCTCCTGAGAGGAAAATAGAAAATATTGACATTATATTGATATTATTTCAGCGAATCAAAATACTTGCCCCATCTCTAAGTGTGTCTTTCTCCCACGCACCTCTAGTAGCCCCAGAAAATCCCTAAGCACAACATGGGACAAAATCTCGCAAAAGCTCTATTTATTTCAAAGTTGATCTGTTCAATATCTCCAAGTTAGCCATGAGAATGCAGCGTGGTCACATCTTCTCTTGCTTGCTCGATTTCACTGTTAAGGCAATGCCAATCAGAATGGCCACGGTAACTCCTTATGGCAGCTGTGCCTCATGGTATTTCTTTACCACTTCCTTACCAAGGTCATCGGATAATCAGTGGTGAAAATATGCATTCCATAATGTGAGCTACCCCTAAGCCCATAGCTCTCTACATGTGACGTTTGTGTAGTTCCTACCTGGCCATTGTAGGTAACGTACAGGTAGTTTGTAACCGATGGGTATTCTGCGGCCAATGTATCAATCTGCAAGAGAAAATTCTTTACTTGACAAGGATTTTACTCTTCCCATCACAAATTTTAAAGACTCAGATTTTTGAGCTCCTTTGATATTTCTATAATGTCTACTAAGCTATGTATAATCAAATTGCTTACTGATTCTGCAAACAAAGGGGACAAAAGAAATAACAATATAGTCTAAAGTTCACTTGAGCAGTACATAACTGGACATCTCGGTACATCTTGGATCTCTGCAGTACTACCTCCCAACAGAAAATGTTCCTAAGTCACCAAAACTGCTTCCCACTCAACTCACCTTACCAAGTAGTTCTGCATTGAAATCTAAGTCAGACCAAAATAATCTGTATGGGAAAATGTTTTTAGTTTGCAAATCAGTGTATAGGATTTAAGTTAGCAACAGCACTAATGGGTGACACAAATACCATAAAGCCCAAACGGGCAATGGGGAATCTCGATCTCATTGGACATAATTGGAAAAAGTAAAATCAATTCTACTCTCAGTAGCTTAGTGAGCAAGAATTTGAGGCTGACAGGGCAAGCTGGCAATGCTGGTAAGAAAGAAGAAAGGTAATATTCGCTGAGCAGAAAGTATTTAGACTCCAGCTTGTGACCTAAGGGTTTATGTGTGCGCCTTAAGCCCACAGAGAAAAGTCAATGATTCTAAAGGACAAAAAACAGCTGGTGGTACTTTAAGCCAAGACACCCCTTCCATTAAAAGAAGGAAAAAAAAGCCAACCAAATGGCATACCTGTGAACATTCATGTGTGATTGTCATGAATATTAGATTATATCATTATGTCTAGCCCCATCGCGATGAATACTGAATGAACCATAATGATGGGGCACTTAAAATAAAGTATTGCCCTTTAAAAAATAAGTGCCCAAAAAGAAAACGATTTTTTTCCAGAGGCTCTGCCCCTGCGCTGATCCATATATTATTACACCAAGAATTTCTGTCACTACCTATATGTTTGGACATGGGGCAAAAGCAGAATAATTTCGGTCATTTTCCTTAAAGCGTAGAAGTCCTATTTTCTTTACATCTCTCTGCCTCGTCATCCTTCCCGCTTCATACATGATTCAGCCCTGTGCTGAGCAAACGTAACAATGGCATGGGCATCAAATAGTTGGAGCCATTTTCTAAGCACTCATTGTTATGATTTTGAAGTGATACCTACATTTCAAAACAGAAATCCTTGATAGAGAGGGATAGTACATTACCTGTTTAACCCAAGGGTGGATGTTTTTCTTTAACCTCAGCTCCCTTGTCTGGGCTTCAGTCAGTCCTAAACATTTGGCAATCTGCTTGTCTGAGAACCCAATCTCCTTGGCCTTTCTCAAGGTTTCTTCTGTAACAGACTCACTGGAATTTAACGGGAAAGATTCAAGATTAGACCAAACACACAAACACACAAGCACAATAAGAACCAGTGAACTGTTTCATTTCAAACACACTAGAAATCCTCTTGCATTCCATCTCCAAGCTATTCATGTCTCTTTATCTTTTAAAACTATATAAATATATAATCCAAATTATTCCAGCCCTTGTGAGTGAGGCCTCAGACATTTAGCAATGCTGACAACTCCGGCTTTCACAATCTTATATGTACCATTTTAATTTTTTTGCTCAGTGATAATTAGGGATTTCCTTTTATAAAGTCAGAAATGCTTTCCCTGTGACCCACTTCATCACTTCATTCTTGTAACACAGTGAGACCGGGTTTGCCTTCTACTGAGTAGTATCTCACCCTGGTTTGTTTTGTTTTGTTTTGTGTACCAGTGCTCTGAATGCACTCCTGCAGGCCAGAAGAGGGCATCAGATCTTATCACTGATGGTTGTGAGCACCATGTGCTTGCTGGGAATTGAACTCAGGACCTCTGTAAGAGTAGCCAGTGCTCTTACCCCCTGAGCCATCTCTCCAGCCCTCTCACCCTGTTTTTTTATCCACTGTAACTGATGTAGCTTTTTGTGATGGCTCTGTCCTCTGACACCTGCTCCAGGCACACCAGTTATCTCCCTCTGAACATTTAGTCACTGTCTTGGGATCTATTAGCCCAGCTGCATGATTCCTAAATCTGTAGCTTCTTTTCCAAAATCTGACTTTTACTCTTAACACTTTTACACGTGTGTGAAATGGGAATCCACTTGACCTGGGTGTCCAACATTACACAAGACTGCACATTCTCTCCATAAACATTTCATTCATCAGATTATTCCCAAAACCTACCACAACATCTGGCCCACAGATAGTACTTAACAAATGTTTATCAAACAAATTAAGGTATTAATGTAATTTTCTGTGTAACAGAGAAGACACAAGAGTGATTGAAGCCAGCTTTTAACTAAATTTCAAAACCAATAGAAAAATAATCGGTAAAGAGCTAAGGTGCAAAAAAAAATGAGAATGCTACTGGAAATCATCTATTGCCCAATACCTGAGGGCTGCTTCCAGCAATATTGGATACAATAAAATCAAATTACAACAGTTTGCCAGTCAATGCAATGAAACTGAAACATACGGCTGTGATAACAGATGCTCTAACTCATGCTAAATAAAGCGTTATTACCAAACTCCAATAGGATATAGCTGCGGTGGAGGACAAGCCATCTTCTTCAGTAGGATAGCCGCTGGTAAATTTCCCAGGTTTCAGTAAACGGCCCAGCTCAAATTCATGGAAGCAACCATTACTAAATAACTAAACCCACTGAGAAAAAGAAAAACAACTTGTATCTAGAGAGATGGCTCAGAAGCTAATAGTGAGACCACTTGCTGTGCTTTCAGAGGCCCTGAGTTCAGTTCCTGGATGTGTCACAATTGTCTATAACTCCAGGCACAGAGGATCCAATGCTGTCTTCTCCTCTCCACAGGTACACACAGGAGGTAAATATATACATGTAGGCAAAACACACACACATAGAATCAAAGTGAGTAATTTTTAAACAGACAATGCAAAGTTATCAAAGAATAACAATTTAAAATACTTTTATAAAGTAAATAATGTCAAGCAGCAAGGGAGTAATATAAGCACACATTTTAAATACATCATTTAAAACCTTGTGCAATATAAAAATGTTATTGGTAGACAATTGTAAAACATGCCACAAATGCAGTATGTAAAAGTAGGAACACGGAACATTGAGACTAGTTTGTGTATGTGCTGTCTGCAGTGTGCATTTTAACAGGAAACGTATTCTCTATGTCCCCAGGACACATGTGAGCTGCTGAGGCTATTACCATACCTCCCATTTGTGTATTGTCCTCAGTGTCCAGACAGTGCTCCACAGAAAAAGGTATCAGTCAATATATATTTTATCCTCTTCCACAGGGAGCGGGTTAAGCCTAGACACTTTGTATTTCATAAGCTTGCTTCCTTAGGTCGTGCAGACCACCCTCTAAACTGACTACAGAATATCTACAATCAGAAATCAGCTGTAACTTTAGTAGAAGTCAAATTATTTTCTTCCAAATAAAAGAATATAGCTTAATTAAATCATTTGCATTTCACCTGTTTTAATCTTAAACCTTCTTCAATTAATTTATAATTTAAGTTTAAAAAGAGAGAGCCAAGTTGGTGCAGGTTATTTTAGCTTTCATTTTCTCAAGTCAATTTGCTTTCCTGTTGAGTGTGCAGCCCTTCTGGTCTCTAAACAGTGCATTCTTGCCAGTGCCTTGAATTTGTTGTTAAATTGTTATTTGGAGTTTTAACATACACAAGTTTTAATGAGTATTTTGTAAGAGCAATGTATTTTCTGAGAAAATTATTGGACTACTGATATTCCTAATATTACAAACTGAGAAAAGCCAAGCCCTTTGCTATGTGCTCGGGAACTAGGCTGTACAAGATGCAAGCACTAACCAACTTCTTATTCAAATATAAAGCCTTTCACGTAAACTTAAAATTTACATCTCTAGTCACTCTGGCCATGTTTCAATTTGCTTAATAGCTACACAAAACCATCTATCTGATAATTTAATATACCAAATATTCTTCCTAGAAATTTATGCTGGAAAGTGATATCCAAGGATATACAAAAGAATCCTTGAAGCAAAGGAATGATGGAGACTCAGAATAACTCATGGAGGGATCAGCATCTGGTCCAAGGTGAGGTCAGAGGAAAGAGACAAGGTGCAGGTGGTTGCCTTGAGAAGCACATGGCAGCCGAGGAGTGAGAAAAGAACTGTAAAGAAAGTCCAGCTCTACATAGGTGAGGGCAGTGGCATATGCTCTATGAGCAAGGGCAGCTGTACATAAAGAAACCCAGAGCAGCCATGTTCACGTCAGATACGATAATACTGAGAACTTAGCTGCCTAGGAACCTAACGAGAACAGCAAAGCAAGTCCATTGTTTCTGTGTCATCGGTGCTTTCATGCGCAGTGAATCTCTGCATGTTTCAGGAGTGAGTGACCAGAGATAAAATGCAAACCTTTTACAATCAAAGAGGTCCTGGTGTGTTAGAGATGGACAACCGGCCACCAGTGTGTCTGTACTGTACAGGAGCTATTCTGAACGGCACCCCCGCAAATCACATTAAGTGAGAATTTTGAAACAAATACTTCAAACTAGAACCACACACTGCATGTTTTACGCTCATAAGCTGATTGTTAGAACCATTTCATAGTAAGAAAATGAGATATTTTAGATTTTGGTAATTTATTCGGTAATCAACAGCAGACTTGATGTTTTGGTATATCTTGAAAATTAGAATTCATTGAGACAGACTGACATATTACTACATCTGTGTTCATACCTAAATGGAATACTGAGTAAGTGTTCATGTGATGTCCAAGAAGGATTTTTATAGGCCTTGACTCATGACCTCATAGGTATTAATTTCTGCTTTTAGACATGAAACATCATACAGCAATTTTCAGTCCCCTTCAAGGAGAAATAGATGCTAATTCTGACTCACGATAGTAATTGGTGACAGACAAAGTTAGGTTTGATCCCTTCCCGAGTTAGAAGCTGCCTGTTTGCAAGTAGCCCAAACACCAAGAAAGAGAGCAGGATAGCCCTGTCTCTCAAGGCCCTCTCTTCTGTGCAAAACAAAGCTGCTGGCATGTCTTTGCACTCAGAAGGGAACCGACTATTCCCAACCTCTTCTGATATAAAATTTTATTCATTTATTTTAATGAGTGGAACCCCAATACAATAAAGAAAGGGGACAGCTTAAAGTCACAATTGCTGGCTTAAGGCCAGCAAATCAGATAAGGTTAAACTTCCTCAGTACCAAATTCAGGATGAATAAATAACCCTAAATCAGTGTTTCTCAACCTGTGGGTTACAATCCCTATTTCACAGGGGTTACCTAAGACCATTGGAAAACACTGATGTTTGTATTACATTTCATACCAGTAGCAAAATTACAGTTATGAAGTAGCAATGAAAATAATTTTACGGTTGATGGTCCCCACAGCATGAGGAACATTGTAAGGCAGAGAACCACTTTCTCAAATGGGCATGGGCCTAGTGAAACAGCCTCAGACACACTGTCTCATCTCCTTTTCTGCCCACACCTACATTCTGTCTGCTAACAGAACTTCCATCACCATCACAAGAAGTTGGTTTTTCATTTTGCTTTTGTTTTTGTTTTTTCCAAACTAGTTAGAATTGTATTGTAGGGCATGGGAATGTAGTGAGATTATTTTTCCAAAGGAGAATGAAAATCTTCACTTGGAACACATACAAAGCACAATTATTGCTAAAAGAAATACAAATGCTGAATTGGTATTCAATACTATATTTGAAACCTCGGTGGGAAATGCTTCATTTACGTTATATGATAAATAAAGGGAGCATCATACCAAGCTAGAAGAATGATCAGCTGAGGTAACAAAGTGCACTGACGCACAGGGTTTTAAAACGTGTGCAGTAAACGATCCTTCTGTTACTCGATATGTGTGCTGGTATCTGCTTTATTTTCACTCTTTTAAACATATATACGTTAAATCTATATTACAGGGCTACGTCTCCTAAAATATATAATAGAAACAAGTTTGGTTTCCCCAATCAGTTTTCTCTTCAGATTTCAAGGGTAATTCTTCAAAGGTTGGACTTACATCTTCTCATAGTACAATCTACATGATAAAGCAACAACACACCAAGAGGCAGGGACACAGCCCCCTTACTCTACCTCCTCTCTACTCGGATGCACAGAGCAAAGAGTGGAATTTTAGAAGGAGCAGAGACAATGGGAGTTTTACACACTCTGCTATAATCTTTTGCTGGTTAGACAGCATGGCTCAGCTTCTCCCGCAGGGAGCCTCTTGTGTGTTCTGGGTTATAAACAATGCGAGTTCCCCTCCCCTCTCTGATTCCCAGTGTGGATTTCGTTGTTGTTTAAAATTCTACCCTGTCATCTCGGAAACTTCCTCCACTCACACTTGGTCTTCAATAATAAATGATGAAAGGAAATGGAATAACTTCTCGTTAACGAGGAAATTTTCACCTGGCGCAGCGGAACTGGGAAGGAGGGCCGGCAGCATTGCGATTACCAGGGGACCTGTGCACTAGCGGGTCCTCTCTGTCACTTGACTGCTTTTATCCAATCCACCAACTCACAAGTCATACTAAACAAATCTTCCTCCATATTGCACAAGCTCTAATGTGAAAAGAAGCACTCTGCTAAGCCTACAATTATGGGAAGGACATACAGTCTTGCTCTTGTCTTTCCTCTTAGAAGAAACAAAAAGCAGAACTCTAGTCTCGATGCTCAGTAAACTTCAAGTTCAATAAGAAAAGAGAAACTGAGTGGCATGTTCTCACCCTCCAAACCCTCACCAACTTCTCCCTCGGATTCACACAACATTGTTAATAAATTTTGCATCTCAACATATTAATACCTTGCTACAATCATACAAGTTCCACTGGGGGAAAGATAATTTGTCATCTCACCTTTTTCCTTTGGCCTATATCCTTAAAGAGAACTACAGAAAAGCCTTTGCAAAATCATGGTGCTCAGAAAAGCAAAAATTAAAAGATGATGCAGCAAGGAGAATGCTATTAACCTCTCTTTGTTTCTGAGATCATCATGGTGTATTACTGTGCAGCAATGGGGTCTTTGAAAGAATATAATATGTTCATGCTTGCATGTCATGCACAGGCCAGGCATGAGCAACTACAGTGGTCATGAGAAAGCAAAGCATCTTGCAAGTGACCTGTTAGGACCTCAGTCTAGCTGGCATCAACGATGCCATCCTACCGGAAGTACTGGTTCCCAACAGCCAGCATCACAGGACTCTGCCCTTTAGCTTGAAAAACACAAACTACACAGCAACTCCAAAACTTGATGAGAAATTAATACTGTTGATATTTTAAATAATCCATTTCTAATTTCTCTATTCTATATTATTGCTTCATATATATATGTGTATGTTTTTATATATATTTTATATATTGTCTTCCTTTTTACAGTTCTTTGTTTATTTTTGTGATACTGGAGATTTAATCCAATGCCTTGGGCGTGCTATGTTAGTATATTATCACTAATTTTCGTCTCCAGCCTTATATTCATTTTAAAATAAATTTTATAATTTCTGATTATTTAGAAATATGTGATATTTGTTTCAATCTGGTACAATCACTAATATCTATCATATTTAATAGTATAATTTCCTATTAATAGTAATACCAAAGTACTAATTATGGCCAGGTGTGGTGGTGCATGCCTCTAGTTCTAGGGAGATAGAAGCAGGCAGATCTCTATGAGTTTGAGGTCAACTTGGTCCATGCAATGACTTCCAGAACATCCAGCGCTACATAAGAGAGAGATCCTGTCTCAAAAAGTAATCATATACAAATTACTAATTATGAAAAAATATCCCAATATAGATTATTGTAATTCTGATTCTTAATAAATCACATTTTATTTATCAGTGACTATTAATTGAACTCTTTATGTCTCTGCTTATAATTTGATAAAGGTGAAAATCAAGTAACAACCAGCAAAGTACATCATACATCTGAGTATATCTAAATAGTTCCACTCCATTCAATGAAGCAGACTTCCAGTAGTCCTCGCCTGAGTGAATGGAAGCAAAAGGCAGAGTCTATACAATGAAATACTGTTTGGCTTCTGATTAACACAGTCATTTACAATTTTAAATTTATACTCCCCCAAAAAAACCACAGAAAGAAAATACATTAGGTAAATAAAATATTAAGTTTTGCATAGACATAGTTTCTAAATTTATATCACACATATAAAAAGGGAACATTCTAAGAACTGGCAGAAAACCCAGACCAGATATTCTTAGATATTATCATCTGTTGTTTCAATAATAAGTCTATTTGAAGATCTTTGTCTTTGTTTTTAAAAAAACAGGTATTATTTCAACAAAAGAGCTTTTCAAATACCACATATGTCCTACTGAGCAACAAATATATAACTTCGGTGCACACATGATTTTCACTGACTTCTGGAAGCTAGTCAAATCCTACCATCACTCTTGACTCCACTAAGCAAAAAGGAAAGGAAAGAAAAAAGCCAGAGATAAAACAAAACACATGCACTGACCAGTTAATAAGTGGTTCGTGGAGATCAGTGCAAGGAGAAAGGGAGCGGAAACCAGAGGACCACAATGGCGACAATGAGGAAGAGGAAGGAACGCAGAAAGAGCTCATCAACCAAACTAGAAAGTCCCCTGGATTTGGGCCACACCTCAGGCATTTTACCCCTTTCTGTCCTAGGTCACCCAGTCTTTGAGGCAATAAAGATCATTATAGCTTTCACTCTTTGAGAACAGACATTGGCATTCTGAAGGGAAAGAGTCCAGGCATTTTGGGTATCAACATGAGACATGCCATTCCGTCACTCCATCTCCATCTCTGTGACTTTATGAACTGTAATGGAGTCCTGGGTATTATTTACCAGGCAAAAACACCCTAGAGGTCAAGGCTCTCTGAAACTGTGCCTCTTTTTCCTGTTTAATTTTCATTTTCCCTTGACTGTTTTACTCGCTCCTCGACATCCAGCAGCATCATGCACTACTTTAAATATAAACATATATACATATAAGTAAATATGTTAGAAGTTACTATTAAGAAAGCAAATGTTTTGAAGACTATGCTCTGAGATATCTGTGCCTTTAAAAATTCTTTTTGCATCTTCTAAATGCAGACTGTAGGATTCTTCCCTGTCAGGCTCGCTGCATGTTCCCCAGAAGAGTTCTAGAAAAGGTCATGTTCATTACAATACTTCTGCTCTGAGTGAGGTCAACTATTCAGGCAGGAAAGCATGCGGCTCACAACATGACAGCTAAGCGGACTGATTTCCAACTGTCTGTTTAAAAGGCATGTCTCTAAAAGCTTTAGAAAAGGGATGGTGACTAGAAATGAAGGCAGAGGTGCTGAGGTAGAGTCCCTGACTTCCCCTGGCCAACATGACATACAAGATGACACACACCCCGGTGTGGCACAGCTTCACCATCCATAACAAATAGGACCATGCGATTTTCTGAGTGCATCATACATAACACAAATGTGCTTTAAGGTCTCCAGAGAAATGCGGTTGCCTTCATTCCAGTCTCTGGGTATTCCTTAACCTTACTTATGAAGCAAACCAGATCCTTCAGGACAATTGAAAATATTTATGAAAATTTCTTGTCAACTGCAAAACTGTACAAATTTGAAGGTACAGATTGTTTTCTGGAAAAGTATAAAAACATTGTCTATTTTCAATAAATAACAAAAACTTTATTCTACACCTGTAGACATTCTAGTGGTTATGTATTTAATCTCTATTTAACAATACAAAATAATTAGATAAAGCTTCCTTTATTAGTAAACAGCTCATTTAGATCCCTCCTAGTTAATTAGAGAAAAATGAGAAGCTAACAATGCTGACTTATGCTGTCCTCTACAACAGTCATTTATTTCCTGGACCATCCATCTTGCAATTAGTAATTTGGTTGGTCCTTTTAAGTAGCCAGGAATAATGTGTTTTATTTCCTTCTCCTTTCTTTGCTATAACTGAGAAATTCTAATTTTCATTAAGATCAATAATGTTTTTTTATTTAATTAGTGTGCTATCATATAAATTTTACTAAGTGCTTGCTTTTATGCTGATTCCTAAGAAAAGAAAAGATAAATAGATAGCTGCAAATTATATGCATGTGTTCCAGGACCAATGCTCTTCCTTGGAAAGATGAAGTTTATTTTATGTTCTAACAAGTCAAGGGAAGTTCCTACTGTGAAAGACTGGTGGAAAAGTTTATTATTCAAGTGGGACGGCTCAGCAGATAAAGGGGCTTGCCACACAAGCCTGAAGACCTGAGTCCAGTTCCAGAATCCACAACAGAAAGTGGGAATGACTCCCAAAACATGTCCTCTGACTACACACACCATAGCATGTGCCCTTACTCACACATCACACGCACACACTCACACAAATGGTACATGTTTAACTGAAAATGTACATCAAGACTTTTAAATATGTACTATTCTCCCTAGTGACATTTGTAATTTAATTTTGGAGGACACTGCCATTCATATAATAACTATAGAACAATAGCATTGTGTAGTTTTAACCACTATGACTGATGATCAAATAGTTAGACAACATTGGTTTTAACCTCTACTCTTACACTGTCTTCGTTGAACAGTTAAGGCTCTTCCCTTTCATTAACCCTAACATAAAAAAAAAAATCAGTAACCGTGCCTTTTACTTGTGAAGGAGAATCCTTGCCCTCTCCCACTACACCCCTCACAGTGCACCTATGGCTTCCCTCCTGTCTCCTTGTG
>NC_022030.1:41241132-41319578 GCF_000317375.1 Microtus ochrogaster
TGTGGTCTATGTGGTCTTGTGGTCTATGTGGTCTTGTGGTCTATGTCAGTAGACTCACTCAGTTGTCTCCCACTCTTCTCTCCCATCCCCCTTCTATGATGCATCTGATTGTTGCAAGTGTTTTCCTACTGATTTGTTTTATAGTAAGTCCTCTCTTTCAGACGGGGTATTTGAAAGGAAGGCCTACTTCCTTTAGACCCGAAGTTCATCATAAACCACTTGAGCAACGTTGGGGATCAATGTGAGTGTTCGGCAGCCCTCATCTATAGAGTAAAGCAAGGATGAATTCTTCTCAGACCACTCATGCAGAGACATGAGATGTGCGTGTAAGAGCATTAGGCCTCTAAGTGTTAACCTTCATTAAATTTCCCCGAAGTATTGTTTCCATTTCTAATGTGTCCATCAATGAAGCCTATCTATGTGTGGCTATTTATACGGACTGTAAGTCCTCTAAGACAGGCTAATGACAAAAAAATATTCTTCATCAAATATTACTGGACATAGTACAAGGCCTTTCACACAGTAGGTACCAAATAAATATTTATTAATAAATACTAATAGATAAACATGGTTACTAATAAAGAAAAATAATATCAAGTAAATACCCAGTCTATTATTCTGCTTTTAGACATAGTGACAATATACATAACCTAGCAATTATTGATGATTAACAGATTCATGCTTACACACCACTAGTATATGTGGTTTTAAAGTTTTTAAATTTTTCAGATATGTAAAATTAATATACAGAAATATGTGTAACATAATAGGAGTTTTATGAATTATCTGAATATCACTCTGAAAAGCTTTTGAGTAAAACATGATGTCCGCACCAGAATCAAGAATGCTTCAACACTTGAAAATTTCAATTATTGTCAAAACTATGAAATTACTATTTAACTAATTAATGAAGTGTTATTCAGACCTTAAATGGTTTGTGAAAATTTATGTATCATGTATGATTAAATAGATTCTTGGTTAAAATTAATAGTCATTTTATTTTCATGTGATCACTTAAAATAGCCTATCTCTTCTTATAAAATATAAAGCCAGTTTAAAATATAATGTATTTTTGTATTAGTTTTGAGACATAAAATTTCCCATAGCAATATTTCTGTTTTAAAGAAAAAATATTCTTATTTATGTATGTTTTGATTTTATTATTCTCAAAGAACCTCACCATAGCCAGGAAAGACAGCACAGACCTGTACCCCAGCACCTCAGAGGTAGAGGCAAGAGCATCAAGAGATCAAGGTCCACCTCAGTCACCCAGTGAGTTCAAGGCAAGCTTGGGTTTCTGAAATATTATTTCAGAAAAAAATCAAAGAAACAAAGAAAAATTAAAAAAAAATAAGCTCATTATGTGGGTAACTAGGAATATGAAGAAAAAAGATACAAAATATTATTACGTCATAACTGGGAGAGTGGGTTTCCTGTCATGTTTAACACTTCATATATCACATATTTAGCAGCTCATATGTTAGTCTAGTAAAATAAGAATGGGGCGTTTATTATAATTCGGATGAAACTGAGAAATACCCTAAGTTAGTGTTGTTATGAAAAACCATAAGGCTATTTTCTGGGAACCAGTTCAGAGGGTTGCACTAAAGTATCCTGCTGTCTGCATCCTGTTCTACATTCAAAAGAATAAGCAGTATTATAAACACATGTCATTCTAAAATATACAAATAGCAGGCAAATATGCTATACTCCCTGAATGACTTCTACATTTAAATTTTTAGCCCAGAAATTATAAATTAACACCAGGAGCTAAAGTACAGACATTCTCCTTCTTATGTCAAAGTTATAACAACGCTTGGGCAACAACTTTCCCTTGGAAACGCCAATCAAATGTAAGCACAAAGTGTTCTTGTCTGATTTCGCCATGCCTTGTGAGCAAGTTAAATAAGAAGTCAATAGAAGCTAGCATGTGTAGGAGGGACTATTCCAGCTAAGGTGACACCCGCGTTATTACATCAGCCAGAAGCTTGTGGCTGCAGGGAAATGGCCGACTTTGCTGAGCTTAATTTAGCACTTGAATGCCCAAGCAGAACTCACTAGGCTAGCCCGGGATTGTCTCCCTAAGCAATAGGCGTGCCTGTGATTTTTCAGCACCTACCAGGGGGCACACTTTATCAGGAAACACAGTCAAGTGCAGGTGAAAACTGAACCCTTGAAAATTGCGCTTTCCAGTTCTTAGTACATTGACCACAGCAGTAAGGGGCGATGAAAGGGGAAGAGAGTATTAATATTATCAGAATTGGCATAGCATAAAAATCACAGAAGCCCATAGAATATTGAATAAAAATAACTTCTGCATTTTCCAGGAACCAATAGCAAATGTCTGTCAATCATTCATGTAGAAATAAATACAAATCTTAGCTTCTAAAGTTTACGTGATCTAAAATATATCTCACTGTTTCTGTACACTGCATTTGAACATCTAAAAATGCTGGGAAGCAAATCCCTTCACAGTTATCTCTTACATGACTTATGGAAATGGTAGCATTGAATATAAAAGTCAGAGGGCAAAGTGGACCATTCCAGGAAAACTGCAGTGGCCATAATGGTGGGCTGCCTTCCATCTGGTAACGTAACATGGAAAGGTTTTCTCTCTTTAAAACGTTCACTTGAAGAAAACTGCAAAGCTTAATGCAGCTTTGGTATAGCCAGTTATTTTTCTAAAAATGCAGTATTTTCTAACGTAGGTGGGTGTAATAACATCCTTGAAATGGTTATATTAGAAATAGCTATTGAATCCAAAAGAATAATGTTTGGAAACACACAATTTAGAGCAACAGACAGAGAATATGGAAAGGCTTCTATTTTTCCTGACCTGTACATATTTATTTAAATCATATGCTTACCTATTTAACTGAAAACTGGCCAGTTCAAGTTGATGCTATAAGTAAAATGTCTGGGGCATAAGGTTCTAAAATAGTTCCTGCCCACACATAAGCCTTTTATTTCCCTTTCTTCTTTAATTATAGCAATGTCATTCCAGCTATGAAATCTCTGTGCCTGTTTGTGTAGTCATCGGTAATGCAATTAAAATATTTACCATAGGTGCTGGTGGATGACCATAACTACTGTGCTTCTATTGGCAAAAATAACTCTGCTGGAGGTACTTATTACATGTAGTCTTAGTTCTTCTAGGTGGTACCTAGCATACCTGTTCATACCCATAAACAGATATGTGTCTGTGTATGTGTGCACATGGTTAATTCCACTAGAAATTCAAACAGTGCTCAAACTCCTTGAAAATAATCTATCAAGATATCAATGATCTATTAATGTGCAGTTAATAGGTATATTTGGTAGTACTAGACCTCTAAATTCCAATGCATATTCATGTGTGCATGTGCATGTATGTGTGGGTGTATGTGGGTGTGCGTGCATCCTGCACAACCTAATTCACATCACATTCTGTAAAGAGAAACCATACAAAGTCTATAAGAGTAGTTCACATCAATGGTATTACATGGTGTTGATTAATGTTAGTATCCCATTTATCACTTTGATGAACTGCCTAGGATGGGCAACTTCCCTAGTACGTTCTTCAGCACAATAAATAATTAAAGACAAAACGAAAGTCGGTGAACACAAGTGGAAAAGGAAGATGTTTTGGCTGAAGCTGCCTAAATAATGGCAATCATATTAATTAGTAAATATGAATATTGCTTTTAGAGTGTCATATATCCCATTTCTGTGCTCATGGATTGGCAATTACAACGATGAAAACTGAACACTGGTAGGGTAAACACTCAGGGTTAAGACACTGAGGTCAAGGGTCAAGACACCACAAGAATACAGCATACAGAATCAACTAACAAAAGCACACAGAGGTTCACAGAGGTTGAAGTGGCAATCACAGAGCCTATATGGGTCTGACCTATGACTTGTGTATGTATGTGATGGTTATGTAGCTTGACATTCCTGTGGGACCCCTAATAGTGGAAGCAGGGACTGCCTCGGACTCTTTTTGCCTGCTTTTGAGACCCTTTTTTCCTAGGGGGTTTCCTCGTCCAGCCTTAATATAAGGAGATGTGCCTGTTTGCCTAGCTTTATTAAAACTTAATATGCCCTGTTTAGTTGATATCCTTGGATGGCCTGCCATTTTCTGAAGGGAAAGGAGAAGTAATACTGGGGGAGAGGGGAGGTAGGGGAATGGAGGAACTGGGAGAGGAGGGGGATCACTGAAGTTAGAAAAGCCAGTACAAACAGTAGGGATAAATCCTGGTCTTACTGCCAGTGGCTTTACAATCTGCCCCAGCCATACAACTGTCACCCACATTCTGAGGGGCTAGTCTGTCCTATGCCGATTCACTCACTATCAGACCAGAGTTACTAAAACAGATAGCAAAATATCATAAATAAAAGTAAAGAATGATACCTGGTAAATACATCAGCAAATTCCAAGTGTATCTCTTAAAAAGGAACCCTTGAATGCTTGTGTCTAAGATTATTTACAGTAGTTATTTAAGGGGGGAAAGTAAAGCCCTCTGTGGGTACCTGGCATGTGCCAGGAAACCTTGATTCTTTCATTATTGGAGCTTCACAATCAAAACTACTGCACATACATTAGCAGAAAGACTATGAATCTAGAGTAAGGAGTGAGCCCATAATTCCACAGGTGGTCTATAGTATAATAAGCTAATCTACATGGCCACTCAGCCTGGATATCTTTGATACAGAAGGAAAAAGCAAGGTGAAACAACCCATGTCAAGCATTCCATACTTATCCCGTTCTCCCAAGTGAGAGACCCTTGCTGTCTATTTCCTCAAAACTCTACGTGAAAATTGCGAAAGGATTTGTGCACGTAACACCAGAGATATGCAGAGGCAGGGAAATTTTGGAGCCCTCTCAACATACATCGAATAAATAAATACCTCCTGGGCCCACATACCAAAGTCAGATTTCCAACGTAGGAACAGTTAAGATTAAAAAACAAAGCAAAACAAAAGTAAAGCATCAATAAGTGTAAAAAGAACAACAACTGGTCTTTTCAACACTTATCCAAACTGGCAACATATAAGTCCACTCCTTGATGTCAACTGATGAAAAGGTGTTTCTATTATTTTGGGAATGATACATAATTTGAACACTAAACATTTCCGGACATTTAAAAGCATCTGAGGAAATCAAAGACCTCATAATGGTAAAAGTGATTAAAACTGGGCCAGAAAACTTGAATCTAAAATACTTAGAATCAGTCAACTTTGATATCCTTTAGACTTCAGACCCTTATATTCCACAGAAGGAATGAAGCCGCTAGCCACAGTGGTCATCCATTCTGATTTTTTATGTAACATAGCAACCGCCACAGTGCTATGTGTTAAATTAATGGAACTCAAAAAGAAAGAGAACAGTACAGACAGCATCTCTCAGATAATTAACACAGAATTTGTTTACTGTTTTTGAGTCTCAATACAGGTCTTTAGATCTTAAGCTATAATAAGCATCAAAACATATTTACACGGTGATAGATAATGTTTTAGAACTCTAAAATTGTTTTAAAACCCCTATGGTAGCTTTGTGCAGATCATTATGAACAAAGGAAAGAACACTTAATTATGAATGTGTTTATATCAGAAAATGGAAACTAAAATTGTCAAATTGTCAGCAAGTACATGCAACAGAAGCTGAAGTCGAGATGGTATAAGTCGCCTACAGCTGTGAATTAGTCATTCTCCTTTTTCAAACACCTGTTTTCTACCCATAAACACCTATTTCTGCCTCATTGGACTCTTAACCTGATTTCTGGTTGTAACAAAAACTATTCAATTAAAACATTAAATTTGCTCCCAAATCAGAACATACGTCAAATGCACACTTCAATCACAATGATATCTGGGCTCTCCATGCAGGGTCTGTTTGGCATACTGTGAGTTTCTAGCGCCCCCGTGTGGTTTCCCCAGAGTGTTTGAATAGGCTTTTGAAATCTGTTGCCTAAAACTGTACAGTGGTATAATTCAACATAGAAGTTCTGCTAGCATCATAAACCAAGAAAAGAAACCCTAAGTCAGCAAAATCCTTAGACAAATGTATAGGCTCCATTCTGTCTTATTTGCTGACTACTGTATAGTTTCCATTCTGTCTTATTATTTGCTGAGTACTGTTCATTCAACATAAGCTCTTTAAAAATTGACTACGGGCAACGGTGGCCAGTCTCATCTTTGCTTGGCAAAGTCCCTGTGTACAAAGTCAAGGATTTAACATGGTTAATTATTACATCGAATTTTCAAAGACTAATCTTATTCCAAAGAAAAATCAGTTGTTTCTTTGCTTGCTGTTATGCACACACCTCAGTTAGGCAATGCAGTAGCCCAATTATCGGTTGTCATCGCTAAACACATGAGCAGCCCACCTTCTGGATCTCCTCAACATTATCCATAATTAGTGTGCATTTCTCCAAATCATTTGAAAAGAACTTACACTATGAAATCTTTCTTTCTCTAAGCATGTCCCTAGGCTTGGAGATGAGATTTCTCGCGAGCATCGGTGTGTTTCAGTGTATTAGAGAGAGAAGATAAAGATGACTTATATCTTAGTTTGGTAATAGATGCTCCTCTTTTCAAAGATGTATGTGTAAAACCTGTCTAACCCATAGGCAGTCTTCAAATAAAAATAATAATAAAAGGATAAATTTTAATTACCTGACATGATCAGAATATTATTAACATGAAATGAAGTTTGTAAATCATTGGCGACAAAGAAATAAAAATTGTAAGGTAGTCAGAGGTAGAAAGGCTGTTGAACGACACATGAATATGCCTTATTTATCTGCTGAACTGAAAGTCCCCATCTCAAAAATATCAGTTGAACGTGAGAGGAATACGTTCTCTATCGATATATAGTGATTTATAGTTTAATATTTAAAGCAGAAGTAGGCTTCAAAACTGAAATGAAAATGTACATAAAACTCAAATATTGTTTGCTGAATTTCTGATTAATAATATGTAAATTAATACATATTTATAAATGTACTCTAATTATTCTGAGCTCAAAAGACTTAGTTAAAAATCATAATGCTTGATGTCAACAATAAAAGTATAAATAACTCAAAATATTAATAAATATATTTCAAAATGATATGAGAAGCCACTAGTCATCTGTTGGCCATAGCTACCTTTTCCTAATGTTGGCACCATTTAGCTCACTGAAGCAGACTTTAAGAGAACGGCTCAAAAGTTCACGAGAAATACGTAGAGTGGTTGAAAGCAACCCTCTTACCTGTTGAGTCCTTTCAGTGTCTTGTCCATGTTTAAAATGTCACGCATCTTATACAAGAACCACTTGTCGATAGATGTGAGCTTCACAATTTCATCGAGGGACATGTTGCTTTCCAGGGCCTGCGAGAAGAAGAGCAAACACATGCCTGGGCAACCATCTTCTAGATGGCTAAGTTAGTTGGAAACATAAGAGCCCTTCCTTTCCACATTAGTTAGAGAGCCTGGAGTCAAGTTACCAACTGAGATATGAGACTGAATCATTGATGTTCCTTGAAATAAACTTAGAGTGCTGTTCTCTGCACCCACAAATGGCAGACCGAGGAAGCACTTTGAGCGGCCAAAAGAAGTGTGTACTCAGAACAGTCTCAACAGGTCCTGTCTCCTCCTCTTTATTTGGCCAGGTCACTATTTCCTAAGCCATCATTTGGAATTAAGAGGGATCTAGTGACACTATAGCTCCACTCTCTCAGCAGCTCCCACCGTTCTCTTAAGCTCTCTTTCACAACTTCTCAAGAATAAAACGCTAACTACTCCCTGAGCTTAACAGGCCAGATGACTCTCAAACCCAGCTCAAAATGTGCCCATTGCTATTATGTATGGTTATACAAGTGTACATGTAATCAGTGAACAATAATAAACATCTAATACCTATTTCCAAGCAGTTTTAGAAAGACACTTTAGATTTTTAAGCTCAGAGGAGAAATACTCTTAACTAGAAACTCTGCCGTTACATTTGAATCAGCAGAGTTTGGTTTCACAAAGCACTGCTTATTTCTCCTGTCAGGAATTCCATGACTGTCAGCTGTGAGCTGTGAGCTACAGCAAGGTTCACAATTCACTTGACTAGACTATAATAACATTTAATGAAAACACTCAGAGTCATGCTCATTTTCTAACTTTATTCATATTACTCTTAGTAATTCACAAAATCCCAGGCATACCGTAAGACCTACATTAACCATATTTCCTAAGAGATTAAAAGCTGCCAGCCATTAACAAAATGAGGTGCACAGAAACTAAGTCACTCGTGCTTTCCACAGATAAAGTACATCTGATGATGCGAAATTAGCAGAGGCCTAGAAGCTGGTGCCCATCTCCCTCTGAGGAAGGAGAACCCCCAGTCAGACCCCGCCTCCATCATGAAGCTAGCCTGCTAGTTTTGAGCCTTCATCTGTCCACACTGCAACTCTGTCATCTTACCCCTCTGTAATGAAATCTATGATGACCCCTAACACATCTGAGGTTGCGCAAATGTTCTTCACATCAAAACTAATACCTTGCATTCTCCCCAAAAAAGAAGTGATGATCCAGTCATCCTGAAATAAGAGTGCTGCAAAGACCAGACCTCAGGGTACCTTGCCCTTCTCTGAGAATCACAAAGCAGGTGGAGATTTATGCCCGCCCTTCATTCTTTTCCCCTTCAGCCCTGCACTGTCCTTACGTTCTTTGTCAAAATCACAAGTTCCTGGTCGCTGTGGATATGAGCAGTAGTGATGGCCTCTAACAACAGAAATCAGTTCCTTGTCCCAGCACTCTGGCAGACAATAATTGCTATCCTCACGCCTGCACTTCTTGCTTATATACAGCATGTTCTGTGCAGGATGAACCTCCACACATTTGCCCTGTGCTCCTATCCTTTGTATGTCTGTTAGAGAAGAATGAGAGATTTCCCTGTGTTTTACAGCCTGGCTGGGAACTAGGAAATGCTGTCCTTTTTCATCTGCTTGAAGTGGCAGAAACATGATTACTAGACTCAAGGAAAAAAATCCATTTACCGCTTTTCCCACAGGGGAGAAGATAGATAGATAGATAGATAGATAGATAGATAGATAGATAGATAGATAGATAGATAGATAGATAGATAAACAGACAGACAGATGGATGTATTGGTACACATCCAGACCCACACATTTGAATGTCATGTGTCATGGATTTTTAAATAAAAGACTAAGAGAGAAACAATAAATAAAATAAAATGACCTCCAGAAAAATCTCAATTTGTTTCTGTACCCCCAACACAACAGAAAAACATAATTTTTGACACCCAAATTAGAAAGTATTCATCAAAGATAATGGTCTCTCCCAGAAAATTTCAACAGGACTTTACTATCTTACATGTAGAAACCATAAGAATGAGAATACTGTATATGAGATGCTATGAAAGAAATAGCCATGCTCTTCATCAGCTCTCTGCAGGACTGTCCCTAAATGCTGCTGAGCTGCAGTGATTTCACATCAAAGGCTGCATTTTTCTGTTTCTATGAAGGCATTACATAAGTCATATTCTTCCATAAAATTCATATTTTCACTAACTCATCCCACATGTACACAAACATAGAATGGCCAAGGGAGCTTTGTGAACCCAGTGTGGTTTGCTACTGTTGGATGATTAATGCCTGTGCTTCCTTAAATGTCAAAAAGCCATTTAGGGATTTCTGACCAGACAGATTCCAGCTGCCCAAGTCACCTTTCATAAAATCAGATGAGCCAAAACTTCAAAACTCTAAGCACAGTAAATATGAATGGAGATTAAAATGGCACTTCATTTGCATGAAAAGGAACTGGGGGATGGAAGTGAGAAACGTGGGGCTTTTTGTTCTAAAAGATACAGCACTAAGATGATGACAAGGAGGAGCCTACCATCTCAGTCTAGATAGCTGGTGTTTAAACACAGAGAAGCAGGAGGGATTAGGATGTGCTGTATGATACCAACGTATGGATCTGCTCTCTAAATAGAGTTGTATGCATTTGCAAGGAGCATTGACAAAGGTTACAAGAAAGGACAAATCAAAGCTATAAAATCTTGAAGTACTGGTGCCGTGTATGCTGAAAGGAAGAGCCGTTTTCCTGGGTGGCTATCTTAAAAAGTACAATGTACCCTTGGGCCATTCGCTAAATTTTAAAAAATAAATTTTATTACTCAATTAGAAGAATGTCTGATGAAATCAGAGTGTGTGAGAGAGAGAGATAAGACAGAGGTGTGTGTGTGTGTGTGTGTGTGTGTGTAAGAGAGAGAGAGAGACAGAGAAAGAGAGAGAGAGAGAGAGAGAGAGAGAGAGAGAGAGAGAGAGAGAACATGTAGAGATGTGTGATGGCACAGGCTTGCCAGGCTGACTAACTTTCGCGGCCCTTCATCCTGTGTTACCTTGGCAATGGCGTAGATGCGAGTGCTGGAGGGTTCAGACAGCTCTTTCCTGAGATCCAGGTTTGCTGGCCATTCCTTATTCATTGGGAGACGGGGAGTGAACCCATCCACAGACGGGTGGCACATCCTCAAAGCCTTCTGGAAACTTTCCTCAAAGGTGCGACCAATGGCCATGACCTGGAATACACACGAAGAAGCTTGTAATGAAGGAACAAGCTCGCAAAATTACGTGTGCAATATTTCCAAAGACCTGACAACTGCCAAAAGATTTGAAAGTATCAGTCGATTTTGAGGTTTTGTTTATTTTCCCTTCCCTTTACTCCATGCTTTTTAATGTAATGAAGCCATAACATTTTATTAGGATTTTTAGCAGCAAGTGGATATAGCTGTATCTCTGAGCCTGAGGAATACATTGCCTGTACTTGTTCTGAAAGATAATAGTATTAAAATGAGGAACAAATGCTAAAGCATAGGGACCCTCCCTTTAAAAGAGCACACATTATGCTAGTATCCTTTAGAATAATAGGAAGCAAATAAGGAGAAAAGAAGCATATTAACACAGATACCGACAATTTTAAGAGTATCAATAAGGATCCATTTTTCTATAGTTAAGTATTGATATTAGTAGACTGCTAAGAATCATAACAAATACAGACAGTTGTGATTTTTGAATGTAGATAGAGGTTAAATTCCACCATGATAAATTCTATATGTCTGTTAGTCTTTATAGCTTATTGTATCAAACAACAACAAAAGAGATAATTTAGTCTGAACCAGTTAGTACTCAAAACTAAATTTAATCTGGCTTTGTACCTTACCCACTTATTGAAGGGAATGAACATTGTCTTTGAATCTTTCCATGGAACAGTAAATTACTGTTAGATTTTGGGCTCTAGTTTAAAATATCAAATACTGCCTTCTGTAAACTTTCATGATTCCCCATACAGACTCAAGATCACATTAATGGCAGATCAGGAGATTGTTGTGACACTGTGTAAAGGATATATATTCATATATCACTAATTCCCAGCAGAAAGCCTTTGTTACACTGGCCCAAGTGTAGTTAGAAATAAGGGGAGCTTTCAGAGAGCAGGGGGAAACAAAGTATCAGGACCTTTCAGTTCAGTGGGAGACTAATATGGCACTGGGCTTGCTCAGTTTGGAGTTGTTGCCCTTGAAGGTTTGTGAGAGCTCATGGTGTCAGTTTGTCTCCTCTACAGATGGGGAAATGGGAAGCATAGGAAAATGACAGCCACGGCTCACAAGAACAGACTAAAGTCAAGTAATCAACGTCAGACCAGTTGAGGTTTGGGAACACTGCACTATTTGTTGTGTGGTGTTTGTATGTGTGTGAGATGTTCATGTGTAAGAATGTACTGTGAGGCATGCACTTACTGATCTGTGTGCTGTGGATGCCAGAGTTTGACAATGGGATGACTCCTAAATGGTTTCTCCATATCAGTGCTTGAGACAGGATCTCTGACTGAGCCTGGAGCTTGCTATTTAACTAAACTGGCCAGGGGAAAGCCAACCTGCCTATCTCTACTCTTTCATCTTCTTCCCAAGCCTATCCCATCCAGTAATGGGATTACAGGTCTACAGCATCGAGCTTGGCATTAGGTGGGTGCTGAGGCCTCAGATCAGGTCTTCACGCTGGTGTAACAAGCACTTACACTCACTCTCTTCTCAGCCCTTATATGATCTTTTATACTGCTCTAGTTCTAGATTTGATGAAAAAACAAATTTCATCTAAGCTATATCTATGAGATTTATATCTGTGATATTTATATATATAATGCCCACATATATAGCCTTACCCTTGTATGCAACTCTGAGTCCATAAAAATATCGTGTAATAACTAACACACTAAATCTCAAACGAAGCAATATTAAAACACTAAAAAGGAAATGAAACGTCTACATGTTCTCCAGTCAAGAACCCAGTATCCGGATGGTCAACCTTTTGAGTTTCATTGGTATTAAAGAGTTGACAAGATTACAGAAACCAAATACAAGGTGAACGGACTGCTAAATCCAGGACTCACCTCGCCTACGCTTTTCATTGAGCTTCCAATCCGGCTGGATGTTCCATGAAAACGGTCAAGATCCCAGCGAGGAATCTTGGTCACCATGTAATCCAGGCTAGGTTCAAAGCAGGCTGACGTCTTCCCAGATACAACATTCTTGATTTCTGGGAGTGGGATTCCTAGAGCAATCTTTGCCGCGATGAACGCCAGTGGGTAGCTGTAATGCAGGAGGTAAAGGAATTCTACCTTCACTTTCTTTTTTTTATCATTTGAGCAATAAGTACTAAAAAAAAAGGCTCCAAACATGAATGATTTATTCTTTAAAATAATTGGTTGACTTCAAGGATAAGACACACCTGATTTCTGCTATGTATGAATATTTACTAGCCACTTACAAAATAAAGTGGTGCATGATAAAGCATGCAGCCATTGAGAGTTCACTGGTCAGCCCTATTAATATTGCTACAGCCTCCAACTTTCATCCCTTTGATAAACAAGATTTTCCCTCCACTACCTGAGTTTAATGTCCACTCAGATTAGAATCTGCAAAATGGTCTCTGAGAAAACATGCACCACTACGTGTATCTAAGGAGACATTTGGGGCTACTGTGTACTGCAAATGGCCTGGAAATTTGGACTAGCAAGTTTGAACCCTGGTTCTATCTCCAAATATTTAAACTTTGGGCTCCTGTAAAAGTTAACCCTCTGGAAACTTGTATATCCTCTAGAATGTCAGTTCAGATCATTTTACTTGATAAAATAGCTCCTAGAACTATAGCATTAGATATGAGTTATTCAGTACAAGTTCCCATCTAGTAGACAAGAAAACTGAAGTCGGTAAGTGCTATGTGCAGCTCACATCAGTTGATGAACCAAGCAAGAAATCAGGTCTTTTGATTCATGAGCAGAGCGCCACAACCTTGACCACTGTGTAGCTACATAAACATACTAAAGAAGCAAATATTTTCTTCATTTAGATGTCATAAAACTTAAATGCCAGTTGCTAAAATGAACAATAGAAACAAAAGGCTTTATTTACTTTCCTTTCAATTATGTTTGCTAGCAGCTGTTAAATGGACATTGAACTTACTTATTGTAACATTTATCCGTGGAAAGATCCTACATTGCTTATTCTTGTGGAATTGTTTTTAATTGTTGATTATAAGCTAATGGGTGATTTTGTATGTTTTATTGTGTATATTTCTAGAACCAAATTGATCTATACTGAAGTGTTGAGTTGAATAAAGTATATTTTATTAACCACTCATATAGGCAGTTGAAAACTAAAATTAAATATCAGTCTTCACTTTTTCACGACATCTGAAAAGTGTGATTAAAAAGCATATTTTTCACAACCTGTTTCGATCATCCAGATCTTGATTGGTTTATGATTAGCCAGAAAAGACAGCTAGCAATATTATTGGTCCCAATCTGGCAGGAAGCTCATTACTAACCATGTCTTTGGGGTTCTCTAAATGTCCTGGAGCTAGCACGCAAGAAGTTAGGGTAGATTTTACAAATACAAATTGTCTTCCCCTAGCAGCCAATTTCCCATTTCTACCTGCAAAGAAATTGCAAACCTATGGTCAATCATTCTGGTCTTACCCAGTGGCCTTGGAGGCCAGGGCAGAGCTCCGGGACAGCCTGGCATTCACTTCAATGATGCAGTACTCCATTGAGGTAGGATGAAGAGCGAACTGAATGTTGCATTCACCCACAATACCCAAGTGGCGAACAACATTGATTGATGTGCGTCTCAACATCTGGAACTCTGCGTTGGAGAGTGTCTGAGCGGGGGCCACAACAACTGAATCACCTGTTAACCCAAGCAGCACCCATTAGTTGGTGGCATATTTTAACAGCTGACTTGACTGCCTTAATCCCCTAAAAAGATACAAGGGGCATAGAATAGGCTGACGATTTGAAGAAAGGGTTAAAACTAATATTCATATGCATTTGAGTGAGACATCAGGTATTCCCTTTAATTCTTGTTTGCCCATGTGATTGGCCCTTACTTATAGAAACACCCCTCCCCAACTTCAACCACACTCATCTAACTGGTAAAGTTAATTATCAGCTTACTAGATTTCCATCAGCCCCTTCAGTTGCTCTTCCTTCATCTCAAATTGCCTCTCAAGTTTTTCCTTCCACAGAATATTCTCTCCTTGTGTCTAGATTTGTTCAACTCTCTCCTTTCTGCCTTCCCACTTCTGCCTTCTCATGCTTCTCTAACATGAGGCCTTTGAATCTTTAATTGCAGAATCCTTCTTCTCCTCCCTTCTGCATGCAGACATGTTCAGTGACCCTCTCCTCAACAAACCAGTTCCCAACTTCGTCAGACACACAAAACTTTCCTTACTAAACATCTCAAAATTGTGTCAAGTTTCTTATCCTCCTTATCATATAATTTCATTCCATATAGGTTCCATAACTAACTTGAAGTATCTAATTTTTCTTCTTGAACTTATAAAAACCCAAATCAAATTAAATCTCTATTCTTGAGCTAGCATAGGAATTAATGCTGTCACAAAGAAAGCTCTTTTGTAAAATATGTTCTTGCATTGACCTACTTGATATTACTCCATCTTATTTTCCTCCTATTTATCTCCTTTGCTTCACTCGTTCTCTTTGACCTGACCTAGAATTGAATTGTTTTTCATTGTATCAAAAACTGATCCCCTTATCACGTTTCTTTGACTATATCCCTAAAAGGGTATGTGTTTCTCTAGTTTCAGTCATTTCTTCTACACTAAATTATTTCCAATGACTTTTTGTCAACATTTTAATTTCTGTATTCTCCTGCATCCTGTTCTAGAGTCCCAAGTCCCTTCTCTGAGGTGCCTGCCACATCTTTAATTTAGCATTTCTGAAACGTAAGCCATCATGTTTGTCCTCTACAGCCAATTAGTTTAACCTGCTAAAAATCTGTTTTTATCACTGTTGAGACTATTTTCTCAATTCCTTGGTGACTAACACATTAGTGTGTTTTAAGGTTTTGCAGGCCCTATCTTTATTTCCAAACACTGTCATAGCTTTTACTCAAATTAATTATTTATCTGACTTCCCTCAGTTGATCTCAAGATAATAATATCTACCATACCAAAGAGGGATTCTGTGAATTCCAAACTAAATATGAGACTATTTTCAATGCTATAAAATACTATGTATCAGTGTTAAGTGTTATCATTAGTCTGTCAGCTAAGAGTGGTAAAGTACCTAGTACAGGTTGCTATGGTGATCAGAGTCTGGAGCCAAAGGCATGACAATTCTTGTAGATTCTTTGCCTACCTGTGTGAACACCCATGGCATCAACATTCTCCATGTTACAGACAGTAACACAGTTATCATCCGCATCTCGGACAACTTCATATTCTATTTCCTTCCAACCTGTCACTGACCTCTCCACCAGAATCTGGTTGGTCATAGCAAATGCCTGGAAATTGATGACACAGATAGAAAAGATTTAAGGAAAGACACTGGTTTAAACAAGGACATGAAGGGAAGTGCTCTGACCCAAATCTTGGTCAGCACTAAAGTCTTAAACCCCATCTCCATTCTCCCCCACCTTCCAGAAGGCATAGGGTGTCAGAAAAATCAGTGAGACCGGGAATAGTATCCTGCAGTGAATATGCTTGATTTGGGTTATTGAGGCTTGCCATTCAAAGTGCTGATATGACATTAAATCAAACTAATTTAGGAAAAAGAGAAAATAATTGAGCAATCAGGCAGAGGGAAATGAAATTATTTCAGTAGCTAGGCTTCTGTGAAACCAGAAAATGTGATAAGTACAAATAAATGTGGAAAAATAAGTCTAAAGACGCTGGCTTTCTCTAAAATAACTGAGGGTGGTTTGTACAGTGACATACACAATCAGAGTTAGTTGGAGCTGATGAGGAAGAAAAGGGAGATGATGATGGCTGTAAACAGTGAGCCAAGATGGCATAGCGACTTGGGAATTAGAAGAATCATATGCAGCTATTATTATGGCTAATCACTGCCTAAGTGCTTAAATCCTCTGAGTCGTATATCATACATGGCTGATTAGACAGATATGAATTAGTGTAATTACCATTTCATATTTACTGCATACCCACAGTGCAGTAGAATGCTGAACTCAAAATATGAAAGAGGCCGTCTCTGACCTTGGACATGTGCTGACTGACCACTGAAGACAGGGATTGCCATCTCTGACCTTGGACACGTGGTGACTGACCACTGAAGACAGGGATTGCCATCTCTGACCTTGGACATGTGGTGACTGACCACTGAAGACAGAGATTGCCATATCTGACCTTGGACATGTGCTGACTGACCACTGAAGACAGGGATTGCCATCTCTGACCTTGGACATGTGCTGACTGACCACTGAAGACAGGGATTTCCCTTTGTCACATAATGTATTTGATTTTTGGATATCAATAAAATAGAAAGAACTTTAATTTTATTTCAGATTATTAGTAGGCTGTATGTATATAGTGACAACTCAATTTAAATTTTCCATAAGGTATCTCAGCCCAAAGTTTTTGCAACCTCAGTTGTCACTATGGACACATGCAGCTGAAAATGCAACTCTTTTGTCACCAACTCATCTGCCAGGATGAGGCTCCCAAAGCAGTTAGGACATTCTGGAGCTGCAGTTACCAAATGAGTGATAATGTCATTTGCCATTTGTGCTGTTTGCAAAAGAAAACCCTGAGACAGAGGGAATAAATTGCATATTCTATTAGACTACAATAGATATTTAGATACAAGGAAACGCTATCATTTTAACCAATCTCCTAGCCTTGATTTAAAGTTTTTCAAGTCTCCAATTTTACTCCAAAGTTAACTTAAATACCTAATTGAAGTAGCATAGCATCTAGTGGCTCTAATTATAACCTCAAGTGGATAAAGGGATAGGTTAAGATGTAAGGATATGACTAGCTAATCTCAAGGGGAAAAAGTAAAGGTTTTCAACTAGGAAAAGTATTTATCAACCATTGATTATTGTAACAGAATAGCAATAATTGAAAAATATTTCATTCCAAATATGTCTTCAGATTGTAAATGTTCTATATAAAAATTGGTAATTCAGAATGTTTCATTTTTTTGGATAAAATATATTTAACACAGGAGAAATATATGCTTACTGTTACTAAGTATATTGCTAAATTAAGAATACTCATAACATGTATCATGCTATAGTAAGTATATTTTATAACTACATAAACATAGTTTTTACCTTAAATAAACAACTCCAAAGTCCAGACTGGGACTTATTTAATACTGGGAGAAGAAACCATTCCTATTAAATGTGTTGCCTTTTGTATGTATAATTTAGGTAACTTTAAAAAACTAAATATAAGTTGTTAGCTTGTAAGCCTGTCACTACAAGTATTTGAGAGTATTTAATTGTATTTATCTGCTTTCAAATTTCAATACCAACAACTAAAAATTCTTACTTTGTTTTAGTTCAAAAATAAAAGATAAAATTGTGTGGTACTGAGAGCCCCTCAATGACTACACAGTAATTTCGTCAAATCATCCCCACACTGCACAGATGTCCTTGCTACAACAGCGTTTCCTCACTCAGAGTCATTACTGAGTGCCCAGTGTTACCAGGTATGGCTCTCTAGTAGCAGAAAATTAACAAACATCTCCGGAGCAAGGCTCTGTGTGTTTACCTCTGTTTCATATAGAACACCTTTTTTTAGCCAAAATAGTTTCAATAAATCTCTCAAAATGTACTCAGTGATGCATCAATTTGCTTTTGCTAGAAAGCAAATGATAAGTATTCCACTCTCACCCTCTGTTTGTGAACAGTAGTTGGCAGCTTTCATTCACTTTATTAAATGTAGAGACTGATACCGTTGGTGGTTTGACATCTGCACTTTGGGGAGAGATTGTGTCCTTATCAGGTTTTCTCAAAAGTGGTGTGAAAAATGAGGCATTTTATCCTGCTCTTCTCTTAACCAGTGAAACCAGCAATCTGAATGTTTTAGCGTAGACAGTGAAACAGAGGAAGATAAAGGTGAATTAATGTTCCTCAGTGAATTCAGTAGCATAATGAAAATGGACAGATAGGTAGAGCGGGTTATGCTGTGTTCTAGTGTGAGCATCTGTGCTTGTTTCCCTCAATAGCAGGGCCAGTTGACCCTTGACTATGATGGTGACAGGGGAAAGGTCACAACTTTCTCTAAGCGAATAGGTTCAGCAAATCAGCTTCTCTGATTGATAGGAATATTGCTAGGGAAAATACATACCTTTGTGCCAAGGTCCACTAAGGTCTCCTTATTGGGGCAAATGCCAGAGCCTAAGCCACCCAGTGCATACGCAGACCGGATCATTACAGGGTAGCCAATGGTGTCTGCTGCCTTCAAGGCATCCTCCATCTGGGAACAAAGCAAGGATATTGAAACTGAAAGTTTGACCCCCTCCTCCTCTTCACCCCCCCCACACACACACACACAAAGGGGGACATACAGGACCACACTATAAGAGCCTAGAAACGCAGGTTAATTAGCTGATTTGCAGAGGGGAACATGTTCTATTATCCCCTCATGTACTTCTGAAAAATAATGCTTCTGGAAAAAAGTTGTGTAAAATTCCAGTGGGTGTAATTTTTTCATTTTTTATCAGATGAATTTTAAGTTGTTTTTTAAACACTACACTGTGATCAAAGCAGAAATAATCATCATTTATTTTAGAATAAAAGATATATAAAAATAATGGTTTTAACTTCAGTTTGAAAGTCTATCATTTAAAGAAAAAAAAAATGTTTATCTGTCCCTGAAGTTAACATGGTAATAAAACAGCATACCACTCGGAACACTAGGTAAAGGAGGTATTTCATTTTTCAAACTTATTCTCAGAACACTCTCTGCAGCCTGGAATTTTTTTAACTTACCAAATACAACATATGGTGGCTATATTTTCTGTTGTGAAATATTATTACACCACCAATGGGAATGTAATTACACCTTTCCCATATGCCTGCTTCTTATCATGGAGAAGCAAGGACATAATTATATCTGGCAACAAAAAGTACTAATGTAAGGCAAGAGCTTCCCAAAGCATTCAGGAGAGCTCCCAGGAGATTCTTCTTGACTGACAGGTTTTTAGTCTGGCATGTGTACAGTAGCATTCTTTTCTGAGGCAGATACACCCGGTTTTAATCATCCCAGAATTACTTGCCTCATCCCTAAGAGTTTTCCTATGTCTACAATGGGGAGGTTGTGTTTAAAGCTTCCACTTTTCCCCTCATCAAACAGATTTGTAAAATCAAAAATAAAGTCAGGGCAAAAAGAGACAAACAAATAGTTGAATGTTTCTTAGTGATTGGCAATATTCTAAAAATAGGAATAATAGAAAATGAGTATAGAAAATCAAACCCAGATCTATAACAAAAGTATATGCATCCAGGATGAATCTTAATGACTAAATTCATTTCATTCTTAAACATTTATTTCATTTCAAAAGCCCAATTTTCAGGGTATTAAGACTCACACTCAACATGTGTGACTTATTCCAGGAAGGAGAGACGGCAAAGGCAAAAATAAGTTTGCTATTAAAAGTCAGTATTATTGTTGTTTTCGGGGCAAGAGATAATGGGTGCCTCAGCTTCAAACAAGGGAAATCACCCCTGGGTTTATATTTTCCATTGCAAAGATTAAATATTAATATCTATTTCTAAAATTTTAGCATTGCGTGCTGACATTAATACACAATGTCTCCATAATACTAAAATATGTCTGAAGATAACATATATACTTTTATATATAATTAGCAGAGATGATAAACCAATCTCCCTGCAGTCCAAGACAAATAACGACCCCATCTCCCAAGAACAAAGTTTCTTACTGATTCCACTGCAAAGCTGGGAGCGATCTTTTCATTGATCTCGTTCAGCTTGTCTGAGAAGAGCTGCCTGTCTTCTGTGGCCATAATGGACTCCACTGACGTTCCTAGGACCTTCACACCATATTCCTTGAGCACACCCCTCTTGAATAGCTCCACTCCTACGAAAGAATCGAACATATGGTTTTTATCATCTTTAACCTTATGTCCTCTTAACAGACATTGAACATTGTTTAAAGAAAAACCCAAGGGCTAGAAAAATATTTCAGAAGTTAAAAGCATTGGCTTCTCTTGCAGAAGACCAGAATTCAACTCCCAGTGCCCACAAGATAGATAACAGTGATCAGCAACTGTAGTTCTAAAGGTTTCTGATGCTGCCTTCTGAACTCCTACGGTACCAGGTACACACGTGGTACATATACATGCATGCAGGCAAAATATCCCTACCTGTAAAATAAATACATCTAAAAACAATTTGAAAATAACTTTTAAAATGTATTCAAGGAGTCAGCACAGCCAATAACAGAGCAGTTAAGACAAGCCTACATTGCCATGTGAAAGGCAAATGCCCCAGCACTGACTTGCAAGCATGAATATGCTAATTCTCATTTTTCATTCATAATAGTTTGGGGCGTTTCATTGATAACAATGTCCTAAGATGGAGAAGGAAATCCACTAAATCCGTTTGTGTTGCGGGAGGTCCTCCCGCTCCTCCAGCCTATAGCTGCTGAGATACCAGCCCATTGGGGCATGGTCTCTCTCTCCCTTTAAAAAAGCAGCGACTTCCCTCTCCTCGCTCTCTCTTCCTGCTCCGCTGGCGACTAGACTCCCTTCCTGGTTGTACAGAGGGCTGTGATCTGTAAGTTTTTCCCCTTTAAATAAATACCATCCTATTAATCATAATTCCAAACTGGTGTGGCATTGCTTGTGACTTACGTCTCCACGTTTGGCCACTCCAGAACCTAAACGTGAAGAATTTTTTGCATCCCTACTATTTTGGGCCATAAACTAGTACAATTTATTACATGGCGTGGAAGACTTTCGTTTGCCATTTTCTTCTACATTGGGATAAATGCTTTATGAGCACAGAGAACACAACTATTCCATGACTACAAGCAGCATGTGTTTCACATTGATGCACAGGTAAAATAACCTACACCTGCATGGAAAAGAACTCACCGCAGTTCAGCGCTGTCTGGCCACCCATGCCAAGAATCAGCCCATCAGGCCGCTCCGCTTTGATGACTTCTGTGACAAACTGTGGGGTGATGGGAAGAAAGTAGACCGCGTCTGCCTGCTTCAGTCCCACCTCGTTGGTCTGTACCGACGCGATGTTTGGGTTCATTAGGACCGTTTTGACATTTTCTTCCTGGAAAAAAAAATGAACAAATTAACTGTCTTAATTTAAGGTCTTGGGTGGATAATGGCTGCTACACTCCAATGGAGACTAGCTGGATAGCAAAGCTTTTAGATTATTCTCTGGGCTGGCTGCGGAAATCAAAAGAAAACAAGCATCTGGCCAAATGAAGAAAAAATGCTGTAAAATAATGCTAATAAGAAAGCCGGCTTCATCAAGATCTTCACCATGAATCCTTTGCCAAGTATGTGGCAAATCAAACTGGAAATCGTTTTCAGAGAGGCTGTCTAGAGGCTGTTTGCTAAACTTTAGGGTTCAATTGATATTAAAAGAATGAAATGCCCCCCAAAAAAACTTAAAATGAGTAAACATGATATGTAATTAGAAACAACTTAAATATTTCATATTTATATGAATAAAATATATTTAATAGAGGCAAAATATGTTTCCCTTTCTATGTCTTGTCTGAGGATAGCACTGGGTGCACCTTTAGAATGCAGTATCTTGTTCTTGCCAGAATCACTAAGATACACCTGCTGATAGCCATTTTCTCTAGCTTTTAAACCTGCTTGTAATACTTTTAAGAAAGCATTATACTACATATGTGTGTGTGTATATATATATGTATGTGTATATATGTAAGAAAGCATTATACTACATATGTGTGTGTATATATATATGTATGTGTATATATAAGAAAGCATTATACTACATATGTGTGTATATGTATGTGCATATATGTAAGAAAGCATTATACTACATATGTGTGTATATATATGTATGTGTATATATGAACACATGTGTGTGTGGGTATGTGTAGAAAACAGAAATTACCATATGGCAATAAATTAAAATACAAACCTGCATCTATGTGCATGCATGGGTGTGTGTGCTCGTGTGCAAGAATATATTATTTGCAATATTAACTCATTCCTTACATCTGGAGAGACTTCTTCTAAAATGATCTTCACGTACTAAGAATAATGATTTTCCAAATCAAGATGAGAATGAACCTTAGTGAAATAAAGTATTTCCAGATAGTCCATATTATTTAACAAACTATTGTGTAGATTTCAATTTCTTCTAAAAAACATCAACAAAATATTCAGATGAAAGTCTAAAACTCATCCTTGAAAACCAAATTCTTTCTTTAAGGAAGCTCTGAATTAAAGATAAACACAGTTTATGCTATTTTAAATTGCATGTAGTATAATATTTGTTAATATATAAACTAATCCCTAAAGAGAGATGTCCGTTTCTCGATTGAAGAAACCAAGATTCAATGAGGTTTTAAAAGGGTTCCTAAAGGACACATAGCTGACACTAGACTCTTTCTAAACAAGACATTCAGATGCACTTTCTCTGTCTTCAGTGTGAGTTGTCAGTCAATATTTTAAGAAGCTATCCAGAATAAGAGTAATATTATTAACAATACATAAAGCTAAGCAAATATATTTTGGATATAAGTAATAATTGAAATAATTGAATCTAAATTAAAAATATACCATTAGCAAAGGTATGAAAAAAAGCTTACTCCTCAGATAGCAACAAACTTCAGAATATTGAACATGTTAAAATGTAGCAAATAAAACAACTTTTATGAATTTTACAGAAGTCATGCATACATGTTAATCATTTTTAAATTGATTAAAAATCCATGCTGATTTTATTTAATTTTGCATGAATTTTTCCTTTTTCTTTCCATAATATATGTATTACCACATAATTGTTTTAGTTTGAGTTTATATATTAATCCTGCTATTTTCTAATTCCTAATCTTCAGCTGAAAGTTAACATAAAGCATGTTAAATTAAAACTTTGAAGAACTATATATCTTTACAAAGTTCCCAAAGACCATGAAAATGTCTACTACTTAATGGTATTCTAAATCCTAAATGTACTAACACTATGTTGTAATCAAGCTAAACCATTGAAAAGACAAGATCTTCTGAGTAAATTGGGAGCATGGGTTTCTAGGGAGAGGGTTGAGGGAGAGGGGAGAGGCAGGGAGGGGAGCAGAAAAAAAATGTAGAGCTCAACAAAAATCAATTTAAAAAAAAGAAAACCTTCTAATCAATAAGAATCTGAATCTTAATATAATGTAATGAATCAATATTTTTAAATATGTAAAAAATAATAATATATGCACAGTAAGGTCATCTGTGAATTAATAAGAAGAAACAAGATGAGAGGGAAGGGGAGAGGAGAGGAAAGGAGGGGAGGAGAGATGGGAAGAAGAATCAGGGATTGGGTTGTATTAAGGCTCTTTTCAACAGACATTTATCGGGGTAATCTTGGGCCACAGGAAAACTTTAGCCAGCTGTGTTCCGATGTTTGCTGCTCACTGACATCTCTGTGCTTCTCAGTACTAGCCGGGTCTTTGGTGAATGGACTTTACACTGCAGTGCCTGAGGCGGGGTCACGGAGCCAGGGCTTACACTACCTCTGGATGCCCTGATAATCACCAAGATGTGGAGCTTGTTGGAAAGAGGATTAAAGAGAGAGCAAGTTGTCTCAGCAGTGGAACATCTTAACCACACAAGATAACTTCTCTAAAGGTTGATTTGCTATAATTACAGTGGCAAACTGGATGAATCGAAAAAACAAGTTTATATTTCCCAACTTAAGTATTATTAAATAATCTTTCCCACTTGAAAATACAGCTGTATCATCCAGTTTTGCAAGTCAGAAATAAAGGGATAGGATTCCCTACTGACTGGTGATAGATAATTTCTTATGCTTGAACAAATGTGTTGGTACCCTTGCTCACCCAGCTAGGAGTTCATTCCACTACAGAAATGCCTGAAGCATCTAGCACAGGATGTGAAGTAGCCTAGAGCCCAGATTCCTTCTGACACATCAATCACAAGTATACTTACCAACTCCCTGTAGAAACAAGATAAATGTTCAGGTTTTCAGTGTAAAAAGACAGTAATGTAAATAAATTCCCCCGCTTCACTTGGCTGAGTGCACATTTGAAGAGTTTGGTGTTGACCAAACTCTTACTATAGAATTCTAATGATAGCTAAGGAAAATAACTAAAGTGACTTTGAAAAGAAACCTCATAAATCTCAACTACAAACGACTAATTGGACTCATTAAGGAGCGTGTACCAAGCCTGGGAAAGCTCGTGCTCTCTCACCTTCATGGCTTTTACAGCCTGAGATCCTGAGTAATCAAACTCTCCAGCCTGACCAATGGACAGACCTCCCGATCCTAGGATGAGGACTTTGGAAACCTACAAACAATAAGAAAGAGACATTACTATCATTTCCAAGGAATGAAAATAAGGCATCCGCCAGAGAATAGTCAAGCTCTGTTGCCTGAGTTTATACAGTCATTTCCAAGACCAAAGATTGACAATTGAAATATAATCTAATTTCACTGCCCTTTCCTAAGTTCCTGAGCAATTTCTTTACTTAAGCAAAAAAAATGAAAGAAGCTGACATTTGGTTTAAGAATATGCAAAAACCAAGTGCATTTACTCTACAGAAAATATTTGCATGTAAATGTACCTGCATCTATCTCTACACATATTTTCAAAGTACAATGCATTCTTCTAAAATTTATATAATGCAAAAGAACTAGAGATAATCTTTATCATATAATATAAAATCTTAAATATATAATGACTTAGGTCTTATACATAATAATTTTAATGCACTTTCCTTTAGAGGTAAATAATAAAATTTTGTTTACTACACTAAATGATGATTCATCTCATTTTTTAGGAAATGAATTCTATCAGCTTCAATGATTCAGTAAATAGTAAATATCTCGGGGTTACAAAAGACTATGGTTTGGGATGGGTAACGGAAAAATACCAAATTATAAATCAAAAGTAATACTATTTTTATTAAGCTTTTATAATAAGTAGTCTAGTAGAAAGAAATTTTATAAGACAGTATTGTAGGTGAAAATTTTTTATTCTGTGCCATTTGACCAAGTGTGAGTATCTCTGTGCAGTAATTACCATCTGTTGCACAAGAGGTTCTCCCGATGAGGCCTAAGAAATGCACTAATCTATGGCTATAAAAGTAAATCACTAGGAAAATGTATAATACTATGTCCATTTAGCAGGATAATAATAGTAGGACCTCCCCTAGGCCCTGTCATTTGTCTAGACAGAGGTTCTATGCAGAGAGTGGGAGACTGGAAACACTCAGCCCTAAATGAAATATATATATTTATATATATGAATAAAACATATGTACACATATTTACATATACATGTATATGTGTGTATATATATCCAGCACATTCCTCCCACGGTTCTGAGATCATTATGAAGAGGGGCAGAAAGATTGTAGAAGCCAGAGGGACTGTAATGAACAGTGCTTCATAAACACATTAGGGAAATTGCATATATGAACACATGATGTTGGTGACAATATACAGAAAGCCTGTGTAAGCTCAGGAGACACAAAAGTTCAGAACAGAGGGAGGAAGTGGATAGAGCCCCACCTTTAGCAGAACAGCTACTGGGAATCAATTTCTGGGAAGAGAGCTAATTTACTTTAAAGAGACTATTCCTTTACAAAGTACAACCACACACACAAGAACAACAATGGGTACTACAAATTGCTCTTGGTCGGTTTAAGAAAAAAAAGAGGACACGAAGTTGGGTGGCTGGGGAAGGATGACGGATCTAATAGAAGTTGGGGAAGGTGTGTCATTATGAACAAAATGCATTATGGAATTCTCAAGGAATTAAAACAAATATTTTAAAATAAATGTTTAGTGTAAATTATAATGACTTCCCAAGAGCAGATAATTAAAACACATAATGTTGGCATTCATTTTTCATAGATATTCATGTAAATTCTATCATTTTCCTTTTTAAAAATAAGTCATCACATATTAGAGAAAGTACGTGATACATAAACCAAAATGGAGTCTCTGCATCTACTGACCTCAACTCGGGATGCAACCAGCGCTGGCTTTGGCAGAACTGAGGTGATGGTAGTGCCTTTTCCCTTCTTTATCAGTGAGAAAAAGGAGTCAAACAGGTACTACAAAAGAAAAATCACAGCTAGTTAGACACTTCTAAACTCACGAGGCCTCCAAGCGCACTTCTGGTGCTCAGTTAAGAAAAAGCTTCAGAAAGAGAAATTTGTTTATTTTTACTATAATTTGCTGCATGAATATTAGGAGTTTTGCTACTTAGTGGTTTCAGTTTGGGTTTTGGTTTTTGTCCAATAAATGAATGTTTACTCAAATTAAATTAAGACAAATAAATACACCAGAGAAGACTAAAAAAGAGTCAACTAGACAAGGGCTCCATAACATACACATATTCTATTAAAAAAAATACAAATCACGCCTATAATCTTTGGGAGCCTTCTGGGCTCTGTTCACCTCAAGTCCTTTAAGATGAGACATTTTCTACAGACAATAAACACACCCCATGCTGCCTTTTGAGAATAACAAGATTTTAGTCCTTTAATTGTATATCATTTGTATGACTCAAACTCTGGCTGAACAAAACTTAAAGCTAGAACACTCACACTTCAAAGTCAGAAATAATATTCTTTCATTTCTGTCGGCTCTTAAAAAATGACCCCTTAAAATTATTCTTAAACTTTCCCAGTGAGCTTACTTCTGTTGCTTCACTAGACATGATAAATGTCAACAAGAGTACTTGTTTTGCAATTTGGCAGGATGGAAAAATAAAACACTAAGTCATAGTGCCATGATTGCATATACTGAGCACATCTGAAGTTCTAGCAGAGTCTAAGAGTTAAATGTTAAATTAAAGAAAAAAACTTAGCAAGCATTATGTGAAGACAGTAACTAGTGATTTGTTTTCCCAGGTTCATCATGAATTAATTAAAACATACAAGTTTTGACTCTCTGAACAGATACATCCAAGTGAGAGAAATGCAAAAAAAAAAAAATGCCATGCACATATCTAAGAAGCCACTCTGAGATGAAAGAGTAGGAATTTCATTAGGAAACTCATGTCCTCCTCCTTTTGCCTGGGCATCTTTTCTGGAGGCTCTGCTGACAGGGATGGACAAGGCGCTCCAGGAAGCTCCTGGGCGCAGGAAGAGGGAACTCACTCCAGACACGCAGGCTTTTCTGGGAGTCCTTGTAAGCTTAATTTGGAAAGATGTACTTGAATACTGAACCAAAAGCTCTCATTAAATAATAGAAAAACTATTCAGGTTAGAAACAGACTGCTCTAAGCATTCCTGTGGGTCCCTTTTGTAAAAATCATGCGAGTCATGTGACCACACGGGCTGCCTCTTTCCTTCCCAGCCCCTTTCCTTGCCCTGCTGCTGTTTATTCTTCTTCTGTGGCTACACAACCAGTTGCCATGGGGATTTTTTTAACTCACAGATGGGGGATTAAAATTTCATTTCAGTTATGAGATGGAAAGAGCAAGAGGGAATTCATTTGCATAGCACAACAATTGTAAATTTCAGAGCTAAATATATTAGAATGATAATGCGTTTAAGTAAAAATAGCATTGCTTTGAGTTTCTTAAGGGCTTTCCCACTTTAAATTTAAGAAGAGATTAAAATTTACTTCATGATCTTCATGGGGGAATTTAACACAAAATGCACGAAACCAAGATGCAATCCTTGAGAATATTGTGCACCAATTATTTTGGTTTCTTGAGTCTTCACCCACAAACATCTCTGATTTTTTTTTCAAGCATATAGCAGACATCGTCTGGCTGGCATACCTCAGTGTCTGTTGGCCCTGGGCTGACCTCTGGGTGGAACTGCACACCGAAGAAGGGTTTGCTCTCATGCATAATCCCCTAAAGGAATGAGAAACAGGGAGAAATTCCTTCTGAGACAACAAATGTCAAGTATGGCAATGTATTATTCAGTAGATAATAAAATTCAAATAGGAAACCAAGTTAATGCTTAATAAAGTTCTGGAAAATTCCCAGTGTTATTAAGTAACATGGTTGGAGACATTAAGGATTCACCCAACTGTTTAAGGAAGAATAGAAAACAGCCCAGCAAAGAGGAAGCTGGATGAGGGTTCCATAATATAATAAAATCAAACAAATTTGGTCCAGAACATTTGGGGCTGGACCTTCTGGAGTCTCTTCAAAATAAAATAAAATTCTCGGGTCCAACTCTTAAATTAATTCCCCAAAGGTCTTAAAAGCTGCTGCAGTACCGAGACTTGAGGACACGCCAAGGACTGGATCCAAACAGATAAATATCAACCAACCCCTAGTAGTGGTGAGTGTATAGATGGATCCTGAAGAAGGGTAGAAGAGCTGGGTCTTAAAAAGTCAACTATTAAGAAAGTAAGAGAATTGCATTTGTGAAGTGACAGAATGGCTGAGTAGGTCATCCCATGGATTAGAGCACTTGGTCTACAAGTAAGAAGGACCTGAGTTTGAATTCCTATCAACCATGTCAATGCATGTGCTTTAACCCGCAGCATTAAGGGGTGGAGCTAGGTGGTTCCTGAGAACTTGCTGGACGGACAAATCAAAATGGTCCAGTTTAGTGAGTGGCCCTGTCATAAGACAGTAGAAGAAGATACTGGGTAACCTGTTCCAGGCTTCATGTGCACATACAGGTGCACACAACTGCACAGTTGCATGCAACACACACACACACACACACACACACTAAACATGAAGAGGAGAATACATAACATACAAGAAAAGCCCTTATCTTCTCACGAACAACAGAGCAGCTTTGTTGAGAGTCCCTACCTCGTTTGTTTGATCGTTGACATTCACAAAGAGCGGTTTCCAGCCGGCAGGGAGGGTGTTGTCCAGAGCATAGCCATGGTTCTGAGCGGTAATGAAGGCCTGTCTGTTGGTGATATTCAGAACAGGCTGATTCTGTCCTCTGGAGAGAGATGGAGAGGGAAAAAAGAGAGAGAAAAGGAAAGTGAAGGGAATGTATATGTTACTCGTTGAAGCCAAACTCAGGCCTTTTGACTGCTTTAGTGAAAATTGCCTTGTAAAAAGAGTCACAGATTATTAATCCCAAGCATTTCAGCCTCAAAAACAAAAACTCAATTCAGGCAGCTTTTCTGAGTCTTAAGCACAGGTCTATTGGACTTTCATAATCAGTTAGAAAGGCACTCATAACAAAGAGAAATTGCATACTGGCTTCGCACAAATACAGATAAGCAACTCATTTTGAAGGAGCTACCGTCATGTTCAAGCCAGAAGAGAACTCTCTGATTAACAAAGAGACCAGTCCTCAGATCAGACTCTTTCTGAGCTCTGCTTTATGCAGAGGGAGGGAGGAAGTCGGCAGCATTGGGGGTAAAGAAGTGAAACTGAGTCACTAATGTGTTCTTAAGTCATTCTCGTTCTTCACAATATTATCAATGTTCTGAAACGAAGCTTCAAATCGGAACAGTTTCCTTTGGAATACCTTCTGATTGAGTATTATAACGTCGGTTCATGCCAAGAGAAGGAAAATAACCTTAAACTATAGCAAAGTTATCGTTAGAGAAGGCTGCCTCTGAGAAATGTAATAAAAACGGAATCAGGTGGTCAGACAACTGTGAACTATGCAGTAGGATGACTGGCGTTTGCTCTGCAGAAACGCTATGTAAATTCTCTAAGCCTTTGGTGTTTGGTTGCCTGCGTACTTCAGAGGTATCCTGGCTGCAATCTCATAACTGCCTTACCTATTCGCCATGGACATCTTGTAGGATTTGGCACCAGCAGCCAGTCCTGTTATTATGTTTCCCGTACTAATTCCAAACAAAGGCTCTTTGCGGTCACTCTCCAAAATCTGTATCAGGGAAGATCATCAAGCAAGTAAGACAGATAGGGAAAAATACTGTCTCTGAAAGAACAAAAGCCAGAGCATCCCCCATTCCTCATGAACAACGTGGAGGAAGTAGGAAAGGAATTGCTAGTTAGAATGTAGAGAGAGGCACACAATTGATGGATCTTAGAATCCATTAAGATGTTCTTGCCTTTCAGATTAAACAAAACATAACTTAATGCTTAAAGAACTTGAAGGTCTTATGGGTTCTGCACCAAGCTAATGAGCCTGGGTTGCCAGTTTTCAATCATGAGGGCTGTTAGAGGTGAAGATTAGACTCCATCCAGCCATTGTTAGTGGAGGAAGCATGGCAAGGTTCCTTTGTTCCAAAGAAAAGCAATACTTCTAAGAGTCGTCACTGGTTTCTCTCTGAAATAATTATGCTAAAATTGCCTCCCAAGTACTAATGTAAGTCCTAAAACTACATGAATGAATGAAACCAAACCTGTTTGGACTGCAGAGCAGATGCCCTTCCCTCCCAGGCAGCAGCCCTCAAGCCCCAGGCTCACAGCACCTTCTTCACATTTTGAATTAGTGGTTGTGCAAGAGCTGGATTCCCAGGTCCCCCGGCAATCAGAAGTCCATCATACTCCATCTGCGTGAAGTCATGATTCCAAGGAACCAAATGCACTTCGGCACCTCGCTGGAAAAGAAACACAAGAAAGATGAACCAAATGTTTGCTTTGGTCATGTGTGCTTTCGCTCAGTCTTCTTTTGAAGAACTAGCCTCTAAAAGAAATCTTAAAAATAATGTATAGTCAAATAACACTGAATAAAATATGATTTTAGTAGCTTGTTGTGCTTTCTATAACAAAGGTGTACAAATGGTCAATAGGAAGCACTGACCCTTTATCTATGAAAAAGCAAGTGGCACACTCCCTGTAAAAGAATGGCTTCAGGGATTAAACTCCCCATGTCAAGAAAGCAAGATTTTTATTACTTTGGTAGCTGCAGCACAGAATGGCAAAGGTATGACTACGTCTCACCCCAAAGGCATGACCACGTCTCAAACTTTCCTTTTCCTTTCTTTTCTGGCAAATTTTAACTTTTCTTCAGTTTTCTAATCTATTTATATTCTGACAGGGGGAAAAATCAAAATATTTATCATAAAAATAAAGAGGAGAGAGAGAGAGAGAGAGAGAGAGAGAGAGAGAGAGAGAGAGAGAGACCTTGAAAGGGAAAACTCCTGCCTTTCTGGCTAGTTTATGTAGTGCCAAGAGTTGTAATGCACACTGCTGGAGAAGAAAGTCATCAGCAGCCTTACCCAGCACTGGACCACCTATGCTACAATGTTGACTGGCTGGCAAGATGTACCCACTGTTGTGATAGTGGCACTAAAATTATGGAGGTAACCAACTGCTCTCTGATGGGATATGAGGCCTGTTATACAGGAGGGATTTTTGTGACTAATACTATCTGATCAAAGTCTCATGACTCGGAGAGATCATTGGCCCTAGGGAGTTAATTACTGTTGCTGTTCTGCTAAATAATCATGATTTCAAATATGAATGTTTATACCCATAGACCCATGCTGCTCTCAAATTTGGTCAGACAAGCTTCTTTTGGCAGTGGGTGGTGGTTGCTGCAGACACTCAGCACTTGTCAAAATGCCAGGTATAAATAACACTTGGTGCTCAGCTTAGGAAGGCCATGTATGGCAACCCCCCACCATCTGAGGCTCATGAGTGCTTGCGTGAGAGGGGCAGGTAAACATGGAAGGGACAGTGGATGGAAGGAGAGCTGTGAAATGCTGACTTCTGGACAGGGCGGAGTTGGTGCACACCAACTCACAGTAGCTCTGATTACCTCCAGAAGATGAGCACAAGAACAAACTAGTCAACATTCCAATTGAATAAGTAGATAGACATACCTAAGGACAGAAAGACACTCATGTGTGCATAATCACTACTAATTGGACTGGAGGGGTTACTAACAACAAAAACGTAACAAAATAAAAGAAGAAATGAAGCAGAATGGGAAAACAAGAGTTAGTTAGAAGAAGGCAGCAGATGGTGAATCCAATTAGCATACACTGTATAAATCTATAGAACTTTTCAAGAGTAAGAACATTACTTAAAAAGGAAAGATCATAGACAAAGAGAAATGGAGAGTAAATGGAGTATAAAGAAAATTCCAGCAAAAAAAATCTAATTATTTTGTACCTTTGAAAGTTCCCCTAGCATTTCCAAGATGAGAATTTGAAGGTTTATTTGGAAGGTTTTTCCAATAGACATAAATGGAATGGAGAAATGACACCACAAGACACCCCAATACAGTATACAACAGTAACCACAGTGAACAATCAACAGAGTCTGAGATCCTTGGGGAACCTGGAGCCAGCATTGAGTATTTAGATATGACCCATGCCTGGGGCAAAGGATCTTTACACTGACTCTGGTCAATGTTGTAGAGAGTTCTAGGGAAAGTTCTATTACTTCCTGTTTACAAATGGACTCTACCCAACTAGAGTCAAAGAAACCTATAACTCTTGCAGCTAGAAAGTCGGCAGTGTAAATTAGTATGGCAAATATAGGAGTGGAATATGAAAAGATCCTTTGTCTATCTGCTATTAAAAGATTCATGAAGAATTTCTCTAATAAGATGAATAATTTGAAATCATAATTTGAATAGTGCTGATAGTCTCTAACGATGAGAAGATGAAGATGAATTGAAGAATCCCCCTGTATCCACACTAATTTGGCTTTCTACAAGTATGTGAAAGTGTAAGTATGTACGTTTGTGGAGGTGAGGGGTGAATACGTGTGTGCATGAGAGAAAGAGACAGACAGAGACACAGAGAAACGGAAGTGGGAAGGTTATGAGGAAAAACTCTAGCAAAATATACTTGATAAAAACACTGATATAATGTGGTTAAATTGTCCTTAAGGATTTTTAGGGTTCAAGTTTAATTAGTTTTCTAAGAGTTTAGGTTAGTTCCTAAGAGCGCTATGGCAATCTTACAATTACAGGACATAATCCTACAAACATACAGTGCATGATAAATGTAGACGGAGGGAGGCACTGTCAGACCCACCATGGCTTTCTTCCATTTCCAACTCTCCAAGTGAGTGTGGGCTGCCTCAGAATACCTGATGAGGACAGTCAAGATGCTTTAAGTGAGGTAACCCAGACTCAGAAGAAAAGCATGTGTTCTCTCCTGTATGGATCCTAATGCCTCGTGGGAGCGTGCGTGCGTGCGTGCGTGTGTGTGTGTGTGTGTGTGTGTGTGTGTGTGCGCGCGCGCGCTTTTTGATTGGAATGAGAGTGGACAGAGGTCAGAAAACTAGAAAGAGTCCAATGAAGAAGGAAAGGAGGCTCTCAAGAGGGGACTATGAAGAGAATTATAGCATACTACAAAATTAAAAGAGCGATATCCGCATTGGAAAAGAACATGTGAGGGGGAACAAGTAGAAGGAAGGAACAGCCCAAGCTAAGCATGTACCATGATGCCGTAGGAAAGCCTCATTCTTCCTTGGCTACTAAGAGGATAAAATGAGTAAGTTAAAATAATAACAAACAAATGATAAAAGTCACTTTTCCATGGGTTCTGGTTCTTGGGGATTTTTCAAAGTCATAGTTGTCTATATCCTTAATTTGAACAGGGACATATGTGTCACTTTGTGGATCAAAGGCAGCAAGAAAAGTGGAGATTCCTGACATTCTGAAGCGAGCCTTCTAAACAAAGGGCACAAACAATTCTCAGCTCTACAAACCGTAGCTTCTGGAGGGGGCCAATCACTTACCTTAACTAGCAGGCGGATGACATTGTTTTTTATCCCACAGTCCACAGCTACCACTTTGGTGGGGTTTCCTTTGCCAAACACCTTGACATCCTGCCATTTAAAAAAAAAAAAAACAGACATTGAGAGGAGATTCCCAGTGTAAGTACCAGGCCCAGGCCATAAATTCACTGAGCGTGTTTTGTACTTAGATGTGTAACATATTGATTGCTAACTGCTAGGGAGTGACTGGCAGTTAAAAATCAATTTGTAAGAAAAGCACAGCAAATATCACAGACTGTATCTTTTCGATGAGAAAAAGAAGTGCTTTGCTATTTTATATAAACTATTCATTATGGTGATAAGAAAGATCTTTAAGAAGTTGGCTGCTTCCATAGTTAACCACCATCCTCGTGTTTTGCCTCATTAGCAATAAAAGTCTCAAATATTGTTGCCTGATTCAGCGGGAGGCAGATGAGGTAATGGATACATCATGCCTTAAACGCCACTTGATCATCAAATTGCAGTGCAGATCAGATCCAATTGCATTAAGTCACTGCATATTAGGCTTACGGAGAGGCTGGATGGATAAAATCAATATGAGAGTCATAAGAATTCCTCAGCTAGTATAGACCACCTGCTCCCTTTAGATTACCAGACAGTCGTTTGCATTTAAATGGTAGATTTCATATGAAAGATCTCAGAGCATATCATAATCATTATCTACATCTTAAGAACTGCTTGGAGGCAGATCGATTTTCACAGGCATTTGCCCAAGAAGCAATTCTCCAGTCAAAGAAACAAAAAGAACAAAAGAGAAAGCAAGAAGCCTAGAGCCTTGGTGGCCACACTCATCCTGGCTTTAAGAGTTAGCTAGACTACTCTGAATTTAGAATGACTCCACGTCTTGACAAAGGTATCAGATGAATGATGCAACCTGAATGTTTGAAAGAACATTTGCTTTAACCGAGACGTCTACCTCTCCACAAAGTCTATATATAGCATATATTCATAATCCTTAAAGTGTGTTTGAGTAAAACATATGAAAAGGATGCTGGCCATTTACTTTCTCCTTCTGTGGCTATTCGGGAGAGAAAACACTGCATCTAGGGAATTATTACTGAACTGATCATTAATGACACAGGCAAAGTCTCTTGTCAACTAATTTATAAAAGTACTGATTTATTCTTAACCTGGAACTCCTGCTATAAAGTAAAACCATGTTACCAGCTAGTTGTAGCTATATCAAATTGCAATAATATGACAAGGAATTAAATGACCAACATTTCCAAGGCATATAGTCAAACAAAACTCACAAAATTTATATAACTTCCTGATATACATGCACATTTATCACAGATGTCACAACATTATTCAATTATAAAGGCATTAACAGGACCAGCTGTTGTCAGTAAGATTTTTGTCCTTTATTTGGCATGGATGAAAATATAGAACGGTTGAGATGACTCAGTAAATAAAGCACTTACTGCAGAGAAACCTAAAGATCAGAATTCATTATCTGTACCCCACATAAGGGAGAGAGTCGAAAACAAACTCAGCAAAGTTGTCTTCTGACCTACGCACACACACACACACACACACACACACACACACACACACACACACACACACCAGGATAGATGATGATCACAGATGATAGATGGATGAATAGAGAGAGAGAATGTTAGGTGGATGGATGGACAGATAAATAGATGGTAGATAGACGGATGGATAGTTGTATAGGTAGACAGACAGATGGATAATAAATAGATGGATATGCTCATTTCTGCTGTTCTCTACCTAAACCCATTTTACACTAACTCATCTAGCCAATCTCCTTGGAAGGTGCACCAGCCCAGCCACTCTGAGGAACAAAACCCACAGATTTTGAAACCCCTTTTCTAAAACCATGTGATATTTTCATAGACCTTGCACACTTAAAGTGAGCCCTGACTTACAGTAACTAATAAAAGGTAAATTTCATGTCAATAGTCATTTCACTGAGCTGTATTGTTAGGAAAATGGCGAGAAAGAAAGGAGGTACACATTTATATTATATATCACAATTTCCAGTAGTTTTGATTCATATTTAGTTATATACCCAAATATGGAGCCTGCATATATAGAGGGCCAATAGCATATGCTTTCTATATCAAATGGAGGAAGCTATATAATACATCACAAACACCTGTATGTGTGAATTTGCCTTAGGATCCTGAAAATGAATGTATCATATAGTGTTTTTTAACCATCACAGAATTTTTAAGGTAAATTTCTCCAGGTCAGTGTTGCTGACATTTGGAAAATCCCATGATTTTATTTTCAAGTTCCTTGATTCTTTGTCCACCTACCCTTTGCTCCAAAAAATGCTGAATGAATTTCCCATAACTTCCAGTAAAGCTCTACAACAAATGATGCTTTAATACATGAAACTCTCTGGATCTAGTTGGCATCCACTCATCACCTGCCAAAAGTATCATTCAAATAATTGATTCCTTTGCTTCTACCTATCAACCTATGTATAACTCATCAGACACACCTAGCTGCTGCAAGTCTCTGCCTCTCAAACACATGCCTGAAACAGTTTGATTTCTGTTTATCCATCTCTAACAGCTGGCTCTTTGTGTCTGCCTTCACACATCCACCCAGCCTTCCGTGATCCACCTGTCTCATTGCGGTGATGTATCATGAATGGTTTTTGCAGTGACCTGTAAGCATGCCAAGGACAGCTTTACCACAGGATTCTGTACATGCCAACTGACGTGTTTGCTTCTCCTACCAGCTTCTTATGATCTCCAAGGTCAGAGAGAGAGATCACACAAGATCCATTCACAGCTTCATTAAAAGAAATAAATCAAGACCAAGAGGCATGGCTCTAAAGAGTTCTCTACCTTCTTATAAACAAACGCTTAGTTACTTAGACATCATTTTGAGCATTAGTTCTTTAGCTCAAATATTCACAATAAATTTGACCCCACCTAAGAATCTAAGCAATAGTGTAGAGGGTGCCTTAACTGGCCTTCCCCTGTAATCAGATTGAGGACTACCTTATAGAACCCTCATCCAGAAACTGATGGAAGCAGATCCAGAGATCCACAGCTAAGCACTGGGCCAAGCTCCTGGAGTACAATCGAAGGGAGGGAAGATTGATAATATGAGCAAAGGAGCCAAGACCATGATGGGGAAACCCACAGAATCAGCTGACCCAAGCCAGTGGGAGCTCACTGACTCTGAATTGACAACTAGGGAATCTGCATAGGTCTGAACTAAGTCCCCTGAAGGCAGGTGACAACAGTGGGGCTTGGGCAGTGTATGTGGTCACTGGCAGGGGGAACAGGATCTAATCCTACTGCATAAACTGACTTTGTGGAACCCATTCTCTATGGAGAGATACCTTGCTCAACACTGGTATGTTGTGGGGGGCGGGGGCTTGATCCTGTCTCAGTAAGATGAGGGGACAGACTTAGTTGACTTCTTAGGGGAGGCCTTATCCTCTCTGAAGAGAGGATGGGGGTAGGTGGGGGTAGCAGGAAGAGAGGGGGGAGGAATGACTGAAATTGGTTTGCAGAAATTAATTAATTAGTTAAAAAACAAATATTTTCCCTGCACAAAATGACCCTAGACTTTTATTATTTTTATTCTCTCTCTCTCTCTCTCTCTCTCTCTCTCTCTCTCTCTCTCTGCTGTTTTTCAAGACAGGGCTTTTCTGTGTAACAGCCCTGGGTGTCCTGGAATTTATTCTGTTTATTCTGTAGACAAGGCTGACCTCGAACTCACAGAGATCCACCTGCCTCTGCCTCCCGAGTGTTGGGGATAAAGGCGTGCATGAGCATGCCTGGCTATTATTTTGTCTAATTCCTATAATGTTCTCTCGTTTACCTTTCAGGGTGTTAGCTTTCTATCCTACTCAGTATTATATCTGCCTTTAACACTTCTGTACCTTCTCTATTTGCTGTGATCTAAAGCCCTAAACTAGGGAACTAGTGAAAGACAAGAAGGAAGCTAAAATCATAGGGAAAAGCTTCTAAATAGTGGCTTGAGATTTCCAAGAATGTCTGTAAGAAAGGCTTCTGACTTTACAAGGAAAGATTTGATGGCATATATATCAGTTGCTGTGGGGCCACTTTCCCCTTTCAGATCAGGTGCTTATGGGAGATGAAAGATAAATATTTTAATGTTATAAAACTAGTAGGCTTAAAGTGGATAAAACAAAACAAAAAAGTAAGAAGAAAATTTTCTCACCTTGGTTGAAACCTCAGCAATCAAATTCTGTTTATTGGGATCCACAAAATCCACTGACTGGCCATCGAATTCAATCTTCCCAAGCATGGTGCCCTAGTGAATTAAAAAGCAGATGCAGTGGGAAGGAACGCGTTATGCTGAAAGCAGAAGCCCACAAAGACTATGGACAGCTGTTGTCATTTAGATGTCTTCATAGCTTAGAACCATCAGCAGGTCTTCATTTTCTCAAATAGGAATGACACAAAGTAGTTAGTTGGCAGCTGCTTTTCAGGAAATACTCAAGGAAATCCAATTAATTTTTTTTCTTGTGGAGTGGAGGAGGGTGAACAGGTACATGTGTGTGCACATAAGTATGTGCTTGTGAGCATACAAATGGAAGGTATACAGGTACATGTGTGCTCACAAGAACATGCAAATGGAGACTAGATGTCAACCAAGGTGTCATTCCTGTCTGCCCTGGCAGCAGGTCTTTCATTGGCCTGAAGCTTGCTGGCAACACCAGGCTCACTGGTCCTTAAGCCATAGGGATCTGTCCATCTCTGCTTCCCTGGCATTGCGATGACAAGAATGCATCACCATGGACAGGATTTTCTTTACATGGGTGAGACTCAAACTCAGTTCCTCAAAGTTTCAAGGGAAGCATTTTATCAACTGAGCTGTCACCCAGTCCTATGAGAAGCTGTTTGAGAGCTGAGGCCATTAAAGTTAAGTTCAGCAGAATTCAGGTCAACAGATTCCAAACTAGGTAGACTAATCAGAAACCCAGGGACCCTAGTTCCTTGGACCTAAAACTATTACACAGCAGAAGCAGACAAAACAATCTGTTTGGAAAGAAAAGATGACATCTAAAAACTACCAAGAAATAAAAAGAACTTATTATATAATTTGATAGCAAATTTGAACCTCAGAAAAGGTGAAAATGCAATTTGATATGTCAGAAATTTCTAGAAGTCACAATAAAAGCACATCATCATGTTAGACACATCAGTATGTAGATGTTCCAGATTGCATGATCTTTATGGAATGCTCAACCCTCTATGACATTTTTACAATCAGTCTTGCTAGATTGGACATGGCAATGTTATCTTGCTTTTATCAGCTACATATTGAGATGTACTTGTTTGTTAGGAAGTCTGCTTAGAGGTGTCTAGGAAATGACATTCTGTATCTACTTATTGGCGTTCCCCTAGAATATCATTGCACTGAAGGAAACAAAAGGTTTATTTCCCTCTTAACTGATTTTTTTAGAGACGTCATTGTGTGAACACAGGTTGAAAACTCCAGCACGCTGTGGAATGCTCTATGGATTTTAGTGCCGTTGTGAAAGCCAGGGTGCTAACACCAAAGCCTAGGAAAATAACCCAAAACCCCCTTTAACTTTCAAACTGAAGTTTGTGGTGATTTCTGCCTACCTTTTAGATCCAAGTACACGTTTCTATACTTATACACCCTAAATCCTGAAACCTGTTGTCTCCTAATGCTATGTGAAATGCAATTTGAGTTTTTAAACTATGAGTAATGGAAGTGAAAGTTATAACTCATATTTTTAGTATGAGTCAATATCAGCCATAAGCACATGTAACCTATAATGCTGCTACGTGCCCTATACTATTCAACCAGATTTTTTACAAATCAAAGTCCCTATAATAAAAAGTCGAGTTCATGTGAGCCCAGCACACCGGTGACACAGAAGACGCAATGTGGTCTTGGAAAGAGTTTTCACAGTCATCAGGCCTGGCTATCTTCTCTCCAGCCTGCCAATTCTGCAGCCTGAATTGCATTCTGATTTCCTTCTGGTCTGGTCCTAGATGCTACATTTCTGTTTACAAGTTCCACTCACTGTTAGACTAGGAAAACACAAGAATCCGCTTGGAATACAGAATCTCACCAAAGCCTCTTCCCAGGAAACCCGCTGGAGGGATAACACATTGAGAAGCAGAGCCGGCGGCAGCATGAGCTCTTCCTGCCTTCCGCCTGGTCAGAGCTGCTACCCCCTCCACATTCAATACCACTCCTCCGTTTACAGTGGCTGTGTCAATACACTTGCCCTGGCTACCCTTGCGGTGCTGGCTCTAGGAGCCTCCTTGAATACTAAAATCCACCGTGCTCAGATGCATCATAGAAAATGAATCTGACTTTAAATCATATCTAGGTCACTTACAGTAGTTAATACAATGCAGGCATTATGTGAAGAGGCAGGATGCTGTATTTTTAGAGGAAATGATAAAATATAAGAAATTTTAAAAGCAATTTTTAATCATCTGTACAAAACCTACAGATGCAGAGACCTAACTTTATTCTAACAACGAATTTGCAACGATTTTCTGGGAGGACCTGTGTTGGTGTAGACTACCAAACTGTCTTGTTTCCTTTTGAATGTGTTAACATTTGGTGAGAAAGTGTAGGTGCATTGGGGGAATTTGGTGAACACTGATGAGGGAATGTGTCTCTCTGCTCTGGGTTATGGAGATGTATGCAGGAAACACACACAGGAACAGGAAGAAGAGGCAAGTGGTGATGGCACAATAGCATTCTCAAACGGGAGCCAGATGTAGCCATCAGGCAGGGCAGCTGGCAAAACCTCGCCTGTGTCTCTTTGCCTATTAATCCAATTTTAGGAAGGACTCTCTAACTGAGGTCACCCACACTCGTGACAGAAAACTTGCTAATTTCATAAACAACTCTTCCTGGAGAGCTGAGTAAACAATGACACCAATATTACATCGTTTCCGGTTTGAGTTCTCCAGCGTGGAGGACTCTGGTTTGGTCAAACTGTTACACACTCTGTAAACACTATTTCTGTTCCACCAGAGGCTTGTCATGTGAGCAGAATTACAATGCCTTGCCTTGTTGTCATAATCAACACATAGTAGGCACTCAATAAATCCTGAGCAGGTAAGTGGATCTCAGGGGCACCCAGGATTCAGTCCTGGAAACCACATCAGAAGAGGGAAGGACAGTGACATAGAAATGACAAGAGGGGGCTGGCCAGGTTCCCTCCTCTGCACATCAGTGAGTCCTTCATGCACTGGGGGAATTGAGAAGAGGCACGCATTCAGCTAAAGATGATGATCATACCTTATCCCGAATTATTTTAGTCAGCATTCTTGTGTCCACTCCATAAATTGCAGGGACCTGTAAGGAGAAAACCCGGTGACGGTGAAATGAGAGGCGATTAGAGCCAGCATATTGTTTTCAAGTTGTGCTCTTAGCCTCATCTATCTTCTCGAGCAGTAAATAATTCTCCCACCCTTCTCTTCCCTGACCCAGGGTGACGGTGTTGTCAGTTGGAGGGAAATTGCTGCTCCACTTGAGCACAGGACTCCTACTACCCGCAATTGTCCTCAGAATTTCTGCACATCAATCCTTTGCAACGGCTTTGGTGCTTATCCTCAGATATTAAATAGGTTACAGTCCACACAAAGAGCCATTTTGAAATAATGAGGCATGTGTGCATGCATATATATTGTTTAAAATATGTGTATAATTTTTTGTTAGGTACAATATACATTTTTTAAAATCTGTGTTTTAAAAAGTCAAATCAGTGAACTTTATAAGAAAGAATTATGCCAACCAATATGTCTTGAGTCAAAATTTTCTGATACACAGTGGGTACTCAACACAATTTTTTCTTAATTTCTGATAAGCAGTGGGTACTCAACATAATTTTTCTTAAGGTTTGTGTTGTATAGTTACATTTTTCTAATAATTGTCCATCCTATTTATTAGTTAGTCAATACATCCTTTGGTTTTCTTTTCATTTTTTATTAGATTGGATAAAGACAGCCATGGTCTTCATATATTGAAAGCACACTCTAACAAGGTTGAAACTAAAATGATTAATTTTAACATAAAGAAAATTGAATGTGTTAGCTAACACAAAGAGTATGTGTGTGTATGTGTGGGTGAGGGAGAGACGAAGAGAAGGAGACACAAAGAAGGAATGGAGACAGAGAACAAGGAGAAAAAAGAAGAGAGGTGTAAAAAGAGGAGGCAAACAGACAGACAGAGGAACGCAAGGGGGAGACTGAGAGCTAAATAACCATACAGAAACTAGCTATCTTCCAAATCAAGATAAATAAAGATTTAATGGCTGAGAATAAATCAGTGGGGACACAGGACACAACAGAAGTGCCTTCTTGTCTTATAAATTTTAGGAACTAAGACCTAGGAATTCAGGATCAATATTTTTGTTTTTAATTTTTACTTTGTCACAATTCCCAATAGGTGAACCCTCATTGGAGAATCAGAATTTCCTTGACATAGCATTCATAGGTACAGGATCAGCAGCAGTTGAACAAAGCCAGCTACAGTAGCAGTGAAGATGAAACTAAACATCAAAGGTCTGTCCATTGAAGAATCCCTAATACTCAGGGTGAATTCTCTGATAAGGTATTAGCACTTAAACTATGGAAAGAATGCAAGGTTTAACAGTTTTTCCATATAACTTTAAGTGAAATTATATCCAATTAGTTTATCATAATGTTTAAAACTCAAAATACTTGGTGAGAATCTATTTATACTGGTAAGAATTAAAGATAACAGAAAATATTGGATGGAATGATTATACACCCTACACATACAGCTCATAGTTATAGTAGACCTTGTGCTAGAACCCAGAATGGGGGGGCTAAACTACAGATGAAATTGGAGGGTGACTAATATTTCTCAAGAGAATGGAAATTTCTAAAATGTTCCTTGTTGCATTTTCTAAATGATTAACACTGCTACAACTGTGTCGGCACCACCTAGTGGATAAACTGAAAAATGCAGCTCTGTGTATTCAGAGCCTGAGTTCTGGAGAAATTGCACAATATACAAGATTGTGGTTGATGATGATGGTGTTGTTGTTGTTGTTGTTGTAAACCCCAAAGTTGCACAAACATCTTCATCCTCTTTATTTAACGTAGTTCCAGACCTCCCAGGTTTCCCCCTAAACCCAGTAACCAGTCACCAGAGAAACGAAACTTATCCAAGGTCTCACCCTCTCCTCCTGTAGCCATTGCCCCAGACTCTTGGTAGCCAGCCAATGGTTATAGTCATTACTGTAATTCAGCACCAGCAGGCCTGCCACCTAGAAAGACAGGCAGACACTTTGAAAGGGGATTCACCAAACATGCATTTCCTGTGACTCAACTTAAAGGTTAAGTTTGTACTTTTTAATGTATTTTTAGCCATTGATAAAGAGTCTTAAAACTCTGAAGACATGATGTAAGAAAAAGCTATCAACACTTTTATTTAAGTTTATTTTTTTTTCTTAACAGTCCTTTGGGAAAGCAGGTTTGCCTTCCAGGCAAATCCCCAAACGAAGGGACTGTCTCTTCCAGACACAATGTGCCTTTCAACTATTTAGCTTATCAATAATATAGTTTGCAATTAGTTATTTAATGTGCATAATAGATAAAATAACCTTCTTAATATACATGCAAAAAAGACCGAGGAAACAGAAATATCAGACCCACGCTCCTCTGAACAGAACAGTAGACAGGGAGTGAAGTAAGAATGTCAATCTTAAATTGTTTATATGCTCATAATCCAAGATAATATCCAAATATCCTTGACTAGAGAATCTGAATATGCTAATTTTCTAATCACCATATAAATTACCTTTTATTAATACTTAAATTAAAAGGCAATAAATAGTATGCAGTTGATTATCAAACTTTCATCATTATTGTCTCATTAGCTAGACATGCAACAATATTTTATGTGCTAAAATAAGTTTCCTCCAATGCATTAAAATCTAAAGTACCCTAATAAATACTTAACAAAAAAAATAATAAAACTTTAACTTGTCAAGTTGAAGAGTATCCCCATGTACGTAGGAATAAGGTTGAAATGTGGATTTATTACATAGTTTTGGAAGAGAAACTTTGCCTTTCTTATATCCTTAGAAATCAATCAATTAAACATTTCCATCTGGAGACTCTCAGCTCAACATCACAGGTACTACCTTGATTCCATCAGACTCCATGTATTTGTTAAGTCCAAACTCATCTCGTGCCGTGGTGTCAGGGGCACCACCATTCCCGATAATTGGGTTAGCCATGGTGAGGATCTGCCCCTTGTAGGCAGGGTCAGTAAGTGCTTCCGGGTATCTAGGAAGATGTGGCAGAGGGTATCAGGCATACAAGTGTAAAACCATTATGTATGGTACAAACATTTTCTTAGTCTCTGAACCATTGAATCAAAAGACTATGAGGTTAAACTCCTAAAATCTGACTTTAGGCTTTAGCAATCCTAAAGAAATTTCCCGAGGATGCCAAATTTTATCCATGATATGCCTAATATGAGCAGAAAAGCTGACTCTGATGCAAGGGTAATTTTCATGTTTTTTATTCTTTCACTTAAAAATTTTTGAATTTCTTTAATAATGTTTTTTGGGATTTTTTTTTACTTAGTTTGGTTATGTTTTTTGTTTTTTGTTTTGTTTTGTTTTGAGACAAGGTTTCTCTTTGTAACAGCCCTAGCTGGCTGACCTTGAACTCATTGAGATCCACCTGCCTCTGCCTCCCAAGTACTAGGGTTAAAGGCATGCACCACCACAGTCTGGCAAATATTTTAATTTTTTATACATTGTTGCCAATTTAATATTTGCAGATATTTTAAAGGCTTCCACAGCCTACTAGATATTGAGAAAAAAAACTGATACTTACTGTCAAAGACTAAAAGTTTCTCAAACTGATTAACCATCAAAAAGCTGAACATAATTTTTCATACGCATTAGGATATTGAAGAATAACCCATTGTGACAGTGACAGCCACATGGGTGCATACAGAGATGAGAATACAGTAAAGAAACAAACTAAGGCATCAATGCACAAGAAAGAATAACTCAAGAATATTGATTTTAAAATCATTTAGAATTGGAATGAAGCTTACAAATTTGATAGTTATTATAAACTTGAAAAAATATCACTCACCTACAGCATTACTGACTCAAAAATTAACTATTTTAAAGTACTGAAAATGGAATTTGGAAGGAATGCAGAATTTTAAAGTGTGTGTGTGTGTGTGTGTGTGTGTGTGTGTGTGGGAGAGAGAGAGAGAGAGAGAGAGAGAGAGAGAGAGAGAGAGAGAGAGAAATACTATGTGGGGAGGGGGACATTTTCCCATAAATACTAGGAACTAGCAACACTTATTCCATGCACTTGAAGATGCTTTCTTTTTTCCTGCCCCCTTACATTTTGTCTTCCTGCAGACTGAGAACAAATCTCGCTTGTGGATTATTACAGCAAGTGTGAGTTTAGGTGCTGATCAGGACGGAATCGACAACCTTGAAACCAATCCAATACAGCTCAGATAGCAGTCAACATAAATTTCTCAACCCCTTCCAAGCTAAGTCCTACCAGAACTAACTTTGTCAACAGAACACTTTGTCTTCCCGTTCCACCTTCCCCGGAGAGATGCACGGACTCAAGCTTCCATCAGCTTGTTTCTCAGATGCCTCTCACCTGTCAGCAACTAATAAATTTTTAACCAAGGCTTATACACAATATAAACGCATTTCTTGAAGATGAAAAAAAGCTTAATTATAACCATGTTACTGAAAGAGACAGACAGTAGATGAGATCTACATATCTCAAAAAAAAACATAAGTTCTGTGGACTAATCCAACACATGAATATCTCTTCTACACCAAGAAAAAGGCTTTGAATTAATTTTATCTTCCTTGGCTTCTTTCTTTAAGGGACCTGGCCTTTTCCTTAAATACAGGCTCATGGTACTCTCTAGTGAGTTCATAAATGTAGCACGTGCTAGAGAGCTACAGTGTTGAAAGCAAATTAATCCATCAGGTCCTGTTTGACTTTTGTGGTGTGACAAGATTTATTACCCGTAATCTATCTCCAAGAAGAAAACTCTAGTGCCCTCCATCATTCTGATCTCTATTAAACAGTTGTTTGTTGGCAGGTATATTAACACAGCTAGTAATTAGTGTTGTCGAAAAGCTTAAATGATTGCCTGGCGAAGCAAAACTTTGCAAACAGGTTTTATACACTGTAATTTAATGTTCTCACCACTGGGGCTGATTTTAAAACCACTAATAGTCTTCATTTTACAGAGAGAGGTGAGGATTAGGGAAACTGAACATTAATAATATCATGACAGGCTTGATCTATCAATACACTCAGTATCAGTTAACCCGATGCTCCTTTCTCCTTACAAGGCTAATGTGAATTTCCCTGAAGTGTTCATCAAATATCTCATAGAAAGCTAGCTGACTGACTCTCTAACGGAAACCTTTTAAAATAATAGCGTCCTATTTTTCCTAAAATACACGTGGTTTAAGTCTCCAGCTGTCGTACTGTGTAATCTATCCCCCTTGCTTTGTACACAGGGAAACTGACACTCCAAAAGATTAAGTAAGGTTCAACATCCCATTCTCTGCTACTACATCCAGAGACCAGAAGTGCAGTCTCCTGCTCCCCAGGTTGTCTAGGTAAGATCAGCCACATGAATTATATAACAGTTCTCATTGTAATTGTCACCCATTCGTTAGTAAATCTTAAATACTAAATTGGGTCATAATAGATAACTATTAAAAATACTAGATACAAAACTAAAGAGATGGCTCATGAGTTAGGAGCATTTACTGCTCTGTTGGCGAACCTAAGTTCAGTTTCCAGCATTAACATTAAGCAACTCAAAATTGCCTATATTTCTAACTCCAGGGAGATCCATTCTCTGGTTACCATGTGTTCCTTCACACACACACACACACACACACACACACACACACGAATAAATAACAAAAATAAATAAATCTTTAAATAAATATTAGATATGTGGGCCTTGTCACTACTGGCCTGTCTTAGTTTATCTTATTAATTCATCTTTTTTATTCAAAGGCAAAATTATACAAAATACTCAAGTGTTCTTATTAAATGTGCAGGAGTGGGTTTAACTTCACTGAGATGATGCTTTGTCTTTCCCATGCTTCAAGTTTCACTGCCATCAGATAAATACTTCCCCATTTGGGAGTCTCAACTGATGTCTTCATAACATACATTTCTAGGATTAGTTTACTTCTATTTTGTTTAAGGGGCCATGATGCTTCTATGTTCTATTTCTTTTCCAGGAACAGCAAGTATGTGTCTATACCTGTCTCCAGGCTGGCTACATAGGAAATACACAAAGCCCTATGGCACTACAGTATGCAATTCAAAGGTGCAGTGATTTCAACATGTTATCATGAGTTACATCACCCAGGTCTTCTACATAGAGGGAAAAGCATTTGGACAGAATACTCACCCTCCTAAGCCAGTATTAAAAACCACTTCACCAGCAACTGAGGATGGATGGCCAAAGGAGTAACCTTTCATCTTCGTTCCATCTTCCAGGACAATGTGTGCTGTCTGTGCCTAAAGAAGTAGTTGCATGAATCTCAGGGGAAAAATTAAAACACCAGACATACAGAGAAAAATAAAATTCTGAAGATAAAGTATCCAGGCATAAATAAGCATACGGCAGATTTACTGAAATCGTCCTACCCAAGCATCGGGCTGTTCTGTGCCTCTTGAAACCTTTCTCCAAATAGATGGTTTCTGTTGCTAGCAGGTGTTTTGCTTTGTTTTGCTTGGAAGAGGAACTGAAGCATGTCGATGCATTGCCTAGTCTAAGGCTACTTTGTAGAGTTGTTGGCAAAGTAGAAACGCTTCGTGTTAGCTGGAAAGCTACCACTAGTGACTTTTTGTCCTTAACATTCCCTATCTTTGCTCAAGTATACCCTTAAAGGAAGGCTGTGAGCTTACAAAGGCATCATGAATTATACCATATAGCTCATGTTCACGCAGAGGTGTGGAGCTAGAAGGAATCCTTGAGATTACCTATTAAATTATGCTCCACAGAGTTCTGGTATTTGATGAAAGCGTCCCCGGGGCTGCCCTCTCCACACCGTGTCACGGTTGTGGAGAAGTTGAAGCTGTATCACTCCATTAATACTGATACAACTGCAAACCCTGTGGAACACTCTGAAAGCATATTGTATTTTGCCTTTTTTTAGAGTTAATTATATCCATGTCTGGTTCTTGCTTTTGGCTATGGGCATCCTGAATTTGATTACTTTGCTGTCTTAATCTTTGAACTAGCTTCTATAAAATTCTTGGCTAAAAAAAGGAACAATTAGAGAAACTTATCTAAGAAGCAAGCAAACAACACCCAGTCCTCATAAATACTATAATCCTATTGTTGAAACAATTTAGATCTCAATATCCTTACAGGGCAAGGGAGAGGAAAAAAATGTGTTAGACCACAGTCCCAGGAGACACTATAGTCCATTGTAATATGTGACATAAAAAAAAAATAAAACTCCATAGCAACTGAGGAAATTGAAATGACAAATTGGTATTTGATTGCATTAGACAGAATCTCTTTTAGGATTGATGTTAATCTTGGGGTTATGTTTTTAAGGTTCTGTATCTTTTAGTAGTTACATCCTGATAATCATAAAGTAACATATCTGAAATTTGCCTCAAATAATTATGTCAGAGAAATAGATACAATTATACATGAAGCCAGTCTGGCCATGCACTGAACTTGTTGGAGACTGACTATCCTTTCTGTGAGGTTAACTGAGGTCATTGGAGGGAGAGATGCACCAATTCTCCACTTTCTGTCCCTTTCCCGGGTTAGGACTGCAATCGTAGGGTCTAATCCCTGCATATCCTGCTTTCCCACTTCTCTCTCTGTCTCTCGCTGCCTCTCATCTCTCTGTCTCTGTCTCTCGTCTCTCTGTCTCTGCCTCTTGTCTCTCTGTCTCTGCCTCTCGTCTCTCTGTCTCTGCCTCTCGTCTCTCTGTCTCTGCCTCTGTCGCTCTTCTGTCTCTCTCTCTGTCTCTCTCTCTCTCTCTCTCACACACACACACACACACATTTACAAACCATTAGGTATTTAAAGATTTGATGCTAAGATCTTTGTTTCTTTATTTCTCTATCTTGGTAGCACACATTCAGTTTCTCAAGTGTTAAAATGCAGAAGCCTGATATTTTTCAATAATAATGTCTGCAGAAATACAATCCTTCCTTTAAATCCTAAGTGCTCAAATCTCTTGCCATTAGAATGATTGTTCTTGCATGTCAAATGGAGTTTTGATTGCCTTTCATTCAACACTGTGCTTCTAAATTTCAATTATGTATGAATATATATATATATATACACATTATACTTATATGCAGAACTATTTTAGTGTTTCCTATTAAAATCACATTCTTTTAAATAGGTAATTTATTTATTTTATTTTAAGTTAAAAATACAACCTGTGAATTTCAAGTTTGTTTTCCTGAGAAAGATGGAATATGTTCTGTACTGTTCATTGGGAAAGGTTTGTGTGTGGAAATGTGTGTGTGAGAGAGAGAGTGGTGAGGGCCACAAGCTCAGCAGTCCATTTGTTTGGTTTCACTCTATCTCTCTAGATACCACATTAAGAACAGTCTGGGAATTGCCCATCACAAGGAAACCACAATGACTGACATCAACTGATACCAGTGGTGATGAGATTTCTCTGTCAGGAATTAGCTTAGTACATATCCAAATTTCAATCTGTACCTGGAAAAATCAGTTCTGCCTGTTACTCCTGTAAAACCTTGTCATTATTCCATAATTTGTTTCGATTATTCAGTTACATTTGTGCAATTATAATTCAAGACAGAGGCCAATTATTTTAGGGATTGGAAGTGATAATGTTCAGGGTATTTCCAAAGATCGGTATAAGATACTCCACAGAGCCGGGTGGTGGTGGCGCACGCCTGTAATCCCAGCACTCGGGAGGAGGCAGAGGCAGGCGGATCTCTGTGAGTTCGAGACCAACCTGGTCTACAAAGGGAATTCCAGGACAGGCTCCAAAACCAGAGAGAAACCCTGTCTCGAAAAAAAAAAAAAAAAAAAAAAAAAAAAAAAAAAAAAAAAAAAAAGATACTCCACAGAGATGGGTCTCAGCAGGGGTGTTTATTGAAAAAAACTCCCCAGGTAACTCTGACATGTTTCACTAGATGAAATCCTTTGGTCCTAGTAATGAAAATTCACTGTCAAAAAAAAACATTTTCTACTCAAAATATTATTTTCTGTTGTTGAGGAACTGGTGTGTAACTGACATGTCTTCACAAAATAGAAGAAAGGAAGTGTGTTCTTAAATAATATGTAACTTAAAATAATGTACTTAGGAAGGCTTGCCTGTGAAGTGCAAATTCAACTACTTATACTACAGTTTATTGGCCTTATTTTGAGCTTGTCTGCCTGAAATGTCACCTAGGCTTATGTCTTCTTCTTCCTTCATTTGACCTACCCTCAACTAAGACTTTCAGATTATCTGATCTGCACATTAGATGGCACTTAACCATTTTAAAGGAAGGTAAAAATTCACAGAAACTAAATCCTACTCTTTGCCTACAGTTCTAGTTGGTATTTTTTTTTTCTCATCTCTTCATGGAACTGCTTCCCTCTCTGCTCTCCTTTTCTGAGATACATCCGGAGAGACATTTACTGCTGTCTGAAATAGTCCCTGAGAAAGTGTTCAATATGTCTTTTGCTCCCTTAATTATATTTCTTGTTATTTTTGGCAGTTTTTATAGACCTTCCAATTCTCCTTCCCACTACACATTATATTGTTACAAGGCTTCTGTTTATTGCTGTAGTACACTTTATATTCCTTAAACTATACTAGCCTCCAATGACTAAAATGATGAGTGCCAATTGACTTATCTATGAATTGATGGAGAACTCTGAGCAAGGAGCTATTATTTAGAGTCCTCTCTCCTAGATAACAGTCCCCAAATGTTGTTTCCTTCCAGAGACTTTATGAGAATTCATCTTTTACCAAAAATTTCATATTTTTGGAGGCTCTGTCCTGTCAAACAGAAGTGCATAGCCTAGGAATTAGATTTCTTTTTATTAAATTATTGTTTAAATGCACACTACCAGAGCATGTTAATCCCTTGAAAGCTGAAAATGTGAGGGAAAAAATCTTAATTGAGGGATGTGTGTATGCTTGCAGAATGTCATGAAAGGCTAAGAAAAATCAAGAAACTTTTAATGATATGATCCCTTTATGCTTAATAAAATGTGTATGCCAATGATACTATTAAGGCAATCAAGTCACGAACATCATTGAGCCTCTGCCACAGGTTAAGTACTTGAACTCTGGAGATTCATAGTGAGTGTCCCTAGACTCTCCATATATTGAAAGAGCTAGGTACTTTCCTGATTTGCAAAACAGGAAAGAAAAACAAAACAAAAAAAAAACTTGAGAAACAGGCATGAAAGTGTTCCTGAAATCTTAGAAAACAAAAATACATAAAATACTATCCTTTTCTGGGGGGGGGATTTTTTTTAATAAAAGAAGTCATGTTTTCCTCCCCATGCTTGAGATGATAACAAATAGAGCTTCAACGAAGAAATGATTAGCGAATTTTGCATTTCAAATCTCAAATTTGAAAAGCCCTTCAAGACTTTGCTCCAATGTCACCTTTCTTTGGCTCTCCCTTGATCTCTGTTCTTAAAATTACAACCTGCCTCTCACTACTCCCTTGTCCTTGGCCAGCACTTTGGCCATGATTTTCCTTGCTTTCCAAATGCTCACACAGTGCTGTTTGCTGTCTTGTTCTATCTGAGGAAGTAAACATAAAATGACCAAAGTGTGATATCTGTTTTATATGTCCCCAGCTCATCTATTTTATTACTGGAAACATTATAAGTTTTTTTCATATACTTCATTTTCACTTTCAACATTTTATACCTTGATACATTTGTTTAATTTTTGGCTGAATTGTTCTTTCAAAGGTAAATGCCTGATGCTCTAAAGAGCATAAATGGTTATTTCTGCTAATGATTCAAACTAGGAGATACAAAACATCTTAGAGTTGTCATTTCCTCCTTCATCATCTCTTGATAGCATCTCAGAAGGAACTACTCTCAATCCACATCTGGTCCTATAGGCTCAATAATAGTTACTTAAATAGTACACCAATTAACAGTAGCACTAGGCACCTAATTCCTAAAAATTAATAATAGTGAGAGCCACAAGGAACTAGTCGTCACCCATTTGCTTCTATGCTTAACTCTATATTGCATAAAACTGTGCTACTACCCAAGAGAAGACTCTTTCCAATTTCTATTGTGTCCCTATTGCTCAATTTACCTGTGATGTCTCCCTGCTTCTACCTACCCTAGGCAGTACAGTTAAGGCTTTCTCAAATATGTATTGGTGGACACTAGTCTTCAATTAATCAGTTAGCATGTGAGCTCCTTTTTCTGTGTCATTTTTTAAGTGTGTTACACTTAAGAAATACCTTAGCTCTTTCTCTTTCCATCCTTCGTGAGTCAATGCTTGATTGTTTCCTGTTTACATCGCGGTTGTCCTTCCTAGTGTATAGGCTATGCCACCAAATGATTGCAGAAGTCAGAATTAACACTGATTGCCTTGTGTTCGCTGCATTCTCTCTGCATGTGTCTGTATGGAAATGGTACGTGGGTGTGTGTGAATATATGTGTGTGTGCATGTACACATGTGTGTTGTATGTATGTGTCTTTGTGTTATAGTTGTTTAAGGTAAGCTTACTACTTCCTACTGACCTTTAGAACAGAAAACCTCAAGCCTAACCCAACATTGTAAGCCTACAGAAATATTTAACTGTGGGTCACATAAAATTGCAGTCGAACTTTGGGAATACATAGACTTTGGAGTATCATGGGTTTTTTTTTTTTTTTTTCGTTTTTCGAGACAGGGTTTCTCTATAGTTTTGGAGCCTGCCCTGGAACTAGCTCTTGTAGACCAGGTTGGTCTCGAACTCACAGAGATCTGCCTGCCTCTGCCTCCCAAGTGCTGGGATTAAAGGCGTGCACCACCACCGCCCAGCTGTATCATGTTATGAAATTAAAATTCACATGATATTGTGAAGTCATTTTGATGCCTACTGAATTCTGGTTCTTTTTATCAATCTTCATCTTTCCTTGAGTGAGGACACATGTTCTACATAGGCTGATAATAAAGGATAAAGGGAAAGGAAAGCATCAATTGAGGCTGAAGATAACTCTCGCCTGCCAGTCACACCAGCTTTACACACCATCTAGGCGTAGTGTAGGTAAAGCTGTCAGTAAATTCTAGAAGCTTCTCAATCTTTGTCTCACATTTTCCCATGACTCGATTCCACTGGTAATATTAATAACTAGCTATGCTATCTAGAAATATAATACTCCATCATTAGCCAAAAGGAATAAAATTGGATTAACTATACATAATCAAAGCTATTTTATCTACTTTTTATATAAAATGATGCCAAGTATCTTTGTTTTAATTCATCTTATGAATTTAATTTAAAAGGTCATACACTTGAAATATTGCTTCTACAGAAAATTTCTAAGTAGCAAATAGTTCACTTTTCTCCTTCCATTTAAAATTGAAGCTGCAGGAGCTTTATCTTTGTGGTTGTCAAGGTTTATGCAGAATGCTTGATACATCCTTGTCACTGGTAAATATTTGTATAAGTGATTTTTAAACTACTGAAGGGAGTATATACTTGAAATTTTCTCTAGTGTGATTCATGTAGTGAGGTTCCTCTTAACACTTGTAAATGGAAGGATTACCATTTCTAAAGTGTGTCTTCTAAGGGTAATAATAGATCTATCACTGCACACTTTCTGCTGCTTTAATGAGAAGCTAGTATAACCCAAATCTGCTGAACATAGTTGTCTATGTTAACTGAAGTCTATGTGCAGTTGGACAAACAAATTGAAAATTTAGATTTAAAAATGAAGTAGCTCCTGTTCATGCAAAGGCATCCAATTTCAAGTACAGTCATGAAGTCCTGTCGGAACATTAGCCTATGAGAGTACTTTATGTCTCTCAGAGTTCTGCCCTGACCATTTCTGAGATAGATTCTCTGCATAGCAATGGTTAATAAGAATGTGCAAGAGAGTGTCTCTATAGCTACTCATGGATTTGCTCATCTAATCCGCACAGAAAAACAATGAGGTTGCTAACATTAAAATCTCTATTTTACACTTGAGTTGACAGAGCCTTAGGGAAATGAAGATCATCACACTGGTAATTGGAGGAGCAGTAATTTTTTTTTCTTTAGTCCAGCCAGCCTTACTTATTACTTCTTTCTCCTTTCCGCTTTACAGTTTTTTTTTAAGAATAGTTTATAAGTAATTGTATCATGAAGTCTAATCTGTTTGTAAGAAATGTTGGTTCAGAATTCCTGTGGATGAGCCAGAAGGGGACTGGGGCCAACTAAGAATTGCATCTTTGGATCTGTAAATGGTGGGAGTGAAGTGGGCAGTCGTTGACGGCATCCTATAATCTCAGAAGTTTCTGTGGAGTTTAAGAACTGTGTGCACTTACTCCTGACCCTGAATTTTCAAGCTCTGAAGACAGCTATACCCACAAATACTAACTTAGGTCAGATTCTTTTGTTTTCCCCTCAGCCCTTCTTCCAGGAAGGACTTTCTGCTGTGCTGTGAGAAGCCAGGCCAGGGGACTGCTTCCTATTGTCAGAAACTCATAAACTTCCTGTTGGATTTTATATCTGGGGACTGAGCCACGCTGGGGACCAAGGAGCAGACTCAGTGAGAGAAATTGACAGATCCCAGCTTCCTGTTGACTTGACTATGATTTTGTCACGTTGTCTCCCAGTGTGTCTCTGACAATACTACTTCCAGAAACTTCGATTTACTGAAGCAAGTCCAAGTCAGGGCCTCTCCTGTATTCCACCCAATGCCTTTCCAAGAGATCCTAGCTCACAGGAGGCATTTTCACCAAAACACCCATCCAAGCTAATATTGCTCTGAAATTGGTCTATATTTAAGGGTGGACACACAGCTGAACACAATCAGTATGCAGTTGGATGCGGTGACACACATGGAATCATGGATTCTCAAAAGCAGGTGCAGAAGGATGATGAGCTCAAGATCAGTCTTGACTATATAGTGAGACCTCAGCTCTTAAGACAAAAGTAGAAGAACAAAAGAAAAGATTGTAGAAAACATGTAGGCATGTTGTTTGTATCACTAAACACAAGTACAGCATGCAACTCCTTAAAGTTTATATGCACATGCACAGAGTTAATTTTCATGATTGAACTTGAACCAATGTTCAAACTATTTCTGTAATAAATAATATTATCTCTCCCCGTTCAAGATCACATTTGCTCTCTTCCATGCCAGTAATTATATTTGGAAAATATGTAAAGAACCTAGAATAAAAGAGATCAAGGATTTGGTCAACATGGTTCTCAAGGAAGATTCATTCAAGCTAACTTGACCTCTTAGTCTAAACATTATAGACACTATGGATCTGGAAGCCAAGGAGGTTAAGAATAAGTTCTCAAAAAGTACATTCAGGGATCTGGAAACGCAAAACCCTCTATGGCCTACTAATACTAAATGCTAGTTTTAACTACAAATTTTTGTACAACTGTGCATGAAGTTATAAACATTTTTCTATACATCTAATACTTTACTCCATTTATACAAATTTAAGTACTATATTCATTTTAATCCCCTGCTTTATGTAATAATATTCATATCTATGAAACTGTGTTATATAACTATCCACACAATGTCCATTCATAGTTACTTTTAGTTTGAACATTCTAAACTAAGTCTAATTGTGTGTCTTCTATTATGAACCTTGGAATTCTTTCACCAGTTAGGAGTAATTTTTAAGGAAATACAATTTTGTGCAAGAGATTTGTCTATAGCTGCTAATTCCAATACATTTTCCACATTTTTTTTGGTTTGCCCGTACAGACTTTAGTGTTGTTGTTCTACCATGTCATAAAATATTTTAATTCCATTAATGAAATTTTCTAAAGTATGATTATGCAAATATTATCACATTACTCCTAAACCACTCTTCTTTTTAGGGCTCTAATTTGTGATCAAAATTAAAGTTCATTTTAAAACTACATTTACAGGCTTCTTTTCATTTTTGCATGAAGTGACTGATTAGCTTTATAAGGCTAGAAACAAATAGCCAGAATTCTTTAAAGCTCTCAGTTTGAGATCACATTTAAAAGAGTCGATAATTCAAAGGCTTTTCTGTAACCAGAGCAATGTGACAGTTAATAACAGGAGCCACACAGCTAAGTTTCGCTTCTGAATGCTGTTCCAAGTATCCCTGAGGTTAGTCCTAAGAAGTATATTCAAAACGGAAACAGAATTTATAATTAGCCTATAAGGTTTCAAATCAACCCCATGTTTATTACTTCTGACTGTGTCTTTGCATTCCTTGTAGTGTTGTTGATGTTTTAAATCTCTTATTTAAAGACACAGGAAACAGGTAGAATGAGTCTTTTCCTGTATTTGAAAATGACCTTGTACTTTTGCATTTGGAAGCACACTGGAGGAAGTAAAAACTGGAACAGTTTGCAAACTGAAAAGCAGCGCATACTGTTACAGCACACAGAATGGTTTTATTGAAGGGGAAGGGAAATATCAGCTCTAAAGAGCACTTTCCTGAAACACCTTATTTGTATAATTTCTGACACCCATATAGAACAGAAATCCTTATTGACTCCTTGATCTAAACCTAATCTGAAAGTCCAACAAAATAAAAGGAAGAAAAAAGCAACCTTATATGACATTGGGTTAAAATTCAGATAGTTGGGTACTGTGGCATAAATAATAAAATCCCAGCAATGAAACTGATTCAGCAGATTCTAGTGACGGCTTCAATGGCTACAGCCCCAGGATAAGAAGCAAGCAGGAAAAAAAAAAAAGTCAGGTTCAGAATATCTATTGGTGGGGAGGAAAGGGAAGGAGAAAATTGTGCAATTATACTATAATCTAAAAAGAAGAAACAATAAAAAAAATCTATCTATTTGATGATCGGGGTCTCTTAAAGTTCTAACCACATTTTCTGATAAACTTCTCAGATTGTGAAAAAGAACAGTCTTGCTAATTTGAGTACTTACACATCTGTGAAATGGGAGGAGTGATGAAGCTTCTGCCTCTAGGTATTCATATTTGCAAAGAAAATGCTTTGTGTGTAGAGCTTTAAACCACCTGAGCAATGCAGTGCACAAAATATTTGGACGGAAAGCATTATAGAAATAATAATCGCCTTAAGCCAGGAGGAGAAATAAAAATGATTTGCTCTGGGTATCTGACTGTATTGCCGTTAAGTCATTTATCTAAGTAGGCAATTTGCATATCAGAGAAAGTAGAGGCCCTGTGCGTTTATTTCCATTTTCACCATAGCCTCAAGCTATATAATATATTTTATTTGTGGCTAACCTGATGTTTCATAGCTATTAGTTCACTTCAGTACCCAGCCTCCTAAAACATACATCTGAACTAAACCTTGGAAAGCCATATTTTTATGAGAATTATTATGTAAATATTACAGTAAAAACTAAAGATCATGAAGTTTTCTTTGGGGTAAGTGAAATCTTATCTTTTCATTTGTGGAGCTATGCTGTCATAATATAATTATTTAAATCCATAATTATAGCACAATTTGCTATCTTTAAAATATTTGATGTTCTTTGCATTTATGAATGCTTAACGTTTCAGGATGTCTGAACATTGTAACTGTAGCAAACAGTTAAGCCTTACAGCGTCAAAGTCCTCTGGTTTTAGTTAAACATCAGCTAATGCAGAAGATAAAATCACAAGGTTAATTTTGAACAGCCCCATGTTCTGGGCATTGAGGAACAAAAGAGCCAGATTCATAAATAATTTTTGTTTTAATTTATTTCACATAAACAAAGCATAGTATTTATAAAGATCCAATTACAATTCTTCATAAGTTACGTTTTTAACAATCTTTAAGTAAGTATATGCTATCGGACAAATAGTTATAAATTTGGGAGTATCTAAAATAGTTTCAGCTAATTTTTACTTTGTACTTATAAATTAATATGGTCTCATTTTTAATTTTATAACTTAGATAAAACATAGTAAAATTCTGTAGCTATACATTAACACTATTGATTAATTAATGGCAATTTCACCACCCAACACTTCCTTAAGAAATTAAAGAGCTTCCCAAATGGCATTTAATAAGCTGAAAAGAATAAAGAAAAGAGAGTGGCCTCAAAAATATGATCATGTTTTGAGCTTGTCTGTACACATGAAGAAAAGCAAGTGCAGGCTAGAGATTTCCAGCCTATAAAGTCACAGCAAGTTCGACCCTGACTCATGATGCCTTTCCTGAGGCGCCATCATTGTAAAGACATTGGGAAATACTAGTGACATCACAATGGCTCAGTCTTCTCCTAAGGTGAGAAAGAGAACTCCAACTTTGTGTCACCTCCAAGGGGACACTGGCAGTAGGACTGCAGCTCGCAATCTCAGCAGGTCAGAAATACAAAGAAGGTTTAATAGAGGCGTGAGGACATAGAAATGATTCCATTTCCACAGCAGGTAAAACGCCTCATCTCACCTATAAACCATTAAGAAGCCTTCTCAAGCAGAGCAAAGGAGGAGTTGAAAAGAAGCTAAGGAAACACGTAGCTCAAGACCAGGCTAGACCTTTCGATTCTTCTTAATCAGAATTCACAGCTCCTGATCCAGACCAGAACTATAGTAGGCCAATGAAGTTCCTAGGGTTCAGCAGTAGGGGAAGCACTCTGTGACCCTAACAAAGAGTCCCTGCTCCCAGAAATTCTGCCCCTGGAATCTTACTCACTACCCTCTCTTGTAATTTTCCCAATGCTTATATGCAAAGATGCTCAATTGGCCAAAGCACTGTCAATGGTAAGCAAAAGAATGTGTGCTTCAAGGAGACCAAATGTGGGTAACAGAGACAGGAAAGTAAAAGAGAGGCCACCTCCCGACTAGAGAAAACATGTGCATCAAGAACAATAAGGTTACCTCTCCTCTGAACTCACTGGACAATGCCCACTTGGGACTTAAACATAATTTCTATTGAAAATTTTGCCTTAAATGATGATTGCCTCATAAAATAGCAAACCTTGAACATGTATGATAAGCTTGCCCCTCTCCCCAAATATTATACAAAAAGTCTCCAATATACTAATAAATTTTATTTTCTATGGATGATTCAATTCTGGTTGTAGGACTTTTTGTAGTAATCAGTTACTACTCAAATGACAAAGACTCCTCCTGAGAGAGCTAAATGGGGACTTCTCTGTTGGAATCAGAATATAGTCTTACAAAATGAAATCCTTCAAAGGACTCTGTCACATCCAGATTGCTGGAGAGGGTACTCAGATATTAGATGCCTGACTTTGATGAACACAGGTTCTGTTTCTAAATGTGGGTAGATTTATGTTGGAAGTGGTTCTTATTAGACATTTTTCCTATTCACAAGGAACTTGGCCTATTCAATTGAATATCTTTGATTTCCAAATCAATTTATAAGTACAATGAAAACAATTCAGTCTTGGTGTCTTTGAGAATTAAACCTTTACATTTATTGACAGAGACTATACATTCATTACTACCTGATTTTTGCCTATTCCTCTTTCTTTATTTTTGTATGCTATATATTACTCTGTATTCTATATATTCTTCTATATTGTACATTCAATATAATTGCTGATCTGTCCAATAATGGAGGGCTGGATAAAGTGGTGGACAAAACTGGACATTTTTATACATTTTGCCTTTTAATATTGCCTTATTAATAATAAAATGGTCAATTTTTGGTCCTCAAGTCATATTTGTTATTAGAAATATCTTCTTAGAGATTAGTTTAATATTTAAGCAAAAGAAAAATCATCGTAATAAATGCGTAAGGGTTCTTATCAGGTATCATGTCATTGAAATAATTTGATGACATGAGGACACAATCTGAAACCTGTACTAAATCCTTCTACTAACGTGGATGGAACATAATTTTTAAGTATCCATCTTACATTTTAAAGTGTCTTACAGGCTTCAGTATTGTGTGGTGATCACGCATTCCATTTCTCACTTCCTATGATAAAATCTAAGTCTAGAGAACAAGTGAATTACCAAGGTCAAAGTAATAAGAAATGTATAACCGAGGCTAGAATCCATATTTTATTTTATTTCCCAGCCTCAGTATCTTCCTCAATACTGTTACAACTGGCTGAATATAATAATGCACACTGGGCATTTTCAATGCTAATAGAAAAAAGATTATAGTCTCTAAAACTTTCATATGTTATGGTTGTTGATCATTTATACCCTTGATACCAACTTTTTTTAAAACAAGGAACACCTTGAAGTCTCTCCTTCCCTATGAGGGAGATGCAGTTGGGGCCAGTGGCAACACACATTCTGTAAATATTAACCACATACAAATACGCAATGAAGGGTCACAGAAAAACACAAGTGTGTCACCGCTATAACTCCCTCCCTTTTTCAGCACAGGGAGAAAGAAAATGACCTCCACTGACAATGGAAAAGCCACCCGGCTTATAGGACAATGCTTTCTGATGTGCGTGTCTTTCACAATCCATTTACTGTCTGGAACTAGCTGTCCTGTCACTAACCTTTTGAAACTGCACCCCTGTCCTTCACTGACGATTATGGAAATATATTCTAATGATTTTAACTGTCTTTACAACATTGTACCCATCTCAAAAGAATAAATTGGTTATGTATTTCTTAGACAATTGAGTTTTTAAAGAGAAGGTAAAATATATAGCGAGGACTATTTCAAAGTAAGTGAATAACGCAGGTCCCCCTTGAACTTGTTGGGATTTTAATTCACTAGTGTGAAGCTTAAAGACTTTCATTTTTCATGCCTGGCATTCCTCCAAAATTCTGGCTAGTAATGACTACATGTGAGTAATGGCTTCTACACCTTGAAATGATGGCTTATTCCTCTTGCAAATTTGTCATTCTTAGCTGTGAACTATGAAAGACCCTTGAAACAGATCTACCACCATGAGCTGGAACTGCTTTCCCAGGGGTCTGTCCACATAATTAGCTCATGTTGTGGTGTGGTTATTGTTGTATAGAATGGTTGCTGAGTCTGGGGAACTGACTTTTATAATCACTGTTGCTCCTAGCATTTTACCTGGCCACCCCATTGCTCTATGTTTTGTGTCTAACAGAACACGCTCATCCTTACCTACCTACTTCTGTGAGAAGAAAATATGTTCCAAGTGACCTGATATCACAAAGCACTTTGTGATAGCTGTAGGTGGTAGTGTTGTCATTAGAGTCTCTTCTCTTTATTGTGACATGCGACTGTCTTTAAGGCATTGAAAAGACTTAATGAAACCCAATCATCACTCTCAGTCCTTATCTAGGTACTGTGTCTTTGCTGGAGGTTTAGAATATCCATTTTCCTTCATAGCTTCAATTTTATAATCAAAATGAATCAAAAATCGTAGTTTCTTAGGCTTTGTTAGAGTCTTCTCAGGGTAGCAGACTCAAACTAACATACCATTGATATGAATATAGGTCTCCTTCTCAATCTCTCTTTTCGTTCCTTCCCTCTCTCCCCCTTCCTCCATCCCCCCTTCTTCTCTCCCACCCCTCTTCTTATCTTTCTATGTCTGCCCAACTCCTATCTCTGGAAACCAATGGAAATTGCTTGTCCCAGCAGATACCAGAACCCAAAGCCTCTGGGATCCTGACCCAAGCAACGTAATCAGGAAAATGTAAGGAGCACCAGGACAGTTTTTACATCAGCCTACCATGCATCCAAAGTACAAGCAGAATGCCCTATGATACTCTGACCTATTTTAACACAACAGCTCAAGAGGAATTTTTTCTACTTCTTTTTACAGCTCTTCACACTAAAAAGGGATGATATTGAAGCTACTGTGATCTGTTAAACCTTGTATTCTGTAAAAAAAAAAAAAAAAAAAACTCTTCATTGGCTAAGCTTCCACGGTGTAATTCAGACTTCTCCAGTAAGAAATATCTTCACAGCATGATAGGAAAGGGTTGAAGTTCCTTTAGGAATTTCATAACCAGAGGTGGATGGGAGGAGGGAAGCTATTTACTGTCCTACTCTGGACTTGCCCCCTCAGCTGTAGATATACCTGCACAGACTGGCTGTCAGCTGCTGCTTGTCTCAAAAATCTGATTCTGCAAAAATGAAGATCATAAATATTTCCTCTGATAAGAAAGTCAAAAGAACATGGAAATGCTATATTTCTCTCTGTGGAGTGACTTCCAAAATGAAAGATTCATAGATATTTTCTTTCTACATGTTTAAAATTTTATATTTCAGACCTTTCCAATGGTCCATTATATAACAAAGGCTTCACATACTGTGTGTGGAGGTGAAGCTTATGTGCATAGACGTGACCATATCTTTTGATTCACAATAAAATCAAAGCAGAAATTAAACTAATTTATTAAGTGTTTTTTATATAGCACACTTATGTTTTATATGCTCATAGGAACTGGAGTCATTCTATATTTGGTAAAGATCACTCCAATTTCATTTAGATAAAAATAATGCTAAATAGATTCTATGTTAAAGCAATTACTAATAAACAACACTTTGAAGCTGTATTCGAAGCTGTATTTGCTCTGTCAGCACCCCTGCTTGTCTGTGCCAAGGGCAGTGGTAGCAGAAACAAGAAACAGGTCTTTTACCTTCACAGAAAGGAGCCTGATGCCAGGTCTGGAGAAGTCCCATTGTCGCTTCGCAGTCACACTGGCGAAAGCCGAGCCGCTCTTCAGGGTCCTCACCACTTTGCAAGCTGCCAAAATCCTCGTCATTTTGAAGAAATTTTGTGACTAAAATTAAATCACAAATATTTCCTGAGATTTTTGTTATCCAATTTGTTTTAAATTAGAGTGAAAGAAAGGCGTGTGGAGACCATGCAGTTGAGGCTGGAGGCTGACAGTGATCTTGGACTTTCCATTCCTTCTGCCATTAAATGTCCTATCCCCGGCTCCTCCCCCTCTCAGCCCCTCCCCGCATGCTGATGTCCAGAGATGTTCTAATGGACGTGTCACACAAATTGCAACACAGCAAATGCAACCTTCTCCCCTGAAAATAATGCTAGTGTTGTAGCAAGCCAGCCATTAGAGGAGTTGCTTATGCAGCTGAGTAGGGTGACCCTAGAGCATGGTAAACAGACTTAGGGGTGCCCCTACCCAAAGGGCAGCAAAAGATCAAGCACTTTTCTGTGATGCAAATGGCATAGGATTTGCCTCAGAAGGTGTTTGGATCTCAAAGAAAGCCAACTCTGAACATATTTTGCTTGGGAAAAGATTATGAAAACCACATACAGTAAAGAGAACATCAAAATTTCCTTTTCCCCACAAATACACAAGAAAGCCATTTGAATTATTTGGGAAGAGGGGCACTGATGAAATAGTATATTAGATTCTTATTATGACATTTTTCCACTGTCCAGATTTTAAAACTATAAACAATAATTATCAGAACACAACTGGATCAAAGTAATCTACTATATACCTCGAAACCTCTCAAGCTTGTAAAATGTAAATAGAACACCAGGAAATAATGTAATATAAACATTAATCTTAATTATTTAGAAATTAAAATGTTGCCTAAAATAATCCAAAATGGGTATTCATGTTTTGAACTAAATAAAGCTACTCAAACCTTTAGCCAAAGGTAAGAACAGGTAGTCGAAAGGGTCACATTAGCTAGCAGGGTACGTTACTTAAACCAAGGGGATCTATAAAGAGCAGAAAGCCCAACAGCATTATCCTCAGATAGACCTGAAGACAAAGAAATGAAGGCACTGGATATTTGTTCATTATTATTTCCACAATGAAAGTGGTGACAAAAAGATATGGCAATTTTACTGACATAGTTGCAATGCTGGAATGAGAAATGTAAAGTCAAGAATGGAAGGAAGGAAGGAAGGAAGGAAGGAAGGAAGGAAGGAAGGAAGGAAGGAAGGAAGGAAGGAAGGAAGGATCAAAATAGAGCTTAAACTAAATCCTTTGTCTTGATGCATTAATGTATAATAGATCAAACGATTTGGAAAAATTGGTTAAATATTCTAAACTCAAGGTGGAAAATTCATGCACTGTGACTCTGTAACCAACCTCTAGATTGGAAAGCCCAATAATGGATAAAATGGTGAGTGACTCTGAAATGAGTGTTCAGATAAACCAAAACTTACAACCAAACTGCCAAACATCATGGCATGAGGGAGGGAACTTACATTTGGGCAGGTCAAAGGGGAGGGGCTTAGGTGGTGATGGGTAGAGAATCATGAAAGTGAAGCTACGAAAAGTTAAAAGAAATAGTATACTTTCATGAAAGATTTTTTTCATACTTTAATTTCTTTATCTTTTTTTTACCACATTCTTATAATCCTTTTCTCACATAAGCTCCCTACGTTTAGCTGAGTGGATGACCAGAGTACATCATAAACCATAAATATGGATGATGGGAATTGTCTTAGAAAATTTATCCTTTATAAGTAGGATCATTGTGGGTCCTCTACGTTTACATAAGTCATCTGTATGGAGAAGCAAAATTATTTTTACAAGGACTTGCCATCTTTTATCCATGTGCTCACCTTAGCTACCAGTGTTTACAGCACTGGTATTTTCTTTCATGTAATCCCATATAGAAAAATAAAACCAAAGCACTTCTCACACTTGAAAGAGTAAGAAATATTATAACACCTTCTAATTTAGTGCTTTTAAAGTTTTTTTTATTTCTTCCCATAAATTTAAAGGGGAAGTCTTGATGTGTTTTCTCTCTCTCTCTCTCTCTCTCTCTCTCTCTCTCTCTCTCTCTCTCTCAGCTAGAATGATGATGAAATGGGTAAAGTATTTGCTGTGCACACATGAATACTTAAGTTCAGATCCCCAGAACCCATTGAAAGCCAGACAAGGCAGCTTGCATCTACAATCCTAATTGTCCAATGGTGAGATAGAAGGCAGAGCCACAAAAATCCCAGGAAGTTCATGGATCAAGAAGCTTGGCATACATAGTGAAAAGCAGCAAGAAAGCCTCTCTCAAGCTAGGTTGAAGGTGAGGACCAAAATACAAGGTTTTCTTCTAACCTCCTTTCACATGCTGTAGCACACAGGAGCACACACACACAAATAAAAAAGAGTGTATGTGTACAATATACATATGTCTATATAATCATTGAATAATAAAATTACTTATCATCTCTTTAAAAATAGAAGCCTTCAGTCTTCCAAAGTACTTTATTTTAGAAATTTGCAACTGAGGTATCTGGTTATTGTAATAATATCATATTGATTCCTCTGATTAAATTATTTTTATTCTTATATTTAAATACATTTGAAAAAACGAATGTTTTAACCCAAATATAACCTAAATCAACAGTTTTGCATATTTTCTTCTAACATCTATGTCTATGTAAAGTATAAAGACTTCAGTGAACTTCCATAGTATTTTGGGAAGTAAAATCATATCAAAAACATGTTTACTATAGTTATAAAATCTTTTATAAGTCTTAACTTGAAAAGGCTACAATGGTTCCACTTTTATTTTTTCCTATTGCTTTTGTATTGTATGTAAATATTGTCATTTTGGTCAATATTACCGTCTCTTCCCGAAAGGACTCCATCCATTTACCCACCAGTTCCACCTTAACTGCCTCTTTAGTCACACCATTACTACACCTAGCTGTTCCCTTCTCTGTCTTTCCTTCCATGCAGGAAAACAGCACTTGACTTCACTTAACATTTAGGTTTCTCCTGAAACTAACCACTTCTGATCACATCATCTTTGTTCCCATTAATCCCTTTATAGTAATCATTTTGAAATGAGGACACATGAAGCAACACTGACTACCACTGTAGAGACTCTGATAGTGTCTTTTCTTCATCTGGCAAAGGAAGAGGCCTCCTACCAATTGGAAAAGTGAGCAACTCAGTGTAGAAAATAAAGGCCAACAGTTTGGAATAAATAATGGTATTAGCAATTCCTCTTCAAGTGTCCAGAAACAACCAAATGCCAATTCTTGAAGCAGGACTTGCCAGGTAATGAAGCAGAAACAATTCTAAGAGAGTTTCTGTAAATAAATAAATAAATAAATAAATAAATAAATAAATAAATAAATAAATAAAATTTAACAAAGTCATAGCAATTGTGCAATAGAAGCATTGTGGAACTGGATGAATAAAGGAATTTATATGTACTGAGTTCCTGGCTGATCTGTGATGATTATTTAAGCAGTAGAAAACAAAATGTTATGTCAATAAACTAAGGAGGAAAAAAAGATGACTAGGAATCAGGAAAAAAAAGAGTTCTAGTTTTACATAAGTCTCTTTAGAAAAAAAATTAAGTTAGAAGCAAGGCATGACTGGAAGGCAAAAAATTCAAAGTAAAGGAAATGCAAAAACTCCCTGAAAAACACCCCACTAGTGTACTTAAGTGGGAGAATGTGAAAATGAAACATACAAGGAAGAGGGGTCAAGTGAAGCCTGTGGTTTTATCAGCCAAGGAAGACAAGGGCAGTGCTGTCCCAGTAAGGGTGTGGGCAAGGAAGGCTATGGTCTGGAAGGAAAGAATGAAGGCTATACCCACATAAAAGGCACGTACTGTCTTTGCTCAAAAGCGAGGGCACACTGATAAAATGTCCCTTCGAGTTTAAACGGGAAGATTTCAACTTGTTTTTGTAGCTTACTAACATGTCAGTTGCTGAAAATGACAATGGGCAGATATTAAGTGCTTTGAGGAACAGTTTTTAATTTTTTTGTTTATTTTTTTTCTTTTTTATAACACCCAATGTCTTTGGAAACTCAACCAAGTGAAACATGTCCATTAAGATCCCATTGACATTATGAGGGCTGGAAAGTAAGGAACCAATTATGATGAATGTGTTTATCAATCTAACATTTGAAAACATAAATGTGAAGTGATATAAAAGAAGTTGAAAAATGAACCAGGAGAAGAGACCTTGTAAAATTGGTTTCACGCAATAATACCCCAAGGTACATGTGATTTATTGCCTATGATAATAAAAGAAAGCAATCATTTGTAGGCTCCCAAGTGTTTGAAAACACCTTAAAGAGAACAAATTCCCAGCATATGCAACATGCAATTTTATTTCACAACAGTAAACTTTGTTGTACTCTTAGTTGCATTAAATGGCTTTGTTGTTAACAGAAATAAAAATATCAGATGAAATCTGCCTTAACGCAAGAGTACCAGATATATTCTAGGCTGACACTGGGTTCCTGTACAATTTGCAGAGAATACATAGAAGTTGGCTGTTGCAAACGAGTTAGCCAAGTATATCAAGGACAAGCGAAAAGAAAAAAGAGTAGACAATTCCTTACAAAGCTGATTCAAAATTCAAGTGACCTTGGAAAAATGAAGACACAGTCAAACGTAAGCACAGTGAAGTGAAATCCAGTGGGGTCATATGGAAGTCAGCCCAGAAGATGAAGAAAAATGTCTGCAAAGATAAGCTGTAGAGGGCTGATTTCTGGAAAGTAGGCTTAGGTAGTGCTAATACTGCACAGCAAGAGGCCCAAGTTAGTCAGAGTTAACTATACATGCATATTTAGAAAACTGAATCTACAGTAGAATTTAAGAAAAGAAACTGAAAGCTTATTGGAAAAATAAATATTGAATAAAATGTAAAAATTACTACTAGGACAGTGGCTATTAAAATTTAAAATCATGACAATTTTTACTAATCAAACTCACTCTTCCTTAACGTTGAAAAAGGAAATTATTCAATATTAAATTAAAAGATCTTACGGAAGAAGGTAAAACACCAGAGTTTATGGCTACAATGTTTTAGCATACAGCATATATTTATGTAAAGACATGGATATATGTATGTATGAATACAGATTTAAATAAACTTATTTTAACAGTTCCAGTCATGAATAATGTTGAGGAATTTGCTATTTATTCTCATTGTTAGGCACCTCCATACCTTATCTGTGAAGCTTAGAAGCAATTCCTGGAATTATCAAGTGCTGTTTCTGTTTTATAGCTAATAGTGAGTGTGTAAGTAGTTTGTCTCACACCACACTGAAGAGTGACAAAGTCAGCGCCAGAACTCTGCTCTCAACCAATGCCCATCCTTCCCTCCAAGCTGCTTGTACTTGGGGAAAGCAGGCATAAGAGCATAGAATAAGCTGGAGAGAATGGGCTGGGCACGGACAGAAAGCATGCTCATGAGTGGAGGTGCAAAGATCAGACTTCAGAGCATAGGAGTATTTACATATCACATAAAATGAAGATAATACAACTTCAGTAAAAGGCAGACAATGAGGGAATGAAGCCGTTGTGACTTTGCTTTGGGTATTACACCTAAATCTAAAATGAACGGGGATATGAGGAGAATCGTGTAAGAATTACACTAGCAATCTTTCCTCTGCAATTCAGATCACACAGGCCAGACACAGCCAAAGGAGCAAATCACGTTCCGTACTTTTCTATTTTATAGCTCATTGTTTGAAATCCCTCATCTAAAGCCACAGAATCTGAGTAGCTTTAGTGTCGTTGATTTTCTAATTCATTTGGAAATAAGATCTAAAATAATTAGAAAATAACCAATTCGGGAAGTATTAATTAAGAAATATGCCAGAAGAGCAAACGACATATATCAGGAAATGGGATTGGCTTTAACCAAAACTGATCTCAAGAACGTTGACAACATTTAAGTATCTCACCTTCATTCTTAGAGCACAAATAGGGTAAATTATATAGATAGCTTCATATAACTAGAGGAAACTTTTAAAATATTTTTTCTGGTTCGTTTATTTTATGTATTTAAGAAACTGGCATCTAGGCAAATATATACCCATCTCATTATTATTGAGTTATTCGGTACTGAATAAACCATTAGTAAAGTCTAGTTTAGTTTTAAAAAGAGTCAATGTAGACTTGAGTTTTAAATAATTGCCACAATTTAAATAGAAATAATTGAAATGATTATTTTAAATAAAAATCATTTATGAATACGTCGTGCTAATACTGGATACCAAGGAAGAGATGCTAACAACTATGCCATTCTAGTTAATCTTGGTCAAAGCATTTTCTTAAAACTTGGCCCAACATGCTTGCAATGACTAAATCATCAGATAGGTGCTCAATCTAATTAGTAAAATATTTTTATGAAAATGTAAAAAAAGTGAATTCATCAGCAGCCTTCTTTGCACAATGATTATTATTGCCAAAAACCTCCAATCTTACAATGTGCTGAACAGAACAAACTGCTCTCATGAACTTGTTTTCTCAACTTGTCAAGAGCAAACACAAATGATTTTGCAAGACTCTAAAGAACAACCTTCACCACGAGGAAAGGTGGTAATTCGGGTCATGTGCCAGGACACTACTGGACCCTTTTTAACTAAACATGTGTGATGATCACAGCTTAGAAGTATGTTGTGTAATGGCCTTGAAGGTGCCGACATAGTGAAGCAAGAGAGAACCATTTACTTTAGAATGACGTTGGGGACTTTTTAAACAGGCCATCTACGCAAATTTCTATTCCACTCCCTTCAACAGGACATTTGATATATTAAATCTGACACCTTCTATGGCCTCCTACTTTCAGGGGAATTTAATCTAGGAAGATGTGTTTCACCTTCTTGGAAACTGGATGAATGCTTTCACAAACTTTAAATTCCATTATCCTAAAATGTTATTGGAGATCGTCTGGAAAGCAACGCATAATTGTTTCTCCCTCCAGTCTTGTAGGCTGGGAACGGTATTATTATAAAGCATTGAGAATCGTGGTGATGGTGATGGTGGAGGTGGACGTGGTTTTGCTGATGCTGCTGTTGTATACAGAGACTAATGTCTTTTAGAAAACCAATGCTCTGAATGGAAAGAGATAATAAGATAGAGAGGAATGGCAACAAAAGAAGAAAGAGAAGCCGACATGCTTGTCTTTGAATTCTATTAACTGCTAACAATTAGTCAAAGTCCTCCTGGAATCACAACTCCTGATATGGCTTTGAGTATTGGAGAATTAAGTGCTTTATTCTGTTTGTTTGATGTCATTCATCCATAACCTATGCTTGCCTTCATTAAGATCATTCACAGCTCAGGAAGAAGGAAATGTGTATTTTCATCAATTGAGCCTGGATTAGGAAATAAAGGGTATTCTTAGAAACTTCAGGAACTGCAAAAGCAAAGGAATCATTTTTTAAATGTTTAAAACTATGTAAAGATTTCAAAATGTTGTGTCTAAAACTGTACTGGGTATTTGGGGATGTGCTTGTAAAATCCTAACACTTGGGAGATGAAGTAGTTCAAGGCCATAGGAAGTTTATGGCCAGGTGTGCCTCAAAAAAAAAAAGGAAAATAAATTTAACTGACAGTAATGAGAGGCTGAAGTTGAGGGGTGTGCTACAAGTCCAACAAAAACAATAATGAAGTGTGTTTTAAAGAGTAGAAGAAATGGCATGATCAACGTCTGAATAGTGCTGTGTTAGTCTAGATGGTACATTAACACTGCTTGGAAAAAGAAAACCTTCAAATAATAAGAATTATACTAACAACGGTGAAGATATTCTGCAAAAATTAATTGTTCTAATTCGAACGGTCACATGCCATGTCTGGTTTTCTACTGTTGCCCTACCAATTCATTTGTAATTGATTCCCTCAGCATCATTTCTCTTATCACGGTTCATATACATTTAAATCAAAGATAAACGAAGGACTATTAGGGAACGGGCATATAATACAGGAATGCAAAGGTCCAGGTATGTGGTTACTCTCATAGGAAATGAGAATTCCCTCAGATATGGATCCAACTCAGCTCCAAAGCTTGAACACATACAAAACTGTGCATCCTGTAGACAGACTGATTCATAGACAAACCTTTAAATAAAGGACAAACATACTTTAAATAAAACCTTTTGTTGGGAATTCATTGTTTTCCTCTTTTGCTCTTTAGGGGAGAAGGCTTGGGTCATAATAAAAGCTCCAAGCCTTCAGCTGGAATTCCACGGCTAGAATTCTTATTCACAAGGGAATCAGAACATTTCAGTTGTTCTCTGTACACGACACAAAGAATTTGTTGTCCGTTAGATAAAAAAAAAAAAAAAAAAAAAAAAAAAAACTTCCATTTTAGTTTCCTTTTTGATACATAAGACAGTTGCTTACTGTAAAGATACAGTAATAATAAAAAAGTGAAAATGGTATAGTGACCTGAGAAACAAAAATGCAAATATGGAAATGAGCAATTTAATATCTTAAAATTAAGTTCTAAACTGACTAATGTACAAATTTCATTTGTAGCTAATTGGCTATAATACCAAAATATGTACCATGAAAGTCCATGTTTTAAATAAGAGGCAGCCCTTTCCAAATAATGTTTACACTGAACTAAATGCTAATATAATAAAAAGTAGCAAACATATTCGTTTACCATTATACTTTGTTTAAGTTGTGATTTTTCAGCCCTTAGAGTTTGTGGGTAGAATATGGGCTCATATTCTAGGTGCAGACAGGGATGATGACAAGTCAAGATGGCTCTTGGGCATGACTGTTAAGTCAGGTTGCTGGCAGAGACAAGCGGAGGGGAGGATCCAGTTCTGTGAATTCTTTCACCTGCCTCACTAGGGCAGCTGGCTGGACTCCAATCTGTCCAAGTACTCAAGATCCCGGATGATATTTTCCTCTTCTTGCCACACAAATTCCACCAGAGAAAATACTTAGGGCACAGAAAACCAAGTGAAGAGGAAAAAAAGGTCCAAGGAAAAGCGCATGGTTATAAAAGAACATAAAATACAGAACTCGGTCCTCGCAGTGGCTTGACACTGAGTGTGTCAAAAACCAGTCAACTGTGTTTACTAAAGTTTTCTCTGTACAAAATGGAATTGACAGAGGAAAAACAAATAAAGCCGACTGCAACTCCCTTGGCCAACATAAATTAATGCAATTCTTTGCCCTATGAGGAAATCTGAAGCTAAATGGTAGTGAACTTTCTCTGTTTGCCTGTATTCTACCAAACCTTCAAATTCCTACAAAATCCTGCTGTTTTTCTGAGACACGTTCTTCATGAACCTCTTGTTTGTATCAGCCACTATATTGTCATTATTTCCTATGCTGACATTGTTATCCTAAATAAATTAATAAATATCTCTATGCTGCTTTCTAACTGCAGGGCAAGACTAAGAAATGCAATATATTCAGTTTTCCAAAGCTTTAGTCTCGTTTCTTCCACATTTTGTTTTGTAATCCCAAATTAATCTTTTCCTTGCCTCTTTTTAGCATAAACAAAGAGGAAACAGTAGCAAATATTACTTCTAATGGGCCATCCTTAATCCTTCCTTCCGTTATTGTTAACTAAAAGTCTTTTCAGGCCAAGGGTGGTGCTAAAAAAATGTTGAGAATAAAAATGAGAAGTGAAGACAGGCTTGCCCCTGCAAAAGCTCATACTCAGAGCCTTTACAGTTTACTCCTAGAATCAGACACATCTTCTTGGGACTCAATAAGCTAGAAAGACAAAGGGAACTGCAAACCTTAGAAGCTCAAGACCCCCAAGACCGAAGAACAACAGACCAAATCAATATCCTCACCAGTGGCCCTGCGACGAAGAATTGTGGGTGCGTGTCTGTACATATCAGAAGTCAAAAGCCCCCCACATCATCTTTCATATCTCAAAGGAGTTGACCCACACCCTAGAAAGCCCCTCAGATCCCAGAACTTCTCAGAAAGCAAGAAGAATCAGATTTTGTAGGCAGACAGTTGTAGATGAACGTTCTGATTATCAGCATTGAACAAATTAACTAAGCTGTTAGCATATGCAGGACTAAAAGACAATGTCTAAAATGAAATCTCATATGAGTAATTTAAAAAAACAGATGCTTTCTAAAAATAAATGAAAGATAAGTCCAGGATAAAATATATTTCAGCATGAATTTAGATTACTATTCAATGCTAGAAACACATGAGGCAAAACATTTAAAAAGCAGCAAATCTTTAAATAAAACTCCACATACTCATGAAAACAATAAAGCTTCAGCACTTATCCCACCCAACAAATACACCACAATATGATTACCAAAAGACATAAGAAAAGCATAAAGGTTCATACCAAAGTTATTTTAAAGTTATAAGGATTTGTAAGCTCAGTAATAATCAATTTTCTCAAGAACTCCTCATCAGAATCTAGTGAAGTACTCAGCTCACCACTGTTCCTTCTCTTCCAAATCTTGAATGTGAACAGCTAAGAAAAGCTGGGCCACATCAAAATCAAAGCAAGCAAATCTTTTACTGCTAAAGCTTAGACTGAAGATGGCTTGAAACAAGACTGCCATGTCCAGGCCCAAGTCAGAAGAGTACTTTTTAAAAGCAGATTAATCTTTTTCTTCAGGCTTGGAAATTCTGGGCTATGTCTGGGAAAATAACTACTCCACTACCTTGATAGTGGGCTCCGTGTTTCTTCCAGACCTAAAATGAGACACCTTTCCTTATCTCATCTGGAGAAAAGAAATGGCTTCAAAGTCCAAGAGACAAGGCATATTGCAGGTGCCAGTAGGATCAGAGGCCTTGTCGGATCACCTGACTTACTATAGGAGGAAATGTATTGAACACTTATGCAATAAAAAATCCAAAATTAGCATATTTTCTTGATTAAAAGGCTCACAAATGTCTTACAGAATGTCACTATTAAATGACAACTATTGGTTGCATATTCAGTGTGCTTCAGAATGATTTAACCAACAAAAATGTACTCCAATATGCAACTTAATCTCAAACCTGATGAAAATTTTCACCTTAAGGAATATGTACTTCTCATATTAATATAAGAATTCTAATTATGTGGTTGAATATTAACATTTTATGGCCCTAAAATGTTTTAAGTAACAATTGCATGTATAAATGATATTTAGTTGGGTAAAATATGCATAAGTATTTCTCTTACCAGAAGCAAGGTATGCTGGTTTCCATTAATCTCCCTTTGATATCTTTAAATCTTAGTAATCAGGAATGAGGAGTTTTTTATTAAATGTTTAAAATGGAAGATTAAAGCATAACCATATTCTTTAAAGAAAAAGAAAAGAAACTACCTTTTTTCATTATACATACTAATCTAAGTTCCCGCTCCCTCCCCTCCTCCCATGCTCTCCACACCCCCTTCCACCCCACCCCCATCCAATCCTCAGAGAGGGTAAAGCACATTGCTTTGGGGAAAACCCAAGGCCCTCCCTACTATATATAGACTGAGCAAGGTATCATCCAAAGAGAATAGGTTCCCACAAAGCCAGTAGAAGCAGTAGGGATAAATCCTGGTGCCACTGCCAGTGGCCCCACAGTCTGCCCCAGCCATGCAACTGTCAACCAATTTCAGAGGGACTAGCTTGGACCTACGCTTGTTCCTTTCCAGTCCAGCTCATGTTGGTGAGCCCCCATTAGCTCAGGTAGACTGTTTCAGTGGGTGTATCCATTATGGTCTTGACCCCTTTGTTCATATTCTCATTCCTTCCACTCTTCAAATGAACTTTGGGAGTTAAGTCCAGTGGTCTTGTAGGTGTCTGGCTCTGTTTCCATCAGGTGCTGGATGGAAGTTCTATGGTGATATTTAAGATATTCATCAATCTAACTACAGGGCAAGTCAAGATCAGGCCCCATCTCCTCTTAGGGTTTTAGGTGGGGTCATCCTTGTGGATTCCTGGGAATTTCTCCAGAGCCAGGTTTCTTGCTAATCCTGTAAGGCTCCCTCAATCAAAAGATCTCTTTCCTTTCTCTCATCTCTGTCCTTCCTCCTTCTCAACTATCCCATTTCTTCAAGTTCTCCTCACCCCTCTCCTTATCCCCTCCTCTTCCCCTTCCACCCTCCCTTCTACCCCAACCCTATACTCTCAATTTTATCAGGCAATCTTGTCTGTTTCTGCTTTCCAGGTGGATCTATATATGCTTTTCTTAGGGTTCACCTTATTACTTAGCTTCTCTAGGATCATGAACTAGAGGCTCAATATCCTTTGTTTATAGCTAGTATCTACTTATGAGTGAGTACATATGATATTCATCTTTTTGGGTTTGGGTTACCTTACTCAGGATAGTGTTTTCTAATTTCATCCATTTGAATGCAAGTGACCTGGAGGGATAGCTCCGTAGTTAAAAGCTAGGATCACAACCAAAAAAACCTAACTGTTGACTGAGGTTTCTGTACTGCCTGGTTGCTCGCAAAGAAAAACACAGAGGTCTACATTAATTATAAGCTGATTGGCCTATTAAGTCAGGCTTCTTATTAACTCTTATAATTTAAATTAGCCCATAATACTTGTTTGTGTTAGCCATGTGGCTTGGTACCTTTTTGGTGAGGCAGTCACATCTTGCTTCCTCTGTGTCTGGGTGACGACTGCAGACTGATCCTTTCCTCTTCCCAGAATTCTCATTGACATGAGAAGTAGAGAGTTTCTGCCTGGTTGTTGTTGCCCTGCCTATACTTCCTGCCTGGCTACTGGCTAATCAACATTTTATTAAAGTTAATACAAGGGACAGGATAAAAGACCAATGCTCCATAGCATATAACCATATTCTTATACAAGTAAACAGTATATCCTAAACCTAAGCTTTCTTATGAATTCATTTCCTTACAGTGGTTGAGTTATTTAACCTTCAGATATAATACCTTCTCATAAGAAAACGGAGAAAGATGAGTGATAGTGGAGAAAGAGTCAGTGGCATAAGGTCTGTCACCAGATGTGGGTGTGTAGAGGAGGAATGGTGATAATCACACATTTCAGAAGGGAGCTGACAGCATGACAAATCTAATATAAAGTCAGTCCTAAGATGCTTTCTTTGACTAATAGTAAGTAAGTAAGCATATGCTAGTCAAAAAGTAGAGGTTACTCTCCACCTGACTCTCTCATAAATCTATTCTACTATTAGCCAAATTAATTCATCAGCATAGAGCCTAACTGTTCTAGAATCTGAACAAATCAATGATACAAAAATGACAGAGATATATAAGCTGCTGAGATCATGTCTATCACGTTGAGTGATCTTGGAAGAAAACATCAAAGGAACACCAATTCTTGAGTTGCTAAGGATTGAATCTAGCATTTCCCACACGCTTTACTATTGAGCTGTGTCCTCATTCCAAGAAAAACCAATTTGATAAAACCTCAACTATTATAATCTATGTTGAACTCCTTCATAAACCTGTTAAGGAATAATTGGTGAAGATAAATATTTTTGATCCCTTATTTGTTTGTATAACTCATTCATTATCATCTTCTATCCACCTATTCATTTATTCTACCAGAAGTTGAGTAGCCTTCACTATATACCAAATGTTCCATTATACAATGGAATGTATATGGTGAAATGCTTTGGCATGCTCTCCCACCTCACAGCTCATGGGTAGCAACAAACACAAGTGAATCAGATGCTAAGATCAGACATGGCTCATGTATATCTCCCAAAGGTGTACATATTGTAAGCTTGTTCCTGTTAGAGTGATGTTGGGAAGCAGAGAGGCCTTTAAAAAGCAACACTGAGGAGAAGTGCTTCCTGGCCCCCACCTCAGCTCTAGTTTTCTGTCATGCATCCCCACTCTAAATTCCTCCATAATATGAACCACTTTGGGAATATGACCATAGCCAATGCCAGTACCATGTCCATCAATCTCTAAAACAATGAACCAAATAAACATCTTTTGTAATAAAGTATTGTCATGGATATTTCATTAAAGTAATAGAAAACTGTTGGACAAGACAGCTTGTTGGTTCCCAGCTGCCTGGCTAGCTTAGACCCAAAATAATCACACAGAAACTGTATTAATTAAATCACTACTTGGCCCATTAGCTCTAGCTTCTTATTTGATAACTCTTATATTAATTTACCCCATTTCTATTAATCTGTATATCGTCATGTGGCTGTGGCATACCAGGTAAAGTTTCCGGCATCTATGTCCAGCAGCTCCATGGTTTCTCTCTAACTCTGTCTTCCTCCTCCCATGCTATAGGCCAAACCAGTTTCTTTATTCATTAACCAATAAAAACAACAGATAGACAGAAGGAACTTCCATATTATTCACCCTTTTCTGTTTAAACAAAAAGGAAATCATTAACTTTAACATAGTAAAATTACATATAACAAAACAGTTATCATGCAAGAATTACAGTTACAATATTTATATCTACTTTATCTTTTATCATAACTAAAGAAAACTATATTCTTCAACTCCATCAAAGACTCCAGAAGGATATAATATTACCTAAGCAAATAAAAAATAAATGACAGAGACATCTCGCAGCCTGGACAATTACCCAAAGTTCTTTTGTACCATTGAGGCATCCATATTCAGCCTACAGGTCCATAGTATCAGGCAGACTTTTCCAAGGAGCAAGAAATTTCAAAGACAGCTCTACCTATATTGGCAGTTTGTCAGTCACTTGCTTCTGTGTCATGCAGATTGTCTAGCAGACTCTTCCATTAAGCAGGAACCCTGAAGGATCAACTCACTTTTAGGCAAATTTAGCAGTCATTTCTCTTTGGATCCTGCATATACTGTTCACACAGCATATGGTAATAAGGCAGTCCAGGCAAGAGTAGTTTCTTGCCCAAATGACTAACCAACTCCATAAGAAGCCTCTTAAATGCCATCTTCCTCTTGAAGTAATTGGGGCTCCCAGGAGCATATGTGTCTGAAGGCATAAGTCACAAACAATCCCACAGCAGTTTGGAATTATGATTAATAAGGTGTTATTTATTTAAAGGGGAAAAAACTTACAGATCACAGTCCCAGACAAGAGCCCTCTGCGCAATCAGAAAGGAGTCTAGTCGCCGGAAGCGGAGCAGGAAGTAAGAGAGAGCTAGGACGGAAGACGCCGCTTTTTTAAAGAGAGAGACCACGCCCCAGTGGGCTGGTATCTCAGCTGCTATTGGCTGGAGGAGCAGAAGGACATCCCACAACACCTCCCCCTTTTATTTAAGTAAGAGAGTTATAAACCTACTACGAAATTATATACAATAAGTACAAATATCCTATTCTAACTAGCTTAGGTCTTATATAATAAATAGCTTGGCCAAGTCATGAGAGGAAAGTAACTACATTTATATAGTCTTCAACCCCATCGAAGATCTATTATCTATTATCTATTATCCCATTATCCCTCTTTTTTTTTCAAATGATCCCTGAGCTTATAAAATTCCTCCCCCAACTTCCCAACCTCTAAATGATGTCCCTAAACCCAGGGGCAAACTTTACTGGGAGAGGGGACGTCGTCCTCTAGAATTACTTCCAGCTGTCATGGGAGCAACGTTCTTTCTGGGGGATCCTGTGAAAGTAAAATGGTGGTTAAATTTCAAGATCAATGTCTTTTAAA
>NC_022030.1:41323970-41340487 GCF_000317375.1 Microtus ochrogaster
TCCATCTAGCTTCTCTGACTCCCTTTGAGCCTTTAGAAGTTGATGCTTTGTCAGAATTAAGTATAGGGTATGCCACTAAAACCCTGGGTAAGCCAGTTCTAATAGCTGGTGGTGGTATTGTATCCTGTCCTTGTACCTTCTTACTCTGTTCACCAGCTCCAATAATTTCTTCAAGCATTTCAAGTCTTTTTATTATTGTCTCTTTTGAATCCTGAATCTCCTGACCTGCATGAGTTTTGAGTAAAGATTGTATGGTTCTCAGGAGTGCCATATCCTTCCTAAATGATAGAATATGCAAAAGAATACTGAAACCTAGTAACCAGTAAATTAAGTTATCCCCGTAGTCATATAAACCTTGCATGATATAACCCACTGTATTGGTAACCAAAACAGTAAAATTCGTGTTAGAAACGAAAACGGCCATATTACCTATTATCCAGCAGGTGGTGCTGTTGCCAAGTCGTGACAAAAACGGGGTCCTGTTTCAGTGTCCGCCTAGTATTGGTTAAAAACTGGGAAATGCAAGTTGCTCAAAAAAGTAAATGTAATTAAATCAATTCCATACACAGAACCATAAACACAGAATCCAGGGGTAGAGAAGAGTAACCCAGAAGCCGTGTATGCCTCCACATGACAGAGTTGCCCCGAGGGGTTGCAGCTTTCAGCAACCGGTAACCGCGTGCTCTGGTTCGTGCCACTTAAGAGCTGCGCTTGCAAGGGAGATTTGAAAATGACTCAGAAAAGAGCAAACCACGTGGGCAGAGACTATGGGGGCCTACGGAGTTTAAATCCACATGGGGAGGCAAACGATAGGGTACATGGGGACTTGAAGTCAATCTGAGGTGTCTAAAAGAAAAATATAAAGAACTGCAGCAAGAAAAGCCAGTGCATGATAATTGATATTAAACTTCTGGCTCCACGCACAAGGCACATGTCACAAGGCACAGGCCACGGCTGAGGAAGGGAGGGCTTGCGCCAAGCCGAACTCGTGACTGGCAGCCAAGCAGGGGAAGGAGAGGTCCTAAAACAAAACGTTGGGCGCCAGGTGAAGGCATAAGTCACAAACAATCCCATAGCAGTTTGGAATTATGATTAATAAGGTGGTATTTACTTAAAGGGGAAAAAAACTTACAGATCACCGTCCCAGACAACAGCCCTCTGCACAATCAGGAAGGAGTCTAGTCGCCAGAAGTGGAGCAGGAAGCGAAGAGAGAGTGAGGAGGGAAGACGCCGCTTTTTTAAAGAGAGAGACCACGCCCCAATGGGCTGGTATCTCAGCGGTTATTGGCTGGAGGAGCAGAAGGATCTACCGCAACATGTGTCTCATTGTTATGAAAGCCCTAAGTTATTAAACCACTTTAAATGCCATATTCTGTAGTCTGTGAAAGATTTGAAGAATGCCTATTCATCTGAAATATATCTCTGTACATCTAGAAAATCTAACTAGCATAACTACAAGCTTCACTATCATAAATGATTATCTATTAACCTATATTTCTTAATTATACATTGCATTTTTAATGAGATGTACAAACATAATGCCTTAATCAAAAACAGAAATATACACACAACAAAATTGACCTTAAATTTGTATCAATAAAGCAAGATCTATACCAATACAAATCTTTATAGCATATCCCCCTTTAAATGTAAAGAAACATTTATAAACAATATTTGAGAATATGGGTGTAGTTTTCTCCAAATTGCTTCCTGCTATTTATTGGGTGAAGTAATTTTTTGAGGGATTTTCAAGGTGACCTTTCAGGGAATCTTGGTCCATCAATCCATATTAGTCTGGAAGCAATCTACACGTTCTAATCCTCTGTCGAAACAAAAGAAAAACCTCTTTTTGAAAGCAACATATCCTTTGATCCATATTTTAAAATAAAGATTCCTTTAAAATATATATGTTGGTTTAGGTTAGCAGCTCATACAATTAAATGTTTCTCGTACTTACTTCCTTCATAGTCAAAAATTTAAAGGAAACACAATAATATACATAATCCAGACTCTGTGAATTTTCCATCTTTGCGTGGCTTGTTTTTTTTTATTATTTTTAATCTATGACTGTCTGTACTCTGTCTCTTTAAATACTTGTTCTTTTTAAGTGATTTACTTTTTCTCCAACTCTCTAAACTCTTTTTCTTCTCTCTCCCAAGTTGATGTAAATTATCCAACACTATGACTTAGAAGAGTTCTTTAATGTCTGAATCTGTCCTTATTGAGTTATCTGTAATTCTTTACTATCTTAAAGAGCTTTTAAAATGGTCAGTAGCTTGGTCGCAGCTGCTCTGAATGCTGGCTCTGCCTCTCTCCACTTTGAAAATGGTAGTGGTAACATTACTGCCAGCTCTGGGGCTGACAGGTAGGAGCTTCACTCAGTACTTTAACTCTGGGAATGAGTGTGCAGCACATAAACCCTTTCTGTCTGAACAATAGCTAAATCTGTCATGCAGAGCACTATGCAGCCTGGAAAAATCTCTGTGTATGGTAGCAAGAATCCTCCATGCTCTCTTGCCTGTGAATGCCTAGTAGACCTCTCAGCTACTTTCCTCCCAGCCCCAAGTGGGCACACAAACACCTGAGCTTACAAATTCCACTCAAATGCTCCATAGCTGGAGTTCACACTGGCAGCATGACTCAGGAAGCTGCGTTTTAAACCTGCAAGGCCTTTTTCTTCTACAGCTGAATCAGGAAAACCTCTCTTAAAGGAGTCATGACTCTGCTTGCTTCTGAAAGAACCCACCCCCCAAAAAAAATGTCATTACCAAACCATGCTTAACTCTTTTCTTTTGTGTCTAGGATTACTTTTTAAGCTTTTCAAGTTTTTATGAGGATGTATTTACCCACGTTGCCACACCAATCTGTTGGAGAAGGCTGCTTGTTGGTTTCCAGCCATCTGGCTACCTTAAAGCAGAAATAATCACACAGAAACTGTATTAATTAAATCACAGCTTGATCCATTAGCTTTAGCTTCTTATTGGCTAACTCTTATATTAATTTAACCCATTTCTATTCATCTGTATATTGCCACATAGCTGTGGCTTAATGGGTAGAATTCCCAGCATCTATCTCCAGTGGCTCCATGGCATCTCTCTAACTCCATCTTCCTCCTCCCATAATATAAATCAAGACAATTTCTTTTTTTCATTAACCAATAAAAGCAACACATAGACAGAAGGACCTCCCACACCAGAAAACCAAGTTATATAAAAATGGGTGTTGAATTATTTGTCATAGCCAAAACATGGAAACAACCTAAATGTCCCTCGATCAAAGAATAGATAAGAAAAATGTGGTACATTTACACAATGGAGTACTACACAACAGAAAGAAATAATGACATCTTGAAATTTGCAGGCAAATGGATGGAGCTAGAAAGCATCATATTTAGTGAGGTAACCCAGATCCAGAAAGACAATTATCATATGTACTCACTCATAAGTGGTTTATGCAAAGAAAACCAGTCTACAAATCACAATCCCAGAGAACCTAGACAACAATGAGGACCCTAAGAGAAACATACATGGATCTAATCTACATGGGAAGTAGAAAAAGAAAAGATCTCCTGACTAAATTGGGAGCATGAGGAGCTTGGGGGAGGGTTGAAGGGGAAGGGAGCAGAGAAAAATATAGAGCTCAATAAAATCAATGTTAAAAAAAATGGGTGCTGAGCAGTAAGGTCATCACTGTTACTATACCTGAAAAATGAGGAATTGGCTGTGCAGTAATATGACAGACAGTAGTTGGAAGAGTCTAGAAGAGAGGACTAGAAAAGGCAATACACGGTTTCTGGGTGGAAGGCTCAGAATATGGAGACCTGTAGCAGAGCTCAGCTCATAGAACAGAGGATCCTCCTGAAAACTGAGGAAGAAGCTAGCCTTATTAGCCCCACTGAAGACTCACTTGACTACATTGATTGTATCCATGACCAAAGACTGTAGAAGGCCAAGCTAAAAGCAATAGAGTACTTTTTCCAACAGGGTTGGCAACAAACACCTTGGATATCAGCGCAGGTAGACTGGCAGTGAGTTCCAGAAGCAAGAAAACGCAGGAGAAAAACATCTAAACTCTTCACAGTCTGACCAGGAATAGAAAATGGCATGTTCTGGAGAATGAAACCATGGTCAGCTCATCAAACTCTGTACAAAAAAAAAATCCCCCTGCAAAAATGTGGGTCATTAACCTCCCTTCAGCACAACTGGAAAAGGCCTCAAATGCATCTCCAAAATGTTTAAGGCTCCACTCCAATCCTACATCCAGGGTACAGTTTTTATTGGAAATGGCCTTCAAGCACCCTCCATATGCTCATGGTCTAGAGCTACCTCAAGATACACCTCACATGTTTTCAACTATTCCACATACCCATAGTTCCAACAGACTCAGGCACTGGTTGAGTGACAGACCATAGTGGTGTCCAGACAGTGCTAATTTTTTCAGGTTAAAAGGGCAAGAGTCATGAAGGTATGTCAGTTTGTATTGTAACTTCAAAGGAAAGTGTGGTTTGGGCATGTAGAAATCTACCATGGGGTGAAAGTTCCTGCTGAGGGTCCCCGACAGTGTCATGAATAGTGGAGCCCTGACCAAAGGGACAGTAAAATGAGAGAACCATCAGCAACCTACTACATCTCCAGTCATGGAACACTCTGCACCAGCAAAGCCATAGGGGCAGGGCTTCTCAAGGCCCTAAAGAGCCACTCTTTATCAAAATGTTCTCAATTGCAGACTTAAGGATGTACTGTCTGCTCTGCGAGGTTTCAATCTTGCTTCTGAGGCAATTTTACTCCTTTCTCTTTGCACACATCCCATTCTTGGAATAGATATCCTGTTCCCATAGTATTATTTCCTCTTGGAAGTTTATAGCTTGGTTTTTGCATTTTTGAAAGGATATGGTTAAGTAGTTTTCCTGGAGCCTCAGTGTATTACATTTATTGGAAGTTAAGGCCATCATGGGTATACCTGCACAAATAAAGACAAATAATGGTCCAGCATATGTATCTAAGAAAATGAAATGCTTTTTTGATTATTATAATATAAAACACATTACAGGTATACCAAATAATCCTACAGGTCAGGCAGTTATAGAAAGAGCAAATCGTACTATAAAGGATATGCTGAACAAACAGAAAGGAACCGAAAATACCCCCAGAAATAGATTACATAATGCTTTATTAACCTTGAATTTTCTTAACGCTAATGAGAAAGGAACGACAGCAGCAGAAAGACATTGGATAATGAAAAGTCTGCTGAACTAAATCAACCGATTTATTTCAAAGATGTGCTGACCTCTCAATGGAAGCCAGGAGATGTGCTACGTTGGGGAAGGGGTTTTGCTCTTGTTTCCACAGGAGAAGAAAAATTGTGGATACCATCAAAATTAATTAAGTTTCGATTTGAAGAGGAGAAACCTCTTGGAAAGGAGAAATGACAACTCATCCACAATGATGATATTCATACAGGTGGTAAGAAAAACATATAGAATGGGGGCAGGGTTCTGTTCTTATCTCCACAGGAAAACACTCATCTTTGAAAAATTCAAGGGACCCTGGATGTTTGGATACTGACAGATGGAAAAATACCTGCCCAATACGAAATATCAAGAAAACTGAATGTGTTGTGTAAGTAAAATATATTAAACCATATTTCTAAATATATAGAGCTGGTTTTGAAGTTGGGCTCTGGCTCAGTCCCTCTCCAATTCCAAGCCTGCTAGTAAGAGAAAAACCCAGAGTTCTGGAGTTTCTGTCTCATGTCAAGAGCCATGATATGGGACAGAAAGAAATATGAGTTTAGAAAACATCTTTGCTTTTCTTCATATCTATAATACTTTTCATTGTATATATCTATCATGCCTTTCATTGAATATATATATGTATGTCTATATATGTCTACATGATTAATGTTTAAGTTTTTCACAATGAACAATGAGTTTTTCCTGAAGTGACATTTGAAGTTCCCAAGAAGAACATGGCGCCCCACAACAACAACTCTACCTGGTTGATATGACATCATGATACTGATAGCGCTACTACAAGACCTGTTTTGGGTACCAGCTGCACAAGACAATCCCAACTTGGATAGCTGAAATGGTGCACATCTTGTACAACATTCTAGCCAGACCTGCACAAAATACTCAGAGACTATTTGCAATTTTAAAAGACATTGATCTTGAAATTTAACCATCATTTTACTTTCACAGGATCCCCCAGAAAGAACGTCGCCCCCATGACAGCTGGAAGTAATTCTAGAGGACAATGTCCCCTGTCCCAGTAAAGTTTGCCCCTGGGTTTAGGGACATCATTTAGGGGTTGGGACGTTGGGGGAGGAATTTTATAAGCTCAGGGATCATTTTGGGAAAAAAAAGAGGGATGATGGGATAATAGATTTATAATTGTGAGTTACTGTTTTTAGACAAATATATTGGTATCGATTCTTGTATATTGACACAAAGTGAAATTATATTGACTATTGTATGCATGTATGTTTCTACTTCTGTTTAAAACATTTTTTATGTATTGACATATATTGTATTGATATACATATATATATAGTATATATTTACCATATCGCAGTGTACATTTCCACCTCTGATTAAGATACTTATATAATGTTTGTGTATTGATATATATTTACCATATTGCAATGTATATTTGTACAGTGTTTATATTTGAAGGTCATTATCCTCATTTGTTACACAGTTGTTTATTGTCTTAGTCTTTAAGTTAGATAGATATTGAGAATTATATAGATTAATAGTCATCTAAGTTTGTCATTTATAATTAGACCAATCAGGTTCTTTAGATATATAGAGATTATACTCAGTATAGATAATCTTCAACCTATTCAAAGAGCTGTAGAAAATGGCCTTTAATCTAACTCAGAGTTTCGTGATAGTGAGACAAAATTGCTCCTGGCAACACCGCTCTATTCCCGAGAGAATGTTGAGCACCAAAGACACTCCACCTGGAGCCTTTCTTTTTGGCTGAACTGGTCTTTGGGCAAAGAAATTCCCATACCTCAACCACTGACAGAGATACAGAGCGTGCATCAATGGATCAAACAGGACTGTCATATCCTGCCAAGACAGGGTAAGATAGTTTTGAAAAGTTGCCTGCCTTTGAAAATGGTATGTCAGTTATGTTAGGCCTTAGACAAAGTTGGTTGCTTCAACGCTGCAAACATGACTTTGGGTGATTGCCCAGGTAGCTAGTTGTCTCTGTGATTTGTTGCATGTTTTGGAAGTTGTTTTACTGAACTTCCTAATTACCCAGGTAACATTATTTCCCTTCTCAGATCTTCGATGGGGTTGAAGACTATATAAATGTAGTTACTTTCCTCTCATGACTTGGCCAAGCTATTTATTATATAAGACCTAAGCTAGTTAGAATAGAATATTTGTACTTATTGTATATAATTTCGTAGTAGGTTTATAACTCTCTTACTTAAACAAAAGGGAGGGGTGTGTTGCGGGAGGTCCTTCCGCTCCTCCAGCCTATAGCGCTGAAATACCAGCCCATTGGGGTGTGGTCTCTCTCCCTTTAAAAAAGCGGCCACTCCCCTCTTTTCTCTCTCTTCACTTCCTGCTCCACTTCTGGCGACTAGACTCTTTTCCTGGTTGTGCAGAGGGCTGTTGTCTGGGACAGTGATCTGTAAGTTTTTTCCCCTTTAAATAAATACCACCCTATTAATCATAATTCCAAACTGGTGTGGCATTGTTTGTGACTTATGCCTTCAACATTGCTTGTTATAAGGTGAGTTCATGTAAGAAGACAACTATGGTAGACCTATGGTTACCCTGCACAGATTCTTACTGAACCAATGAACCCATCTCCCAATCACCATGAGTACTGGCTGAATTCTCTTCCAGGGCTCCTTAGCTTCCAGTGCTTCCTCCTTTCATGATAAAGGCAAGGAAGGCTGAACTTTATGCCACCCTTCCCTGTAGTCTGTGCTCCAGATCCTCCCTCTGTAAAGGCTACAAGTTACCTTGTGACCAATCACATATCCAGGTTAAGAGGTGGAGGCAGAGGGCAGGCTCAGGCAGATGAAAGAATAAACACATACACATGTACACACACATACACACAAATGTACACATGTACTCACACACCCATGTGCACACACTCACACACATGCAAGCACACACACATGCATGAACAAACACACTTGTGCGCACACACATACAGAGAGAGAGAGAGAGAGAGAGAGAGAGAGAGAGAGAGAGAGAGAGAGAGAGAGGTGGCTTGAGGAAAAAGGCAGTTAAAAATAGTATCCAGATGAGAATAGAGTCAGACAGGTTCTATTTGTCATGAGTTTGTTGTTGTCATTTGTTGTTTGGTTTGGTTTGACTTGGTTTTGGGGTTTGAGTTTGTATTCTGAGATGAAAGGTAATGAGGACGTACTTGAAGGACTTTTGCCATGAAAGTGGAGCTGTGAATTTTTGTGAGAGAAACGGTATAACAAAAGAGTGAAGACTCAGAAAAAGAGTGGCAAAGGGGATATGAAGAACATGGAAAATGAGTCACTTCTCATAAGCTAGGAATATTTGTGCTTGTCTAACTGGAGGGCAGAAGGAGTCGATGACTGTTCCTTGCTGGAAGCTGATAAATGCAGTAGTGTAAAGTGGAGAGCACAGTCACCCTATGACTTCCACTCTTTAATGATGTAGTTTTCCATTGAGGTTGCAAGGCTTAAGGAAACTTGTTTGAAGGATGTGGCCCCCGATGGGCTGGCTACCCATTACCTATAACCCAGCAGATAACTGTACTCATGCTCATACAGACAACACTAAGAAAACTCAGTAAGTGAGAGAGAGAGAGAGAGAGAGAGAGAGAGAGAGAGAGAGAGAATGGGAGGGAATAGTGATGGCAGAAATAGAAGAGGGATTGGAGGGAAGGAAATGGGGTAGGCTGGATTGAATCATATTATATGCATACATGAAATTCTCAAACAGGAAATTAAGAAAAAAAGTACTGAAAAAAGTAAGGTCATGTGCTCCTTACAGTATGACAGTAAGATTCAATAGCATCAGATTTTCATCTGAGATGGTGATTATGAATTTATAATGACATCAGAATGTCCATGATTGTGGTTTTCATCCGCTATTTTTTAAGGCATGTGTGTAGCCTAGCAGGTGGCATGCAATTCGCCAATGATGCAAACATCACTTGGCTAGACAGGAAGAAATGGAGGTGTGAACTATGAGGGTATCAAGAAAGGAATAACCACAATAGACCTTAAATTCTGAGACAAATTAGAAGAAGGCTCAAAGGTGAGCTGTCTCACTCAATAACGTCCTTGCCATTCAAACCCACAGGACAGAGTTTGGACCCCCACCACCCTCATGAAAAAATAAATTTAGAAAAAGACAACAGGGCAGTGGTGGCACATACCTATAATCCCAGCACTAGGGAGGCAGAGGCAGGCAAATCTCTGAGTTCAAGGACAGCCTGGTATACAGAGCATGTTCCAGGACATCCAAGGCTAGACAAAGGAACCCTATCCCAAAAATAAAATAAAAAAAAAAAACAGTGGTACTCTCCGGAAACCTCAGCACTGGAAAGTCAGAGACAGGAGGCTCCCTGACACATGCTGAGCACCTAGATTTGACAAATAGGTGATCTACAAAACCAATGAGAGATCCTTTCTTAAAAAGTGAAGCAAAAGCCAACAGAAGAAGACACTGAGCATCAACCTCTGGCTTCCACGTGTTTGTGCACACACACACACACACACACACACACACACACACACACACACACACACAGCCTTCCCCCAAGACACAAAAGTATGCTTAAAGAACTCTTTAGGCAGATATGAAAGACCCATATGGTATTGTGTTCACAAGAGCTTAATAAATAGTGGAAGGGATGAGAGAGTAAAGATTTTTGAATTTTTGGGATGGCTCAGTTTCTGGAAGAGACGTCAGGGTGTGCCTTGGGAGTGGGTGGGACATGATTAAACCCTTTCACTGACAATCGCTTCTCATTGTACAGTTTGTTTCACACAATTCCATATGGTCAACTAACACTAGTCAAATACTACAATTTTGTTTTTATAAAAACTAGCCACCAGCCACCATGCTACTACAAGGCAATCTACATTAGTAAATTAGAAAAAGCGAAGCAAAATTTTTTCCGTTTAGATAAAATTGAACTTCAGGGAGATATTAGCTTAAATAAAGTGCTAGGAGAAATGTTTGTTTTTTTCATTTTATGGGGTTAAGAGTACTAACGTGGCCTTGGACCTCTCTTAGCACACTGATCAATCAGCATTCTACGGATTGCTCCATTCCTACTTCTCTACAGAAGAGGGGGAAAAGCCTTGCAAAACGTGTTTGCTCTGTTTGTTATTCTGGATAAAGCCGATAACGAGTTGCAGCTGCTGAACAGGGTGTTCTGCCTGCCGAGGCCACCACTGTAACTTATAGATAGGAAAGAGCAGCCAGAGACGTGCCTCGGGGCTGGAGCCAGTGCAAATAGGACACACTCGGGGCTACAGTATGTGCATTTTATTAGCCAACAGTTCACTCCTTGGGGAGCTTGACTGGCCAGAGACAGGCTCCAAAGGAGAGATTTTTAATTATCACAACTCAGTTCAAAGAGTTGCTCTCTTTTTCTGACCTGAAGCATTGACTTATGTCAGGCAAAAAAAAAAAAAAAAAAAATGTAGAGGTACATGAGGCCAACATCAAACAATATGGGTCCCTCTGGACAGAGTACACCTCTGACTAGTCCATTCTCAGGGCAGTGCCTGAGGCCTCACAGTCCCTAGTGCCGAAACTGATCTCGCACCCAAAGCAACTGAATCTTGTGCCTTTTCCCTGTCTACTTAATGGCTGTGGGCCAAAAGAATGTGTGGCCAACAACCTGTCCTTGACCATTAAATAGCTCTTTAAACTCAGCTAACTAACGGAGGACATTATTTACAATATGATCTTCTACTTTTGTCCTAGATTATTAAGTTGTGAGGAAAACAGTGATAGTCAACATGATGAGGATTTTCTCAAAGTGATGACATTTCCAGTATGAAATGGAATTAGTGTGATTCTCATAGTTGGTTTGAAAAGATTCACCACCTAGTCACCCTTCGGCCAGTTCCTTCAACTCTTCAGATCTCCTTTGGTTCACATATAAAATGGGAATGCTGACCATAGCTACGGAGGGTTGTTGAGAGACTTCTGAATGACTGATATGAAATGTCTGACATCAGCAAGCAATACACCTACAGAAAGAGTATCGAAGTGGTCTAGACAGGTGGTGTTGCCAAACCTGAAGACCCTAATTTATCCTCAGGACCCACCTGATGGAAACAGAAGCCCACAGCAGCCCTCTGACCTCCATATGTGTGACATCACACACACACACACACACACACACACACACACACACATTTTATAATAAGAATACTTAATATGAAACTTAAAGAGATACAAGAATGTGTGCACAAAATTATAAATGTATACACAATATGAATATATATGCACTATGCCATCAATGAATCCATGCAAATAATATTTAAATGTACTAATGTTCTTTTCTGCTTTGAAACTCATCTTATTGACCTTCTCCACCTGCACCCTCATTTATTTGAACTAGTTTAGGATTGTTATCATTGAAAAATAATATCAAAACAGTTTGTGTTTCTCATTTAGTTCATCAATGGTATTTCACCCAGAAGGCAATAGTTCTAAATAATCAGACATGTCCAGGGAGAAAGGACTTTTTGTATCTTAAATGTTGTTAATTTCTCATGACCCAGCCTGGAAGATTGAGATTATATAGCAGTCTTTCATATCACAAAAAGGCTAGTTACTTACTTCCTATTACCGCTGCAAGGCTTCAGAGGAGACGGTGGAGGAATTATGGCCGAAAGAAAGTCATGACCCAAATTCTAGGCAATGAAGGGAAATGAAGAATGGAAACACAAGTGTCTGATCACTCTTTTATTTACAACCCTACACCCAGCCCGCAAGCAGTGACCGCTCCTCAGAGAAGTAAAGGAGCGAACTAACAATGGCCACGGACCATCAACAGTGGAGACTGATGCCCAGGGAATGCCAGGGTCAAGAAACAAATGGGGCTCCCAGAATTATCCAAATCCTCAGTGTCACAACACATAGGTTCTGAAAGAGTAAGAGGAAGTGAGAGACCTTCAAGTCCAGATAAAAGACTGCAGTAGGCATTGTTTTTTACAGCAGCGTAGTACTCTAATGTGTATATATTCCACACTTTCTTCATCCACTCTTCCATTGAAAGGCATCTAGGTTGTTTCCAGGTTCCGGCTATTACAAATAATACTGCTATGAACATAGTTGAACAAATGCTTTTGTCATATGATAGGGCATCTCTTGGGTATATTCCCAAGAGTGGTATTGCTGGGTCCAGGGGTAGGTTGATCCCAAATTTCCTGAGAAACCAAAACACTGATTTCCACAGTGGTTGCACAAGATTGCATTCCCACCAGCAATGGATGAGTGTACCCCTTCCTCCACAGCCTCTCCAGCAAAGGCTATCATTGGAGTTTTTTATTTTAGCCATTCTGACAGGTGTAAGATGATTATACACATTAGAGTACTACGCTGTGGCAAAAAACGATGACTTCTCGAATTTTGCGTGCAAATGGATGGAAATAGAAAACACTATACTGAGTGAGGTAACCCAGACCCAAAATGATGAACATGGGATGCACTCACTCATAATTGGTTTCAAGCCATAAATAAGGATCACGGAATCTACAATTGGTGAACCTAAAGAAGCTAAGTAAGAAGGTGAACCCAAGGAAAAACATATAGTTATCCTCTTGGCTAAGGGAAGTAGACAAAATTGCAGAGGAGAAAATTGGAATCTTGGGGGTAGGGTGGGATGGGGGTAAGGGGAGAGGGGGAGAGGAAAGGGAGAAGGGGAGGATGGGGGGAACTTGGGGAAAAAAGGATGATGGGGATAAAGGAAGGTTGGATAGGGGAGCACGGAAGCACAATTCTTAGTTAAGGGAGCCACCTTAGGGTTGGCAAGAGACTTGAACCTGGAGTGGCTCCCAGGAGCCCAAGGCAATGTCCCCAGTTAGTTCCTTGGGCAGCTGAGGATAGGGAACCTGAAATGACCCTATCCTATAGCAATACTGACCAATATCTTGCGTATCACCATAGAACCTTCATCTGGTGATAGATGGAGATAGAGACAGAGGCCCACACTGGAACACTGGACTGAGCTCCCAAGGTCCCAATGAGGAGCAGAAGGAGGGAGAACATGATCAAAGAAGTCGGGACCATGAGGGGTGCACCCACCCACTGAGACAGTGGGGCTGATCTATTGGGAGCTCACCAAGGCCAGCTGGACTGTGACTGAAAAAGCATGGGATAAAACCGGACTCTCTGAACATGGCGAACAATGAGGGCTGGTGAGAAGCCAAGGACAATGGCACGGGGTTTTGATCCTACTTAATGTGCTGGCTTTGTGGGAGCCTAGCCAGTTTGGATGTTCACCTTCCTAGATATGGACGGAGGGGGGAGGACCTAGGACTTACCACAGGGCAGGGAACCCTGACTGCTCTTTGGACTGGAGAGGGAGGGGGAGAGGAGTGGGGGGGGAGAAGGGGGGAGGAGGGGGAGGGAAATGGGAGGCTGGGAGGAGGTGGAAACTTGTTTTTTTTTTCCTTTTCTCAATAAAAAAATGCAAAACAAAAAAAGACTGCAGTAGGCAGAGCACTTCAAACAAGTAACGGGTGTTCAAAGCAGAACCCAGTACTACCACCAAAGAACAGGCTGAGCAACAACACACTGAGGACCAATACCGAGCCCTGACAGCACATCTCTGTGTACAAATCATAGATGGTCCAGCTGACATTGCTGGTCCCTGGCACCATTTCCTTCTCCACCTCCCAGTGGCATGAGCTAAACGACTGTCATGAAAAGGAATCAGGGGCCAGTTACCTAAACAGAGTTCTTGAACCAGAGCACTGCACTTAAGAAGATAATTTAGTATGCTAAATGAAAGATGAGTCTCTAGTCGATGAACTAGACCAGATTAATTATTTAAAAACCTACAACTTCATTGCTCATTTGAGCCAACTGCAGGGAATTCCAAACCTTGTTTCAAAGTAATCAATAGAGATTTTTCTAGGAAAAAAATAAAGAATAGGACCACACTGAAATATTTTGCAGCGTATCACAAGATCAGAGTGGCCTTGCACACAGACGCAGTATTAGTGCACAGCAGTTCTGTTCAGAGGGTTCTGTAGACATTAACTAGTCTCTGACTTCAGTAATGCAACAAGGTAGACTGTTGTGATTCCCATCATACAGATGAGGGAAGTGAAGCCAGAGACCCAGTTAAGTTGTTTTTGCAAGGTTTCCCTATTTACGATGATGGGGCTTGCATGGAAGAAGCTATAAGGCACACAGATGAGCTTAAAAAGAAAGCTATTATACAGAGCAATTTGCACAGTAAAACATAAAAAGCAAGCAGACACATGGCCACATTTTATAATTGTATCTGTGAATGACTAGGAAAAAATCTTAAAAAGACATTATAAAGTTAATCCTGGTGCTTTCTTCTGTACTTGGAAGATTTTTTTTCATGGGGAGATCTTTTCTTAGCTCTGATAATTTAATTATTTCACATGGAGAATACAGTAATGCCCGGCTTGTGTGACTAACGTCAGATAAAATAAATGAGGATGACTGTGATGGCCAGTAGTATGGTGATATTAGTAATATTTTGTACTTCATTTGGAATATGTTTATTACAGAATGATAAATAAACATGGGGAACTATTTGGATGCTGTTAAAAATAGCACCACATTATTGCCCTAAAATTTGCAGTGGTTGTCAAAGAACTGATTTCTAATTATAAAATAATATCTAAATAGGAACCAATGCCATTCTCAAGAACATTAACACAAAGTGGTTATGATAGACAAGATAATTTCCATTGAAACATAAAAGAATGGGAAGTCAATTGTTAAAACTAAGTGCAGAAATATGAATTAAAGTGAAGTTTGCTCTATATAATTATATTTTCTTAATTTCTCATGAAGAACAGTGATACACACCTGTAATCCCAGCATTTAGGGAGCTAAATCAAGAGGATCATGAGTTTGAGAATAGCCTGAACTCCATAGCAACGCTGTCTCAAAAACAAGAGTTTTGATTTCTCATAAAGAGCAAATGTACCCTTATTCTATTTGGGTTCTATTATGCAATCTGCAACATACAAAATAGAATATTTTTGTGAATTTATGCATAAAATAGAAAGGAATGAAGATAAAAATTATAAAATTAAATATAAGTTCTTAGAAAATTCATAATGTCCTTTAAAATGTGAATGATCTATTAGAGCAAGAAAGAAACCTAAAAAAGATCACCTTACTAATTGTGAAACTAATTTTATTATATAATTACATCACCTTCATTCCTGTTTTAAGTCCTGGCACAAAGAAAAACAACTGATGGATGACAGATAATGATGACAGCAACATCGTCAACATCAGGAAAGCCAAAGGATTCATACATATGAAATGGGAAAAGAATTCATTGCTCCTTACAATAGAAAAGGCCTCTTAAGTAGGATATTTATTTACATTTTAACATTGTGCCTGGTCTACACAGCAAGGAGATACAGAGAAATAGAAAGATAGATGTTAGACAGATAGCTGATATATAGAATAGATATACAAGTAGATGATAGATACAGACAGACAGACAGACAGACAGACAGACAGACAGACAGACAGATGATGAGTGGATGGAGGATAGATATATGACAGATGGATTAATAGATATATGATAGATAAATAGATTAGACAGATAAATAGATAGATATAATAGATATATAAGTAGATGATAGATATATACATGCATATATAGACAATGAATGAATAGATGATGGATAAATACATACATAGATAGATAATAACTAGATAGAGAGAGAGATGATAAAAAGATACAGATAGATAGATAGATAGATAGATAGATAGATAGATAGATAGATAGAGTGACAGATGATAGAATAGATCATATAAGTAGATGATAGATACATACAGACAGACAAACAGACAGATGATGAGTGGATGGAGGATAAATATATGATTGATAATAGATATATGATAAATAAATAGATTAGATAGATATAATAGATATATAAGTAGATGATAGATATATACATGCATATATAGACAATGAATGAATAGATGATGGATAAATGTATACATAGATAATAATTAGATAGAGAGAGAGAAAGATGATAAAAAGATACAGATAGATGATAGATGGATGGATAGATAGATAGATAGAGATAGATAGATAATAGATAATAGATAGATAGATAGATAGATAGATAGATAGATAGATAGATAGATGATAAAAAGATACAGATGATAGATAGGTTAGATAGATAGATAGATAGATAGATAGATAGATAGATAGATAGATAGATAGATAGATGAGAAATAGATGGATGAATAGATAGATAGATAGATAGATAGATAGATAGATAGATAGATGATAAATAGATGGATG